>NC_138223.1:52556033-52871033 GCF_964197995.2 Scardinius erythrophthalmus | reverse complement strand
GAGTGTGTTTGAGCGAGTGTTTGCGTGATTGAGTGTTTGAGTGAGTGAGTGTTTGAGTGAATGAGTGTTTGTTTGAGTGAGTGATTGATTGAGTGAATGGGTGTTTGTTTGAGTGAGTGATTGATTGAGTGAGTGAATGAGTGTTTGTTTGAGTGAGTGATTGATTGAGTGAGTGAATGAGTGTTTGTTTGAGTGAGTGATTGATTGAGTGAGTGAATGAGTGAGTGTTTGAGTGAGTGAGTGAGTGAGTGAGTACAGGGTGAGGTAGTAGAGTCCACTTTGTTATTTCATGACTTCTGCAATTTTCTCTTTTACCTTGACATATGTAGCACATGCGTGTGGCTGCACACTCTACATGCATCACTGCCCCACAGGTACATGCCTCCTGTTAAAACAAAACAAAGAGAAAAATCACATATACAATAGGGGTGTGAACCACATGTACATGACAGGTCGGTAAATTATTATATACATGTGAGGTACAGAGATTATGTATACTATATTTGGAAAGTTTCCATTCCTAGTATGAGTTCTCATGGACATGCATGTTAGTGTATGGTCTGTATATGCATTTTGTGTGTATATTGACATATAAATTATAATGATTATGCTTGAATAAGACATGCAGAATATCACTTTTATATGTGAAAACTGCACTTACGGTCTTTCTCCCTGAAATATTTTTGGCACAAATTCCACATTTTTTTGTTCGATCTGTAAATATATACAGGATATATATATTTATAAATATGTCTTTTTTTTCTTTTTTGCTTATTCAAGGTAAATATTCACATTTTTGACCACTTGCCCCATTTCCGGTTTCATGGACTGATGAAAAGAAAAAAAAATATTTTTTTTTTCTTTCTCTGAACAATTAATGCTGTTCTACATCCACATTTCTGACTACCTAACTACAAAACAAACATAATTTGACTTTTCAAGCCTGTACAAAAAGCTCTGAGACCTACTTCACTGTGCACCCATGCACTTTGGTTTATGGATTAATATATATATATATATAGATAGATAGATAGATAGATAGATAGATAGATAGATAGATAGATAGATAGATAGATAGATAGATAGATAGATAGATAGATAGATAGATAGATAGATAGATAGATAGATAGATAGATAGATAGATAGATAGATAGATAGATAGTGGCCTGTTACTTTACTTTTTTGACTAACATAGGAGACGAGCTACATGCTACTTATCTCCAGTATCATTCAACAACCTAGAAATATGGCAAGGGCCCAAAATTCTGAACTTTTAATATTTTTACCTATTGATAACATTTCAATCAATAAGGCACATACCTAAAGACTGAAACAAAAGTGAGGCCAGGCGCATTCTCTCTTGTTGTATTGCAGGGCACTGGAAGAAGGTAATGCAGCCACCAGACTTCATGAATTCAGTGGCAAACTTGAAGGAAGGCAAAAGTTATTTGACGAGAGAAAATTATTTAATAATATTTGTAACTAAATACATAATCAGACAAGTACTGGCACTTTAATATATCAATGTACAAGGGTAGATTATATATGATAATAGGTTTAAATTCAATTGGTTGACACATGCCTGCAGTGATTTACACTGGGTAATAGAAATTAACTTACTGCAAGTGTGTGGATACCACATGACACGGAATCGGTTTGCAAATTGTGTTTTGTGGTTTTAATGTTCCACTCTCCTTTCACTCCCCTTGAAGCTGCGAATGCACTGTAATCAACAAAATTACAATCACCACTAACATCCAACTCCAACAGGTAATTTTAAAATAAATAATTTGTAATCATCTACTTACACCCATGTCAGTTAAAACTGTATTTCAGTTGTTGCGTCCTCATAACAAAGCTAATCTACAGAGTACTTATGCTAGTCGTGAGCATGACTGTGCTAAATAGTGCGAGTTCTGAGGAAGTTGGTTAGAAATCGATCAGCTGTAAAAGGACTAAACTGTCACCCCCCTTTTTATGAACTGACATTAAAATGCACTATTTAATATATATATAATACTTTTTAGAGGATATTATTTTATAATTTTTTATTGACAAATACTAGATTATATGTTTTATTATGACCTTTTAGCATGAAAACCAACATGTCAATTATTAAAAGTGTGCTTCGACTTTTTGTGATGTAGATTTTTTGAGGTGCACTCTTGTCATAAATTCATCTATTTCTATTCCTACATAATTTGTAACAAAAAAACAGTCCTAAAATATCTATTTAGGAGTCTTAGACCTTTCCAACGATATATAGTTGGTCATGAGTAGATTAGGATTTAATTGTAACATAGTGAAGTAAACTTAAAAGACCCGCTAGCGGGACAGTGACACTTAATGGGTTAATGACGCAACAGTGTTAATAATAATTCATTACATTTATATAGCGCTTTTCTCTGCACCACCACCAATGTGCAGCATCCACCTGGATGATGTGAAAGGCAGCCATATTGAGCCAGAACGCCCACCACACACCAGCTTACTGGTGGAGAGGAGACAGGGTGATGAAGCCAACTAGTGTATATATATATATGGAGATGATTAGGAGCCCATGAGAAATCGATCAGCTGTAAAAGGACTTGGTACTGCCATTGTACATAATTTGGCCCTTATATTAGATTTTAGCTCATTAGATGAATGATATCACTATAGTAAACCAAACAATAAATACCTACCACCAGTGTTGGGCAACTGCTTGGCACTGCCACTCTGTCTCTCCAAAGGAGTTGAAGTAGGTGATGCACCTTCTGTCAACATTGCAATGCTAAAACAGAAATATTTGAAGTTATAATAATACCATAAGACACTTATTGCAAAACCATTCACTCTGTCACTCAGTCATGATACTGACTCTCTAGAGTTTGAAGTTTGGAGTATTATTAATTACTAGGTATTCCAGGGACATGCCAAAAAACTGATTTGGCAGATAACTAAGGTTTTTGTATATTACACAAATAAATTGGAATCCACATGTGAAAATGATTTATCCTTAAAAAGGTTTGACTCACAAAAAAGCTCCAGTGATTGCCACCCTCGAGATAAGCGCCAAACATCTCTGTTGTCCCTTTAAAAATGTTATTCTGTAATTCAGAGAAGTAGAATAGAAATCAAAGGAATAAAATATAACCTAGTGCATTTGACAATCATCTAGAATCTGATTGCTGTTTAATTAAGCTTACTGAAACCTAGCAGCAGCTATTCATTAACATAATACCTAACAAAAAAATGCAGGTCAGTGACAAATCATTTAATCTTCCTTACCTTGAGAAAATAATGGCTCTTTGCCCTTTTTGATCCGTCCAGAATTTTTGTGAGTGCCTGAGAATTTATATGCACAACCCCTGGGTGATCCTGATTTAAGGTAGAGGGAGAACATATTTTCCTTTTGAACAGAGTTGAAGAACTAAAAATGTTTCAAATAAATTATATACTGTATAATATAATTCAAATTATTGCTGGTAAAATTACACTTACCTTGCTAAGGACATTACATATGGAATCCATGACCTGAAAATGTAAAGGAAAAATGTGAGGTAAAATAATTGAACTGCTCTATATTTTGAGTCAAATAGAAATGTTTTAAGTCATTTATCTGTTCTAGACTGGACATTTATATCGTCATATCTGTTCTTTAAGGTACAAAATGTCCAGATGTCAGAGGCATGTATTGGTGCTAGACAAGAGGCAATACACAAAGCATGCCATTTATTTGTATGCATTCTGGGGTTAAATTCACAGTTTGTTTATGTGTATTTCTGTGTCTTTCAGCATCTGACTAGCAAAAAAAAGTATTTATGAACCGCATGCAGAACCATGCAGAAACAAATTTGAAGGCTAAATGCTAGTCAGAGGTCATGGTTGTTTGTTTTGGTGGTAGGGTAAGTGGACAGGAAATAAGTGTAAGAATATAAATAGCTTACTATAAGGATATTAAGTTACCTCGTCAGAAACCTCGTTGTCCTCCATTAAATTTTTAAAACTTTGTACTTGTAGATTGTATGGCCCCACACTTCCTATGGTGAATTTTGGCCTTTTAGTTTGGAGACACTTTAGTGCCTTATCTACAAAGATGAAGAATAATGAATAGATTACACATTTTGCAAGCACATTGGGCTTTCATTAACAATAAAATTGTCAAATAAAATGTTTTATTGTATACAATTTAAAATGCCCATCTGATAACATTGCAAATGTATGTTTAAAACAGCATACAAGAGAAGCTCTCCCCCAATCGCCACAAAATTTACATTCAATAAAAAAATGAAAAAAAATCATACCTTCCATTGTGTGCTGTTATTGCCACTTGGTGTCCTTTAGCCTAAATACAGAAGCAATGATAAAGACTTATTATAAATATAATTATTTTACAGATATGTCTACTGTGAGGTTATATCATCAGGGAAGCAATTGTTGGAGGACATTTTATTATATTTGATTGATCTGGAGCATTGACTTGAGGTCAACATATTCATATGATGGTCAGAGGACGACATCATGTAACAGAATAAACCAGTGATGACTTGAGGTCAACATATTCATATGACGGTCAGAGGACGACATCATGTAACAGAATAAACCAATGATGACTTGAGGTCAACATATTCATATGATGGTCTGAGGACGACATCATGTAACAGAATAAACCAATGATGACTTGAGGTCAACATATTCATATGATGGTCTGAGGACGACATCATGTAACAGAATAAACCAATGATGACTTGAGGTCAACATATTCATATGATGGTCTGAGGACGACATCATGTAACAGAATAAACCAATGATGACTTGAGGTCAACATATTCATATGATGGTCAGAGGACGACATCATGTAACAGAATAAACCAGTGATGACTTGAGGTCAACATATTCATATGATGGTCTGAGGACAACATCATGTAACAGAATAAACCAGTGATGACTTGAGGTCAACATATTCATATGATGGTCAGAGGACGACATCATGTAACAGAATAAACCAGTGATGATGACTTGAGGTCAACATATTCATATGATGGTCTGAGGACAACATCATGTAACAGAATAAACCAGTGATGACTTGAGGTCAACATATTCATATGATGGTCAGAGGACGACATCATGTAACAGAATAAACCAGTGATGACTTGAGGTCAACATATTCATATGATGGTCAGAGGACGACATCATGTAACAGAATAAACCAGTGATGACTTGAGGTCAACATATTCATATGATGGTCTGAGGACGACATCATGTAACAGAATAAACCAGTGATGACTTGAGGTCAACATATTCATATGATGGTCAGAGGACAACATCATGTAACAGAATAAACCAGTGATGACTTGAGGTCAACATATTCATATGATGGTCTGAGGACAACATCATGTAACAGAATAAACCAGTGATGACTTGAGGTCAACATATTCATATGATGGTCAGAGGACAACATCATGTAACAGAATAAACCAGTGATGACTTGAGGTCAACATATTCATATGATGGTCTGAGGACAACATCATGTAACAGAATAAACCAGGGATGACTTGAGGTCAACATATTCATATGATGGTCAGAGGACAACATCATGTAACAGAATAAACCAGTGATGACTTGAGGTCAACATATTCATATGATGGTCAGAGGACAACATCATGTAACAGAATAAACCAGTGATGACTTGAGGTCAACATATTCATATGATGGTCTGAGGACGACATCATGTAACAGAATAAACCAGTGATGACTTGAGGTCAACATATTCATATGATGGTCTGAGGACGACATCATGTAACAGAATAAACCAGTGATGACTTGAGGTCAACATATTCATATGATGGTCAGAGGACAACATCATGTAACAGAATAAACCAGTGATGACTTGAGGTCAACATATTCATATGATGGTCTGAGGACAACATCATGTAACAGAATAAACCAGGGATGACTTGAGGTCAACATATTCATATGATGGTCAGAGGACAACATCATGTAACAGAATAAACCAGTGATGACTTGAGGTCAACATATTCATATGATGGTCTGAGGACGACATCATGTAACAGAATAAACCAGGGATGACTTGAGGTCAACATATTCATATGATGGTCTGAGGACGACATCATGTAACAGAATAAACCAGTGATGAATTGAGGTCAACATATTCATATGATGGTCTGAGGACGACATCATGTAACAGAATACACCAGTGATGACTTGAGGTCAACATATTCATATGATGGTCAGAGGACGACATCATGTAACAGAATAAACCAGTGATGACTTGAGGTCAACATATTCATATGATGGTCTGAGGACGACATCATGTAACAGAATACACCAGTGATGACTTGAGGTCAACATATTCATATGATGGTCTGAGGACAACATCATGTAACAGAATAAACCAGTGATGACTTGAGGTCAACATATTCATATGATGGTCAGAGGACGACATCATGTCAGAATAAACCAGTGATGACTTGAGGTCAACATATTCATATGATGGTCAGAGGACGACATCATGTAACAGAATAAACCAGTGATGACTTGAGGTCAACATATTCATATGATGGTCAGAGGACGACATCATGTAACAGAATAAACCAATGATGACTTGAGGTCAACATATTCATATGATGGTCTGAGGACAACATCATGTAACAGAATAAACCAGTGATGACTTGAGGTCAACATATTCATATGATGGTCTGAGGACGACATCATGTAACAGAATAAACCAGTGATGACTTGAGGTCAACATATTCATATGATGGTCTGAGGACGACATCATGTAACAGAATAAACCAGTGATGACTTGAGGTCAACATATTCATATGATGGTCAGAGGACGACATCATGTAACAGAATAAACCAATGATGACTTGAGGTCAACATATTCATATGATGGTCTGAGGACGACATCATGTAACAGAATAAACCAGTGATGACTTGAGGTCAACATATTCATATGATGGTCAGAGGACGACATCATGTAACAGAATAAACCAGTGATGAATTGAGGTCAACATATTCATATGATGGTCTGAGGACGACATCATGTAACAGAATAAACCAGTGATGACTTGAGGTCAACATATTCATATGATGGTCAGAGGACGACATCATGTAACAGAATACACCAGTGATGACTTGAGGTCAACATATTCATATGATGGTCAGAGGACGACATCATGTAACAGAATAAACCAGTGATGAATTGAGGTCAACATATTCATATGATGGTCAGAGGACGACATCATGTAACAGAATACACCAGTGATGACTTGAGGTCAACATATTCATATGATGGTCAGAGGACGACATCATGTAACAGAATAAACCAATGATGACTTGAGGTCAACATATTCATATGATGGTCTGAGGACGACATCATGTAACAGAATAAACCAGTGATGAATTGAGGTCAACATATTCATATGATGGTCAGAGGACGACATCATGTAACAGAATAAACCAGGGATGACTTGAGGTCAACATATTCATATGATGGTCTGAGGACGACATCATGTAACAGAATAAACCAGTGATGACTTGAGGTCAACATATTCATATGATGGTCAGAGGACGACATCATGTAACAGAATAAACCAGTGATGACTTGAGGTCAACATATTCATATGATGGTCTGAGGACGACATCATGTAACAGAATAAACCAGTGATGACTTGAGGTCAACATATTTATATGATGGTCAGAGGACGACATCATGTAACAGAATACACCAGTGATGACTTGAGGTCAACATATTCATATGATGGTCTGAGGACGACATCATGTAACAGAATAAACCAGTGATGACTTGAGGTCAACATATTCATATGATGGTCAGAGGACGACATCATGTAACAGAATAAACCAGTGATGACTTGAGGTCAACATATTCATATGATGGTCAGAGGACGACATCATGTAACAGAATAAACCAGTGATGACTTGAGGTCAACATATTCATATGATGGTCAGAGGACGACATCATGTAACAGAATAAACCAGTGATGACTTGAGGTCAACATATTCATATGATGGTCTGAGGACGACATCATGTAACAGAATAAACCAGTGATGACTTGAGGTCAACATATTCATATGATGGTCAGAGGACGACATCATGTAACAGAATAAACCAGTGATGACTTGAGGTCAACATATTCATATGATGGTCTGAGGACGACATCATGTAACAGAATAAACCAGTGATGACTTGAGGTCAACATATTCATATGATGGTCAGAGGACAACATCATGTAACAGAATAAACCAGTGATGACTTGAGGTCAACATATTCATATGATGGTCAGAGGACGACATCATGTAACAGAATAAACCAGTGATGACTTGAGGTCAACATATTCATATGATGGTCAGAGGACGACATCATGTAACAGAATAAACCAGTGATGACTTGAGGTCAACATATTCATATGATGGTCTGAGGACGACATCATGTAACAGAATAAACCAGTGATGACTTGAGGTCAACATATTCATATGATGGTCTGAGGACGACATCATGTAACAGAATAAACCAGTGATGACTTGAGGTCAACATATTCATATGATGGTCAGAGGACAACATCATGTAACAGAATAAACCAGTGATGACTTGAGGTCAACATATTCATATGATGGTCTGAGGACAACATCATGTAACAGAATAAACCAGTGATGACTTGAGGTCAACATATTCATATGATGGTCAGAGGACAACATCATGTAACAGAATAAACCAGTGATGACTTGAGGTCAACATATTCATATGATGGTCTGAGGACGACATCATGTAACAGAATAAACCAGTGATGACTTGAGGTCAACATATTCATATGATGGTCAGAGGACGACATCATGTAACAGAATAAACCAGTGATGACTTGAGGTCAACATATTCATATGATGGTCAGAGGACGACATCATGTAACAGAATAAACCAGTGATGACTTGAGGTCAACATATTCATATGATGGTCAGAGGACGACATCATGTAACAGAATAAACCAGTGATGACTTGAGGTCAACATATTCATATGATGGTCAGAGGACGACATCATGTAACAGAATAAACCAGTGATGACTTGAGGTCAACATATTCATATGATGGTCAGAGGACGACATCATGTAACAGAATAAACCAGGGATGACTTGAGGTCAACATATTCATATGATGGTCAGAGGACGACATCATGTAACAGAATAAACCAGTGATGACTTGAGGTCAACATATTCATATGATGGTCAGAGGACGACATCATGTAACAGAATAAACCAGTGATGACTTGAGGTCAACATATTCATATGATGGTCAGAGGACGACATCATGTAACAGAATAAACCAGGGATGACTTGAGGTCAACATATTCATATGATGGTCAGAGGACGACATCATGTAACAGAATAAACCAGGGATGACTTGAGGTCAACATATTCATATGATGGTCAGAGGACGACATCATGTAACAGAATAAACCAGTGATGACTTGAGGTCAACATATTCATATGATGGTCTGAGGACAACATCATGTAACAGAATAAACCAGTGATGACTTGAGGTCAACATATTCATATGATGGTTTGAGGACGACATCATGTCAGAATAAACCAGGGATGACTTGAGGTCAACATATTCATATGATGGTCAGAGGACAACATCATGTAACAGAATAAACCAGTGATGACTTGAGGTCAACATATTCATATGATGGTCTGAGGACGACATCATGTAACAGAATAAACCAGTGATGACTTGAGGTCAACATATTCATATGATGGTTTGAGGACAACATCATGTAACAGAATAAACCAGTGATGACTTGAGGTCAACATATTCATATGATGGTCTGAGGACGACATCATGTAACAGAATAAACCAGTGATGACTTGAGGTCAACATATTCATATGATGGTCTGAGGACGACATCATGTAACAGAATAAACCAGTGATGACTTGAGGTCAACATATTCATATGATGGTCTGAGGACGACATCATGTAACAGAATAAACCAATGATGAATTGAGGTCAATATTCATATGATGGTTTGAGTACAACATCAGAATAAATAAGCTAATTCAAACGTTTCTCCCTGTATCTCGCAGCGAATCACACTGTACTGTCTGACCATGCTGAATGGTCAGTGTGACGCAACATACAGAAATTTTAGGAAACTTTTCTGTGGCACCAGTGCGAGGCGAGTGCTAACAAATTGTCGCACCGGCAGAAAATGAGCTCAGTGTGTGTTTTTTTTTTTTTTTTAGCTAGACACACTATAAAAAATATAAACATCTAAACAGTATTTTCATCTTTTATTGTTTTAATTTTTTTTGAGCCAGAACGTCAGCAATGCTGATTAATTTTGGCTGGCAATTTTACTATTAAGGTTAAATTGAAGTTATTAGCATTACTTCATGGGTGGAAAAATGCTGTTCTAAAAACACATAGCCTATGTTTATCCGTAGTAGAAGACTGATGTTAATTATTAGGAGAATATAAAAAGCCTTTGATCTTACCTTGTAACTTGTGCGCTTGTTGGCAGCTGGTGTTTTTTTTTTTTTTTTTTTTAATTTGGCTCGACGGGGGGCACACGGTGATGACATCATAAACGTTGATTGGCTGAGGCAGTTGTTGTCCCAGGGTCATCACAAAGATATTGGTCTCAGGACAGCTCCCACTTGGCAAAATCAGGACGTGCTGGGACGTAACATGTTCATATTCTAGTCTCGTGCTTTCCTGTATCATCAACAAGTACAGTATTTACTGAATTTGTTTTCTTAACGGTCTTGATAGCCACGTTAACCCTTACGGAAATTAACTAGCCTATGGTTTAACCCCCCCAAAAAACCTTAAAAAGGTAACTTAGGCCTATTTGTAGTATAACTTTGGTTATTAAAAATGGTAATAAAAATCCGCCAAAAACGTGGTTACTATTTTAAAGAAAAGAGTTTTCAGCTTCCAGAGAGTGTTTCAAAATGTTCCGCCATTTAAGAGATTGATTTACTGACAGATAGGCTACTATCACGTATTATATACACAATTAAACGGACTTTGATATGTATAACAAGTCTACGAAAGCTTGTTTTAGGTCTTTTGAGGTGTGGTTCAACTGATCTTTCTTAAAATAGATGGAAAATGTAAAGACGCACGCTACATTTTCAGTGTTTTGCCCTCCAGCTCTCGCCAGTTAAGTTAACTGAACATCATTTAAAATGCTAATGTTAGCTTGAAAACTGTAACGTAAACTTAACACAAATGTAATATAAAATATCGTTCACATGTAGACTCTTACCTCAGCCGGTGATCGGTTGGCATGATGTCCGCTGTGACAAACCAGGCTTACTGAAAAGGGTATAATTTCCAAAGAATCCAAACCACTGATCTATATGACATATAGATCCAAACGGACTGACTGACAAACAGGGCTGCTGCTCTCGACGAATACGATTGCTTTGAACTACTGTTAATCTCACAATCCACTTCACGAGAGTAGGCTGAATTCAAATCTCCCGCTTGCCCTTGATACAGATCCAAAGTCGACTGATCAGCTAACTGTTGTGGGCATGACTAAACAGCGGAAACGTAATGGCGGCGAATTTGAATCTGCAGCCGTTTCTCAATACCAAGTACTGAAAAAGTTTCAGTGGGACCACTGTTCAGCTCTTGACAGTATTTGAGCAGTTCAGCACTGACCAGACACGTTCCTCTGTGAGGCGTGCCGTCTGGTGGACCGAGTCCAGCTCCATACTGAGAAAAGAGATCCTCTGTACGGGGGCGAGTTTGCACTTTTCCCAGTTGACCCGAAGACCCAACTGGCTGAGATGCCGGAGCACCCTTTGCTCGCACATGGGAATGGGAAATGGGGACTCCACCTTCATGGATGAAGGCAAGTCTCGATCTCAGCGCTGAGATAGTCATGTTCCAGCAGTTGGAAAATTAACTATCCACAAAAGCTGCTTCAGTGTTCTGAATGCCCAAACACGTGATGCCATGATTGTAACCGTCAGCTGGGGACAGGGAACTGAAAGGGGTTCTAGGGTTACAGTCGTAACCTGAGATGTTTTCATCTTCGTAGAAGGAATACGAACTAACTTCAAGTTGAAACGTAAGTTGCTATATATTAAAGATTTTTTTTTTTGCTGTTCCAAACAACAGCAAGATTACGAGTGTAATTTTCTGCAGTAATCCTTAAATTAATAATCTTATCTAGTTTGATCTATTTTTTTCCTCTAGCAATCTCTAAGTGCAATGGTCTTTAATATCTGTTATGCTGTTATTCTGATTTATTGAATGTCAGAAAAGTGTGGAAGTTTACAACTAGAGACTTATTTTTTGCTGCCTATTATTGGAA
Source organism: Scardinius erythrophthalmus (assembly GCF_964197995.2). Classification (NCBI taxonomy): domain Eukaryota; kingdom Metazoa; phylum Chordata; class Actinopteri; order Cypriniformes; family Leuciscidae; genus Scardinius; species Scardinius erythrophthalmus. The sequence continues at coordinate 52,858,682 of NC_138223.1, read as the reverse complement.
ACATGAACAATATGGATTATCATGGTTAAAAACAATAATCTAAATGAAATAAGATTCATACATGATAAAAAAGCATAAAGTAAAATCACTTTATTTATATATATATAAAAAAAATACACACTTTTACATAAATTTATTAAAGGAGAACTCCGGTCAATTTTAACATTGAGCTCATTTTTTTGTACATTTGGAGTGCTGTCAATACAGAGAACAACAACAAAAATCGGTGTTGCCTACACCATGTTATCCTCTTTTTAAAATTTGCACCCTGTTGACTTCAATGTGGCAAGTATTAAACCTGCGTTTAGCCTCTTAACATCCTTGATGTGTCGTTACAAGTGCACAGAAAATGTGAGTGATTCCTTCAGAGTGATCACGGGTGAATCTGACTGCAGTAGATGTGAAAGATATGAATAAAAATGATGTTATTTAAGCCAGCGCAAATACCTGTATTTACATCCTGTTTTCGGTTGAAGCCCAAAGTAGTCGATTGCCGAGTTCACGCGTGTGATCATAGGTAACTAAACCTATGCGTGTTAACTCGGCAGGCATCCATCTATAAAATTATCCTTAAAATACTAAAGTTATATGTCATGACACTTCTGTCAATCATTCACTGCTCGACCCACAAATTTATGCATAAAGGATGTAATATTGTCCAAAATGCCCAATGTCCAAAACACTACAGCCTCTTCTTGTTAGTCTGAATAAGAAAGAAAGTGAAACCATTAATAATGAAATATTTAAATAAAAGCATCAACAACATGTGTCAAGAGGAAAGGCTAGTAGATTGGGTTTTGTCTCTATCTAGTGGGTATTCTTACTTGCTGGAAGATTTTCATACAGAGACGAGTCCAGTTCGGGTTTACAATCATCAAGTTGAGCAGCCTTTATGAATGAAGATAAAGTAAAAACAGGAGTGTGTTATTTAAATTTCCATATTCTTTGTCAATATAGATATGGTCACACTGACATTGAGCGATTAATTCCTTTTGGCTAAAGGTGAAGAGAGTTTAGTCTTCTGTAGGAAACACTTACAACACTTACCGTTACATTCTCATTCTCAGCATCACTCGATTCAATATAATAATAGTTGTGTTTGTCATGATCAGGTCTGGAATGATTCAACTTTGCCTTTAAAAAAAATCAGAATAGAGAGAAAATAAATAATGTCATTATTATTTACAGATAAATTATTTACAGCTCTGAAGATTGTATAGATGGAAGGCATTAGACGTTTAGTTAAACATTTTACACAGTAACTGGACTCACAACTTCATGTTTCCCTGGTCCAGTCTGGGACGACGAATCACCACCTGCCAAAAACAAGCGTCCTTTAATTAATAACATTATTCACATTTCAACAATTATGTGTTTAGTAAATGACATATTCAAATTAGAAAAACAAATCTTTGTTTTAATCTCAGTATAAATGGAGAGTTTCTATATCTAAAGTAGTTAGGAAGGAGTTTTACCTTGAGACTGATACTTCTTACAGAGAAACAGTAATAAGAGTCCAGCGATGATCAGAACCAGAAGAACCAGAACCAGAGGAACGATCAGAGAAGAGCCTGAAAAAACTAGAGATAATAATAAGAGAATCGGATCACTTTGAGCTAAATATCAGATTGTATGTTTATATTTCAGCACAAGGGCAACTGTTGACATGTTAGGCGACACTGATGTGAAGTTAGATGTGGAAGTTTTGAAAACAGAAGCCGATGATGATGATGATGGTGATGATGTCGTTTTTAGAACATCTGTATCCAAAACAATAGGAAAATGGAGAGATATTTTTTTTTCCGAAAGATTTTAATTTTTTCAAAACAATTTTGCACAAGACACAGATCTTGACATCATGTCTTTTAATGGTTACTGATGTCATTTCTCTACCCATAATTCATGTTTTCTGATGCACAGACACCCAGAAAACAAAACCACAAGCTGTTCATTTAAGTTTGAGGAACTTATTAATAAGCACGTTTTCTCACTGTGAATAAAACAAAACAGCACAAATGAAGGACAAAAAAACAAACCATTAATAATAATAATAATAATAATAATAATAATAATCTTTTAATCTGTAAGCACCCTTAACTTCAGTTTTAACTGTAGTGCAAGTGTGGTAAAGTGGACTAACAGAAATACTGAAATCTGCACTTGTAATGTGTAACACAAAGCAGATGGTCAGTCCTGAATTTGATTAAATTACTGGATTCTAATCTACAAACACAACTTTGTTCTTCCTGGATTGTGACACAAAGCAAATGGTGTCTGCCACTTGATTAGCTTACTGGATTCTGATTCGCGAACACAGCTCTGTTTCTTCCTGAGTAAACAAAGAGCATCCTGTTTTACCCTTCGACTGGGACATGCAAAGGCGCCACTCTGGCTGAGATCCCGCTGGGGTCTCCCGGGGATTCCCCCATGATGCAGACATTTCTTGTTGTGTTTCACGATATTGTTATAACTATAAGCTTTATGGTATAAAATCAAACGTGAAATGCTTTCAATTATGAAGAATCATGTATCTTCTTGTTATGAGCTCACAGAATTACCGTTCGTGGTATGGTTTTGATCAGAAAGATCCGACGATGTTGAATCCTTAACACAGTGTACAAAATGATGCATTCTTTCATTAATACCAGTTTATAAGTGCATTATGACCAAGTTCTGTCTACTCTGCACATCGTCCCAGAGGGCATGTACTTCGTGAACAAAAGAAATTTTACCGCCACACATCCTCCCAAACGATTGGTTTAGGCACGTGAGAAAGGCGTGGCTTAGCTCCTTCAAAACACGGAACCACACTCTGTTTGGCGCAGTCTTCCACCAGAGAGAGGTCCACTTCTTCACTACAAGCTCCAACCGGAGCTCTTCGTTTGTTTTCTAATTTCATTTTATTCTAAGTCTTTTTCTTTTTATCTACCTCAGTTTGATGTTTTTTGTAGCTCCCTCTAGTAGTCAACACGAAGCACGAGGTCTTGTTTAAAAAACGGGGTTTTATTTCTACAGCATATCATGTCCACCCGTGAGAACTGGGTGAAAAAGAGCAAAAATAAAAGGATACTATAAATAAAATGCATGTATGTCTTGAATTCAGATTATGCCACTATAGTTACACACTTAGTTAACACAAGCTATGCACATGAAATATATCACAGAAACCGGATACAAAAGAAACATACCTCGTAGGCTGCTTTCTACTTAAGAGGGGCTAAACTTAAAGTCTTCTTCCTTGTCTTCTTTCTTCTTAGATAATACATCCAGATATGTTTATATTCTTAATATTTACTTAACTTGGAGAGCTCTTGTCATGCTATGTTTTTAGCGCTTCACTTCAGGGATTGTGTTCCTTTTAATTACGTGCGGAAAACAAGATCGGCGCTAATTAGTTCCGCCTATACAATCCCCTATTATTCTCAGGTAGGAATCAAAAAACAGTAACAAACTTAACTAAAAAATGTGAGGCAGTAACATTTTTACTTCGTTCAGTGTATTCACGAACGAAACGAATTTAAGACTAATCATCTTTTGGCAAAGTTTACGTCGGGGTGCAGCTGAGTTATCGCATCATCCAACTCCGGCCGGACGAAACTTCGGACATGCGGCTCCACGCATCCTTTCAAACCAGCTGCACAAAAGGGGCCATATCAAAGCAAGTACAGTCTCAATAACGCAATCTGAAAAGAAAATGCTGTTTTAAGGTTGTCTAGAACTTCCTAAAAGCCTTTGGGTATCATTTGAAGTAACTGTTTGAAGTGTTTTGCCCTGAGAAGATTTCTCTCTCTCTCTCTCTCTCTCTCTCTCACTCTCACTCTCACTCTCACTCTCTCTCTCTCTCTCTCTCCAATATTTTGTATTTCAATCATTTTGTATTGTTTGTTTTGCTATGCATAGTTACTCCTGCGTGATTTAAGTAGTATGTAATCCTTAGTTTGTTTTATTAAATTCCATAATCCTTTGAGTTGATTCTGTCTCATTGTTCCATAACTTGAAGTCCCTGAAAATTGATTTAAGCTACAAAGCTCTACTTGGTTTTACTCTTGAGATATCTAAAGTGCCTAAACACGAAAATATCATTCCTTGTGGCCAGAGGAAGGTTATTGTCGTTGTTTACAGGCCGGTAAGTTTTGATAAGGAAATCTTGCATACAGTTCGCTGGACGGACAGTTTGCGTGATAACTGAATTTGAATTACAATTAAAATTTACCCTGATAATTGATATGATTTTACCGACCTGTATGAATGGTTACTACAAGCAATCGTGTTAATTATTCATATACGGTGAGGTTTAGCCTATTCCCTATTTAGGATAATTTAATTTGTGTATGCGATATATATATATTCATCATCTTATGAATATTACCCCTAATTTGAGTTAGTAATTCCCTAAAACAAGTCATTGTCGCTACAAATGTATCCAAATTACAACACTAAAGTGAAAAAGACTGTGGTAATACTGTCCAAATCGCCACACTAATGATGCAACACCAAATGACCACAAACTTTCACACTTTGTTCAGATGCCCAGTTCCTGAGTTCACACACTGCTGTAGCTCTTCAAGAATATGACATGTAGATACTTCAGTATCTTCATCAATGGTTGATCTACTACAGGAGTCTTCAATTCTTTTCCCAGAGATCTGTCTTCCTGCAAAGTTCAGCTTCATCCCTGATCAAACCCAGCTGAACCAGCTAATGAAGATCTTCAGGAGCCCTTGATCATTACAGACACGTGTGTTTGATCAGGGTTGGATCTGAACTCTGCAGATCTCCAGGAACAGGATTGAGCACCCCTGATCTACATCTACAACACAATCTATAACAGAGTTTCCCCAAACGGTAAGAAATGAGAATATGAATGTACCAGAACAGGACAAAAACCATTAGCCTGACTTCGTCATACTCATATTCTAGGCAGAATGTGAGTCTGATATTGCTCCATAGGGCTTTCATTATGAGGCGTGTCTTAACCGAGCCAGGAAAAAAAAAAACTCTGCACTCAAGCGGATAGACCTACAACCAATCAGAGCAACGCAGTGAGCGACGCATAGTTGTCAACAGAGCTCACCTGCACACACGCAGGAAGAAGTAGTAAAGTAATGAGGAAAGTAATAATAAAGCACTCCATGAGTGTGACCAAAGGAGAAACCACAATGACCACAGCGTTTTCATTGCGTCCCATCTTCTTAGCGACCATCGGAGTCAGCTGATAAATTAAACTTTTGCCGAATCCCGTAGGAAGGACATCTTTCCCATCGACAAATGCCTTGATTGCAGGTCTCTGTTCGTCTTTATAAAATGAATGCGCTGTCGATTTCTTTTATAACAGACGTGATAGCGGAATCTAAACATCTCAATTCTCCAGCTGCAGTCGTCTTTGTTGAAAACCAGTTCAACCCAAGCGCTCTTTGGTGACGTGGGTGATTACGTAACCGCAGATCATCTGTCCATCATCGATTAAAGCCCGCCTTGGCAATTTGATTGGCTTGGCCTTCTGGGAGCTGAGCATAATTACTCCTCAACGGATCGAGTCCAGACCGAACTTCCCGACCAAACAATGTTGTGGGCGGGGTTCGGGCTGGCACCCAGGCTACAAAAACATCTGAACATCAACTGATGTTTCAAATGAACCGATTACATTATACATATAAAGAGTGACATGACGAATAAAACTATCACAAACACGTGACCAGTGAATTTGCAGAACAGCACCATAGATCTAAACACTTTTAACTGCAGAGACTGAAGTAATACTGACTGCAGCTCAGATTAGTGAGGACACTTCCTCTTTTGTAACTGTGGTTTGTGAATTCGTTCTATTAGACATCATGTTACTTCTACATTAAAATACTCCTGTGTGCAAATCTACAAGAACAGAATAAACCTGGTTCTTCATTCTGTTTCCACATTCAAGCAACATGATGCAAGACACACATCACTGAGAAAATCATCCGTACCTGTAATGCTGATCAGGACTCGTGTGATGAAGATCTTGTGTCCTTGATCAGACTGAACTCCACACCAGTATTCTGAATCTTCTTCAGTCACATGACTGATGCTTCCCGTCAGGAGCTGCTGTTCTCTGTCATCATACAGCCGGATCTTTCCCTCATCCCTCCATCTTCTGCTCTCCTTCACAGACGTCTCATTAGCACAGAGATCAGCTCTAGATCTCCAGCACAGAAACTTCACATCACGAATGTGGGATTGTGGGTATTTGCAGCTGATGTTCACAGATCCTCCTGCAGAAGCTGATAGACTGATGCTCTTCACACAACAATCCTCTGTTTAAGATCCAGATAAAGTGCAGCAATGTTACAATCACCAGATATATTCATGGATTCTGTCAAATAATGCATAAATGACTGAAAGCAGCTCACCCTTCTTAATGTCCAGATTAAACTCAGAGAAGAAACTGTAATCTTCAGAAACTTTGACTATAATCTTATATTCTCCAGAGTCGTTCTCATTCAGATCTCTGATAAACAGAAGTAAGAGTCCTGCAGATCCGTCATCATAAATGGAGAATCGTCTGTCATGTTTCCATTCTGCTGTTCTGTTAGTGTTTATTACAGTAAAACACTGATCTGCAGTTTTACAGACGTCTATCACAGGATTCTCTTCTTGAATCTCATATTTGAAGTTTATAATGACGTTTCCTCCTGAATATCCACTTACAGTCATGTTTTGTTGACCTGTTAAACACAAACCCAGTATTATTGTTTAAAAAATCAAGTCAGTAATGATATTTCATCTTAATTTAATGACAAACACATCTGTTATGTGTTTCACATGTGAACGTCAGTAATTAACACAAACCCAGATTATGTGTCGTTTGTTCTATAAAAACATATCTGCTCACTTTGCTGCAGCATTTTATTAATGCAAGTCATGATTGTGAGTGTAAATCTTACATCAAGAGACAAAAAGGTTGTTGATGGCGCCTGTAATGAGTTACACATGTGAACGTCTGTTATTACAGTCAGTGTTGAGTATTGTGATGTTGTGGAGATCATCATGAGTTTGAGGGTCTCAGTTACTTGTAACACCCGCGTTGATTGACAGGCACTGATAATATACTAATATTTATCTTGTTTTATGGTGTGTCCTTTAATCTTTACACCTTCTACCTATTTATTTATTATTCTCAGGTAGGTAAGGAAAGTCGAACCTGGACAATGCTATAAGCATTCAAAAGATACTTACAAACTGTTCAGTAGACTTCCCTGTGGTCAGTTCCTGCTTAAGGCATTTCAATTACCACTCTGGTAGACAATGTCTTGCCAATAATATAATATAAGTTTTATTAAAGTTAACAAAAGTTATATAAAAGTACAATAGTAAAGTTACAATAATAAGTTTCAATTAAGGTACAATCAGCTGGTATCAGGCGTCGAGGGACACTGCGCTATTCAGTCTCCACCAATTCAGTCTCTCTCTCAGTCTTTTATACGCAGGCTTCCCAGTGCAGGTTCCAGACTCTCTTCTGACATCATCAAATGGAGTTCTGCCAACTCCTTCACCACAGCCCTCAGTTGCTTACGCCGTAACCTTTGACAGTGCCTTCGTCTTCTCTTTCTCTTCTTTCTCCTCTTAATCGTCTGTAACATATACACTCACCTAAAGTATAATTAGGAACACCATACTAATACTGTGTTTGACCCCCCTTTCGCCTTCAGAACTGCCTTAATTCTACGTGGCATTGATTCAACAAGGTGCTGAAAGCATTCTTTAGAAATGTTGGCCCATATTGATAGGATAGCATCTTGTAGTTGATGGAGATTTGTGGGATGCACATCCAGGGCACGAAGCTCCCGTTCCACCACATCCCAAAGATGCTCTATTGGGTTGAGATCTGGTGACTGTGGGGGCCATTTTAGTACAGTGAACTCATTGTCATGTTCAAGAAACCAATTTGAAATGATTCGAGCTTTGTGACATGGTGCATTATCCTGCTGGAAGTAGCCATCAGAGGATGGGTACATGGTGGTCATAAAGGGATGGACATGGTCAGAAACAATGCTCAGGTAGGCCGTGGCATTTAAACGATGCCCAATTGGCACTAAGGGGCCTAAAGTGTGCCAAGAAAACATCCCCCACACCATTACACCACCACCACCAGCCTGCACAGTGGTAACAAGGCATGATGGATCCATGTTCTCATTCTGTTTACGCCAAATTCTGACTCTACCATCTGAATGTCTCAACAGAAATCGAGACTCATCAGACCAGGCAACATTTTTCCAGTCTTCAACTGTCCAATTTTGGTGAGCTCTTGCAAATTGTAGCCTCTTTTTCCTATTTTTAGTGGAGATGAGTGGTACCCGGTGGGGTCTTCTGCTGTTGTAGCCCATCCGCCTCAAGGTTGTGCGTGTTGTGGCTTCACAAATGCTTTGCTGCATACCTCGGTTGTAACGAGTGGTTATTTCAGTCAAAGTTGCTCTTCTATCAGCTTGAATCAGTCGGCCCATTCTCCTCTGACCTCTAGCATCACCAAGGCATTTTCGCCCACAGGACTGCCGCATACTGGATGTTTTTCCCTTTTCACACCAGTCTTTGTAAACCCTAGAAATGGTTGTGCGTGAAAATCCCAGTAACTGAGCAGATTGTGAAATACTCAGACCGGCCCGTCTGGCACCAACAACCATGCCACGCTCAAAATTGCTTAAATCACCTTTCTTTCCCATTCTGACATTCAGTTTGGAGTTCAGGAGATTGTCTTGACCAGGACCACACCCCTAAATGCATTGAAGCAACTGCCATGTGATTGGTTGATTAGATAATTGCATTAATGAGAAATTGAACAGGTGTTCCTAATAATCCTTTAGGTGAGTGTACCTTAACTAATACATTTTCCATTTATCATAAAACTATTTCTAATACATAAGTGCTTTCTACTCTAAATAAGTCAATACATACATTTCATGCAAGTAAGTAGTTTTCTTAATAATAGTGAACTCACACAATACATATTCTGTGCAGTATTAGTAATTGGGTTACATACATTTACTTAAGCAAAAGCATTATTACTATTTAGGTTACATCACTTTAAAGCAAATCAAGCATTAATCAAGGCAGTATAATTGCAAAATTGTCATCTCCATTAACAATCTATAGGCCAGTAGGTTCGGCTTGGAAGGCACAAATTAAACAGCCTAAATTTGTGAGTAAATAAATCTGTATTGGAAATAAATTGATTCCTTGTAGAGAATTAAATGAGAATGAAAGTAAAAGAAAGAAATTTAACAATATTCTCAGTGTCAGTTGATTAATAGATTGTAATGACAAAGAAACTCAATCAAAATGCAATACATGAATTATGCATACTAATCTGGGTGCACCCAATAACTATAGAATTCAGTTAGACTGCAATCGTATAACAAGTTCGCAATTTTAACTTTTGACAACCTCAGTTAACTCAACAGGAAAAAAAATATATATATATCTCCTTGAAATTCAAAATGTTACAAGAACAATTCAAGAATTTTTGAGTCAATAGATTCTGTTCAATAACTCTGTTCAGTACATTCAATTTGGTAAATAAAACTCAAAAGGTTTGGTTCAATACATTCAGTCCAAAAGACTTCAGTGCAAAGATTCCATTCAGAAAAATTCAGTTCGATTCAGTAATCTCAGTTTTTTTTTTTTTTTTTTTTTTTCATTACTAGATGAATCAGTGTTTTTTTTTTTTTTTTTTTTTTTTTTTTTTATTAAACATTACACAGCATTAAAGCAATACAGATAAACATGAAAAAAAAAAAGACAAAAAGGATACACAGACACAAATAATTGCCAGGGTAACAAAAAAACAATGCAATGCATTTACCTTAAGAGGACAAAAAGGATGAATATAGAGATACAGTTTTCATTGCTTTGGGATTAACAGAGTTTTGGATAGTTTCCATGTATTTGTCTAGATCATCTTTGAATAGAGAAAAGAGAGGTTTAGAGCCAGTAAATTTTTGCTTATGTATGTGAAATTTAGCTAGTAGGAAGCACAAATTAATTATGTAATATTGTCCTGTTTTCTCTTTTGGGTAGTCAAACAAGCCAAAGAAAACATCTTTAAAACAGAAAGAAAAGTCACTTACAAAATAAGATTGGATAAAAATTAACAAATCTGACCAAAATTTCTCAGTGTGGGTACATTGCCAAAACAAGTGAATGACATCTTCCTCAGGAGAGTGACAAAAACAGCAATTCACTTCAATGTCTGACTTATATTTCTTAAGAAAGGCTTTGGATGGGTAACATTTGTGGATTAATTTAAATGTTATTTCTTTTACTTTATTGGTAAGCAGATACTTATGAGGCAATGACCATACTTTTTCCCACGGTAAATTCTCTACAATATTATTCCAGTATGGTATCACATAAGGAATTGTCATTATTTCTTTCTGGAAGAGAGCTCTAATTTTATAATTTCTTTTTTGTTGCTCTACAGAAAAGCATACATTTCCAATCATTGTGTCAGTTAGGTTCAAAGAGTAAGTACATGGCCATGGGAATGTAGAACCTTGCAACAGAAAAGACACTCCAGAGGGAATTGAATTGAAAACAATAGCATATTCATTAGCAGATATAGGAATTTTATATTTCTGTAAAAAATCTAAATAGGTGTAAAGTCTGCCCTGTGAATTAAAAAGCTGTCCAACTAAAAGAAGGTCGTTTTTGAACCAGTTGTCAAAAAAAAGTGATTTATTCTTGTAGAGAATATCCTTATTGTTCCATAAGTAATATCTGTGTGGGGAAAAGTTGTGTTTGTATATTAGGGACCATGCCAAGAGCATATGCTTATGAAAATTAGAGAGTTTGACAGGGATCTTTGTAACATTATAGTTACAAAGTAAGAGAAAATTCAGGCCACCTACTTTTGAGAAAATATAATTAGGGATGATATTCCAAAGTGAAGAGGGATTATTGAGGGAATTTTTAAGCCAATTAATTTTAAAAGTGTTGTTTAAGGTAGTAAAATCTAAAAAATCAAATCCTCCCTGTTTTATTGAATTCATCAGTACTGATTTTCTAATAAAGTGGGTTTTATTTTTCCAAACAAAATTATTTAACATGCTATCAACCTTTTTTAATGTTCCTTTATCAACCTCCAGGGAGAGAGCTGCATACGTTAGTCTCGACAATCCTTCAGCTTTAGAGAGTAGAATTCTTCCTCGTATCGACAAGTCTCTCTGCAGCCAAGAATTGAGTTTCTTTTGGGTTTTCAATATTAGAGGATCGAAATTTAGTTTACATCTTGTTTTTTGGTCTTTATGAATTACAATTCCTAAGTATGTTACTTGATCTTTAACAGGGATATTGCATATAGAGGGAACATTACAGCTTTTGATTGACATTAACTCACATTTTTTAATATTTAGGTACAGACCCGAAGCTCTGGAAAAGGAATCAATCAATCTTAAAGCTAAAGGGATTTGAGAGGCATCATTCAAAAACAAAGTGGTGTCATCAGCCAGCTGGCTAATAATAATTTGTCTATCGTCAATTGTAATACCTTGTAAATTACTACTGGAAATGTGCAGAGATAAAAATTGCGAGGCAAGCAAGAATAAATATGGAGATATCGGACAGCCTTGTCTTACTCCGCGTGACAGATTGAATCTTGGTGAGGTTCCGAATTTTAATTTAATAACACTATTATTATTTCTATACAATGTCCTGACGGCTCTACAAAACGAATCTCCAAACCCAAATTTGGTAATGGCTTGAAATATGAAATTGTGCTCAAGTGAGTCAAAGGCTTTGTAGAAGTCTAGGAAAAGCAAATAGCTATCATTAGGGATGAGTTCTTCGTAATCTAAAATATCTAGGACTAATCTTACATTATTCGTAATGTGACGTTTTTCCATAAAACCTGATTGTGATTCATCGATAATACAATTAAGGACATTTTTAATTCTTTTTGCTAAAATTAAAGCTATAATTTTATAATCATTATTCAAGAGGGTTATCGGTCTCCAATTTTCTAAACATTCTTTATCTTTATTTGGTTTGGGTATCAAAGTGATGACCCCTTGAGTCATGCTTGGTGGAAGAGTTTCCGATTCCAGACTTTCTTCAAACACCTTTAGTAAGAAAGGGGATAAGCTCTCTGCAAACATCTTATACAACTCTGAGGTTAAACCATCACTGCCGGGACTTTTATTAGTTTTTAAACTCTTAATAGCCTGTAGAATTTCTGATTGGGATATATCATTATCACAAGCTTCTTTATCTTCTAAAGGAATAACTTTATTTTGATTAATAGATTCAAAAAAATATTTGGCTGAACTGTCACAATATTTTGATGTATACAAGTCATTATAGAATTGGGAGCAAAAAGAAGCTATTTCCCTAGGATTCTCCAGAACTCTATCATTTGTACGGAGACGATCAACCGAAACATTCGCAGCATTGGATCTTTCCAACCTAAAAAAGTAGGCTGAATTTTGCTCTCCTTCTTCCAGCCATTTTTTCCTGGATCTAACGTAGGCTCCTTTAGCTTTGGATCTATAGAGGTCATCTAATTTACTTTGAAGTTTGCAATATTCAATGCTTTGAGTATCTTTCAATGGTTCCTTAAATGATATAGCAGATAGTTGTGAAAGAACTTCATCCTCTAATAATCTATTTTGCTTTGCTATATTACTTCCAAATTTTCTCAAAAATTTCCCTAATTCATATTTTAAAAGCTCCCAGTTACGTCCAAAAGCTTTTTGTGATTTAGCCCTTTCCCAGTAAATTTGGATTAATTCAGTAATCTGTTGTTTGGCCCTTTCATATTTAAGGAGGGAGCTATTTAATTTCCAGAGCGACGGTTTGCAGGCATTAATTGCGATATTTTGTGATAAATTAACTAAAATGTAAATGGCTTTATGGTCAGTCAGTGGGCTGTTACTGATATTAATAGAGATATTATTGCAACTCAATGTTTTAGAAATCAACCAATAATCAATTCTTGACTGCCTTGAATGGTCTTTGTTACTCCAGGTGTACTGTATTACGTCCGGATACATTTCTCTCCAGATGTCAACTAGGTCAAATTTATCCATAAATGCTACAAGATTTGAGTTTGGGGAAACTGTTTTTCTTGGAGGGTGCCTATCTAGCATGTTATTCATTGCCATGTTAAAATCACCACCTAAAAGAAGAAAAGCAGAAGGATATTTGCGTAAAGCATATGAAAGTTTTTGATCTAGGGTGTTAAATAAAGCACAGTTTTCTGTAACAGAGTTGTAACCATAGATGTTGACAATAATCAACATAAAATGATTGACAACAACAACCATTAACAAGAAGTGTCCTGAAGGATCAATACTGGTTTCCAAAATGTTACCATTAAAATTATACTTCATAATCCCTACTCCAGCAGAATGTTCTGACCCATGTGACAACCAGATATCATTGCCCCACTGTGACCTCCAAAATTTGACATCTTTAGATGTAGAGTGACTTTCCTGGAAAAAACAGAAATCTACTTTGTGCCTCTTAGAAAACAAAAATAAAGCCTTCCTCTTAATGTTGTTTTTCAAACCCCTGGCATTTAAAGAAAATAAAGACAAAGACATACAAAATTAAACAAGAATTATAATACCTAAAGAACTAGGTATGAAACAGGATATAAATTAGAACATAAGAAACTAGAATAACAAAAAATGCAGTAGTTCGCCTAACTCTGCAACATTATATAGAACCGCTTTTATCAACTCAATATACTTGCAGTATTCTGTGCTCTTTCAGTGCGATGCTGTAAAAGAGGCGCGCGTGTCCGGCTGGTTTGCGTCTGGCTTCATCTTCTGGGTCGTTTTGCAAGACGATGTAAAGGCTTACTTGAATTTAAGTTACCGCGAAAATTAGGTTCGTCTTCCGTGCGGAAGAGGCCAGAAATCTTGGTTTCTAAGGCAGCAGGCTTTTACATGGCGCGGGGTTTGTGTCCCAGAGGCCACGGCGAGGCCTGTTCAGCTGGTTGCCATGGAGCTGCGCTACACGTGGATGAGGTCCGGGATGAGAGCGACCGGAGAAGAGAGGAAGTGGAATCAGCGGGGTCGAAGAAGGAAGAGAAGGAAAAGTGGGGGTCTCTTCCTTTTAACAGACAATTTGTTTACGCCTTGTTTTGTGACATAGCGAATCAAAACTTCCGAGAGGTAGCGGGGAGACGTCTTCTTTGTGTAAAGAGCAACACGCCCCCTTGTGTCATATGTCTTCTGAGCGAAATAATTAATATTTCCTCTTAAGATTATACATACAGAATAATACATCTTACGATAATACTATGTGCGGGACTGGTTGAATTAAAACAGGACGGTCAGACAGATACCAAGAATTACAGGTAGATATTGGACACACATAACATTACGTTCATATGCCTCATTACACACAAATAAAGCTTGATTAAACACACAATAAAATTGTCAGTGTTTCCGTTATGGCAGGTGAAGACACTTGAGAAACATAGGAATACATATCAACATTTAGTGGCTTGTTGAGTGGGGGAATATCTGTTTCAAAGTCCAAAGTGTGTGTTCTGGAATGTCTCGCGAACGTAAAGTTTTATGGTCTGAGGTAGGGTTACCACCAGACACTATTGAGGAACTTCTTTCAGTGGACATTTAGAATTAAAGATTTTACTCTTAGCAACCCACATCTCTATTATAGAGCAAAGCTAATCACACACATACATATCGGAAGGTATACATTCAAGAGCCATATTTTTACATGAAATTGTACTCAAAGGAGGTTTTGTGTGTGTGGGGGTGTGTGTGTGTGTGTGTGTGTCTTCTGGAATGTCCTGAGGCTGTAAAATCACAGTAAGTCAATACTGAACTAGGGGGGTTTTACAAAGGGGGTCTTAAAAACAGGGTCCTCTTTATGGCTCAAATGTCCCTCTGGGGAAATTATTAACCAGACGATGTGTTTTGACGTCACATGATTCCTTAATTTGAAAAGCAGATGCCATTGTTGCTACAATGCAAAGGAACCTCTGAAGCCTGCTCTCTTCCCCTCCTTTCTTGCTCGTTCCACAAGTGGCCAAAGTTTGTTCCTGGCGTCTTTGGTGCTTTGCGTTAAGTCTTAAAAAATTCGGATTTTCCTTTCTTTGAGAATGGTCGCGGTTCTGGCATCCCTCCAGATTTGATCTCGAACGTTGCGTGACAGAAACTGCACGATGATGCGACGGCTTGCGCGAGCTCCCTCAGCGCGCGGGCCCAGTCTGTGGGCGATGTCGAGCGTGTAGACGAGCTGGTCTGCGATCTCTGGAGAAACTTTGCCAAATAAATCGATTAGAATTTTCCGAACATCTTCTCCTCGCTGCTCCTGAATACCGGACACTCGCAGATTCCACCTCCTTTTATAGGCATCCAGTTCCTCGCATTTATCACGTAGCACGCAGTTTTCCTTTTCCAGTGATTCCACCCTGTTCTCCAACGAGCTCACCTTGCCTGATACCTCTTCAATTTGATTGCTCATAAACTCAAGCGCCTCAGTCACACTGTTTAACGAGGCCGTATTGACTTGAACGGTCGTCTCGAGGGATTGCATTCGATTCATAAATTCCAGTTGCATTTTTTCAACTCTCTCCAAAACTTCCATCAGGTTCGAATTAGAGACCATCTGAATATCCGACGCCGCTCTTTCACCCAATTTTGATTTTTTGGCAGGCTGTCGAGGAGTTCCAGGAAGGGGAATTTTACATCCTGATGTATTCTTAGCGTCATTCCCTTTGAACGAGGCATCCAGAGATTTCTTCACATATGAGTGCATGGCACCTCGAGTAGGCTTATCTTCTTCCATCGCGCTCGTTGAAAAGTTAGAAAAACAAAAGAACGAACAAAGACTTTCTCAGATCAGTAAATAAGTTATTACTATGTGCCCTTTTACATATTAAGTCTTTTGTCAACTATATAATGAATGCAGAGCTTCGGCACAGGGATGTTACTCAGTCGCCATCTTGCCCCCCCCCCCCCAATCTTCAGTAATCTCAGTTCAGGAAGATTCATTTCGATTCAGTTCAAGTGATTCGGTTCAAAATAGCTCAGTTCGATAGATTCACCGGGAAAATGATTCGATTCCACAGTTCTGCAAAACTCCGTGTGGTACAAAAAACAATAAGGAAAAACAAGAAAATAGTCCCGTCTCCGCAAAGATATTACTTTGAGCGGTCTCTTGAATTAAAATTAAAGTAAATGTGGCTCCGTTTGCAGGTAATTGGAATTTTCCTACCGGATTCCTGGGTTAGATTCAACTGTTCGTTTCAGTCAGCGTTCGTCTCATGTTGGTTGACACGCCATCTTACATCGTCCTCTGAGTTCCAGCATGGAAAAAAAAACCCTGACCTGTATATATATACATACACAGGCAACATTAAGTTCACAAGCATATCATATCAATTCACTGTTTCTAGTACAACAGTACAGGAAGCATTTGTCGGCCTGCTAAACATTTAACAGTAAATATCATCATCATACAACATGAACACTTGTAACCAGGGCCGGTTCTAGACATTTGGAGGCCCTAGGCAAAATTCATGTTGGAGGCCCCCCACCCCCAATAAAAAACACTTGAAACAAATATGATTCCTAACCTTTTTATTTATACAACATTTAATTTTAAATTTAGTATATTTTTACTTACACAGTACACAAGTTTGGACAAATGACTATTTTTAATGTTTTTGAAAGAAGTCTCTTATGCTCATCAAGCCTGGATTTATTTGATCAAAAATACAGAAAAATAATATAGTGAAATATTATTACAATTTAAAATAATGGTTTTCTATTTTACTTTAAAATATATTTCTGTGATGCAAAGCTGAATTTAGTGTCACATGATCCTTCAGAAAACTTTATAATATTCTGATTTATTATCAAATGTTAGAAATGGTGCTTAATATTTATTTTATAACATGTGATACTTTTTTTCAGGATTTTTTGATTATTAAAAAGTTGTTTTAAAAAAGTCTTCACTATCACTTTTATATATTTAACACATCCTTGCTGAATATTCCTGTTTTTCTGTATTTTTGATCCAATAAATGCAGGCTTGAAGAGCATAATAGGAAACTTCTTTCAGAAACATTAAAAATAGTAATGGGTCCAGACTTTTTACTGGTAGCCTACTACATCAAACTTTATCTAAGGTAATCTCTTTTTTGTTTAATGAAGATGTTATTGTTCTTCTTGTTATTTTGCTGTTTTATTCAGTTTATTCACAGTTCCAGAATAGCACTTCAGTAGATGAACATGAACGTGCTTTTATAAATGTTTTCATAGCTACGTTATGGGCAGGATGTTTCCCTCCCATTTAATCAATATTGACTGCAGATATTGTCATATTATTAATATCAGTAATATGATATTATGTATTGCATTGCTACCTTAAATATGCTATACACAAATCAAGTGGAAGAGAAAGATACGATCGCTACTGAGCAGAAAAAAAATTCTAAACTAATATTCGTATAGGCTAGGATGTCAGGGTATTATCTAATCATCAGCATCAGAATATAGAAGATAGACCCATAGATATGAGATCTTTTATTTGAAACATTTAAAAATGTTGCAGTGTGTTGGTTTTTTAACTTTGAATACAAACGTCTTGTCTTTTACTTTTGTAGCTTTTTTATTAGTCAGCTCCCAACGCGATGTTATTCATTGTACGCGCAAATTCAAAGCGTCGCGTCTGGGCACGTTAATGACGCTCGCGCTCTTTTAAACTCGTAGACTAACAAAGCGATGAATTATTTTTCCAGAAATGACGCTGATCTACAGTAGCCCACAAGTTTATATTTAAAATACATTGCAATCACTCCAAAATCGATGACCTGCATTACGAAATGTGCTTCTTTGCGTGCCTATTTAGGCTTTTGCTTCGCACTCGCAGCACCTGATGGATGCGTTCGTTGACCGCCCCTGACCGCCGCTGACGTCCCCTCGGACTTAACTGGCTGGCGCCTCGCGTTAATGTGATATAATGTAACAGTCTATGGTTTAGATAAACATCGTCACTATTTTTAGTTATTTAATAAATTTTGAAATAAATTGTAGATAGGACATTTGAACATTTATTTATTTTTATTTATTTATTTTTTTTGTCCCTCTGTCTGGGCCCCATCCCGCCAATCGGGCCCTAGGCACGTGCCTAGTTTGCCTTTGCGTTAATCCGGCTCTGCTTGTAACTCATACACATTATTGCTTAGCCAACAAACCTCTTCTAACTTTTAATACACCAGAACTCATCAGTATCACATTATCTCTCACCCAAATACATTGTTGCACATATCTGATTGCATATACGACTGTTTACACACTGCAAAATGTGTACTCACCAAACTTCAAAGAAATAAATACATATATGTATTTTTATCTTCTTTGACTCCTCTTTTCAGCTCGTGCTCAAGTTATGCTGCTGCTTATCTCAGTCTCGTCGAGAGAAAAAAAATGGTTTCCCCGTACAGCAACTAACGTGGTGGGGCGGGACTTCAATCTATACTTAATGTGATTGAATAATTACTGTGATGTCTATCATCACACTAACATACATTTTACTTTGATTTGTCTCTGATGATCAGTCTTATTTCTGGTTAGTTTATTATTTTAACACTCTTTAATTTATTCCTTTTCATAATACATTATAATAATACAGGGTTACATACTCACCTGTTAAAACCTTCAGCTTCACTTCAATGGAGGGATCTTTTCCAACCCTTTCAGTTCCACAATGGTACATGTCAGAATCCAATCTTCCCAGATCTCTGATGGTCACAGTGAAGACTGCTGAACTTGTGTTGTCATACAGAGAGAATCTTCCAGACTGAACCCATTTATCTTTAATATCAGTCTTGATTTGGTCTGTGCACTCTGACCATTCACCTTTACAAAAATACTTTACATTCTCTGTATATCCTTCATCATATCTGCATTTGATCGTGACTCCGCCTCCTGAATATCCTGTCACACTCACGGAGCTCACGACACCTACAACAAACCAGCATTAAAACACTTTAATTTACACAGAAATGAACTTTCTTCAACAGTCAATAGAACAACATGAACTGAAGTTAAAGACTCTCCTCATCAATTCTGTGCTGTTTTTCATGATTTACTCTGAGTTCAGATTCTTACCAGGAATCATCAGCAGAGTGAAAGTCCAGATGATCTTCATTCTTCTCTCTTATTAAATGATCTTCTCTGTTGTTAGTAGATTCAGTTCTTCTGAAGCTCTCGGTGTGTGTTCAGAAGAGTTTTGAGTGTTTCTTTCCTGGTTACATGTTTAATATAAAGAGCTGAACGTGACAGAGACGCCCACTTCCCCTGAGAGAGAGAGAGAGAGAGAGAGAGAGAGAGACAGAGAGAGAGAGAGAGAGAGAGAGAGAGAGAGAGACAGAGAGAGAGAGAGAGAGAGAGAGAGAGAGAGAGAGAGAGAGAGAGAGAGAGAGAGAGAGAGAGAGAGAGAGAGACTTTTAGGTCTTCTTTAATGTTTAAAAATAAACATAATAGACCTATATTTTTTTTAAAGTAAAAACCGTTAAAACATTCATATATTTATATTTTCCATAGAACAGTTAAATAATAATGATAATAATAATAATAATAATAAAAACACTCCTGAACACTCATAAATTAAATACAAAACCTCCCTGAACATCAGCTTCACATATAAAACCATCAACTCCCCACACATCATTAATGAGGTTAAAATGCATGTTATTCCATCGTTAATCTCTTCTTTATAAAACCTCTCATCATCAAAACAGTGTCCACACTTTTCCTCCCTTCTACCTTCTTAAACTCAGCGTGGTTTGATGCATGATTCTCTGGTTTATTAATAAAATGTTTTGCTTCCTTAACTTTATTTAGGTTTCAGTTGTTGTTGTTGTTGTTATTTGTTTTGTTTATTTGGAGACCATTTTGTTAATTTTGTTTCTCGTTATAGGAACCGAGGCTTCAGGGCCTGCCGCTCATAGGCCCTCGTGTGTGGTGGTGGGATTCTGTCACGGAGTGCTGTGTGTTTATGCTTGACCTTATTGATGTATATATATATATATATATATATATATATATCTGGTATAGGAGTCTTGTGCTCATTAAACTAGTTTCCCTGCCATTGGTAAGCCTCGGCCTCCTTTTCATGTTTTTTTATTTTTTTTTTATGTTTGTATGTGTAACCTGCTCCTTCAGTCTTTTAATGTTTTAAGATTAGTGCTTGTTGATTGCAATAAAACTTTTTGTATCTTTTGGTATCCACGTCCCAGGCCCTCCTTTCGATAACCACGTTCCTGTGTGTCCTTTATAGGTGGTTAAATTCATTAATATTTATATTTCCCTGTTTATCAGGGTGGCATAGTCAGCTATATCGTTTGGAGGTTGCTTGCTCTCACCTCAATGCGGCGTCCTGCTACACATGCTTACAGCATCAGTATATAATATTCTTATCCATGATAAAAGACGTTCTCCAAACCCATAACACATAAGAACCTTGAAAAGATAGATATGATCTACACGATCAAAAGCTTTCTCCTGATCCAGAGAAAACAGACCAAAATTAACATTATATATTCCAGCATAATCCATGATATCTCTCATTAAAAACAAATGATCATAAATTGAACTTTTTGGTATACAATATGTCTGTACTAACACATCAAGAACACCTTTAAGTCTGTTTGCCAAACACTTTGATAAGATTTTATAATCAGAACATCAAACAGCTACTGGTTTCCAGTTTTTTAGCGGACAAAGTTCTCCCTTCTTTGGGATCAAAGAGAGCACTGCTCGATGACAGCTTTTTTGGTAGAACCTCAGCTTTATAGCTTTCTTGTAAAACTTTGAAAAAGTCTCTTCAGATTATTCCCCAAAAAGTTTTATCAAATTCTGCTGGTAATCCATTGATTCCTGGTGCACGACCAGATGAAAGTTGATTCACTGCTTTTGTAACTTCTTCAAATGTCAGATCAGAGTCTAAGTCTTTAGTCTAAGCAAGCTGTTAAAAAGGTCATCTGCGACAAAATTTCCTGTGCACTCTTTAGTCAAGTCAAGTCAAGTAAAGTTTATTTAAATAGCGCTTTTCACAACATAGGTTGTATCAAAGCAGCTTCACAGTAATAAATTAAAACAATACATCAATGTTTGTTTCTAGTGGAACGTCCACGTTTGGTTATGCTGATCAATAGTATCGTTGATTGATTAATTAAATTAAATATTCCCAAATATCCCCAACTGAGCAAGCCAAAGGCAACAGTGGCAAGGAACCGAAAAACTCCATCAGGTGACCTAATGGAGAAAAAAAAAAAAAACCTTGGGAGAACCCGGGCTCAGTCGGGGGCCAGTTCTCCTCTGGCGTTTATGAACTAGAGGTCGGATTTAACTGTAAGATTAAAAGTATTATATGAATGCCTGGCTGAAGAGATGCGTCTTTAATCTAGTTTTAAACTGGGAGAGCGAGTCTGAGCAACGAACAGTATCAGGAAGGCTATTCCAGAGTTTTGGTGCTAAATGTGAAAATGCTCTCCCTCCTTTGGTGGATCTGGATATCCTAGGTATGACCAAAAGCCTTCAATTTACTGACCTTAAAGAGCGCGATGGATTATAGGGCGATAGAAGATCCGTTAAATAGACTGGAGCTAAGCCGTTTAGGGCTTTATAAGTCAGTAGCAATACCTTGTAATTAATACGGAACTTTATAGGTAACCAATGTAGTGATGATAAAATTGGTGTTATATGATCATATTTTCTTGATCTAGTTAGAACTCTAGCGGCGGCATTTTGGACTAACTGTATCTTGTTTATTGAGGATGCAGGACAACCAGCTAACAAAGCATTACAGTAATCTAGTCTCGAGGTCATGAATGCATGAACTAGCTTTTCTGCATCAGAAACAGATAGGATATTACATAGCTTAGCAATGTTTCTAAGGTGGAAAAAGGCTGTTTTTGTAACATATGAAATATGTCTAATATTCAGTCTAATATAACACCCAGGTCTTTTACTGTAGAGGATGAAGTAACAGGACATCCTACTATGTTAAAGTTGTATTGTGAGAGGTTTTGTGGGCGGTTTTTTGAACCGATAAGTATTACCTCTGTCTTGTCTGGATTTAATAAAAGAAAATTGCGTGTCATCCAATCTTTTATATCTTTAACACACTCTGTCAATTTGGATAATTTAGCGTTTTCATCTGGCCGTGATGAAATATAGATTTGAGTGTCATCAGCATAACAATGGAAACTAATTCCATGTTTCCTTATAATATTTCCAAGTGGCAGCATATATATTGAGAATAATAGAGGGCCTAACACAGATCCCTGCGGCACTCCATAGCTTACTGGAGTTATGATCGATTTTTCTCCATTTAAATAAACAAAATGGTAGCGGTCAGATAAATACGATCTAAACCAGCTTAATGCTTGTCCTTGAACACCAGTATAATTTTGTAGTCGATCTAAGAGTATTGTATGATCTATAGTATCGAACGCAGCACTAAGATCAAGTAAAACTAGTATTGAGATACAGCCTTGGTCAGAAGCTAAGAGTAAATCATTTGTGATTTTAACAAGCGCAGTTTCAGTGCTATGATGCGGCCTGAACCCAGACTGAAACTTTTCATAGATGTCATTTTCTTGCAAGAAAGAGCCCAGTTGAGCGGACACAGCTTTTTTCTAGTATTTTAGACATAAAAGGTAGATTTGAAATGGGTCTATAATTTGCTAGATTATGTGGATCTAATTGTGGTTTCTTAATGAGAGGTTTTATAACTGCCAGTTTAAATGTTCTTAGAACATGACCTAAAGATAAAGACGAGTTAATAATATTGAGGAGAGGCTCTTCCACTATAGGTAACACTTCTTTCAAAAGTTTAGTTGGTATAGGATCTAGTAAACATGTTGTTGTTTTAGATGAAGTGATAAGTTTATTTAACTCTTTTTGTTCTATAGTTGTAAAGCACTGTAATTGTTCTTGCGGGGTGATAATTGAGGCTGAATTATAAGACGCAATTGAGGATTGAACGTGTACAATTGTGGTTCTGATGTTTTCTATTTTCTCAGTGAAGAACTTCATGAAATCATTACTACTAAACTGTAACAGGTTATTTTGTTCAGGAGACATCTGTTTATTTGTTAGTCTAGCCACGGTGTTAAATAAGAACCTAGGATTGTTATGGTTGTTTTCTATTAGTTTGCGGAGATGCTCAGCCCTGGCCTCTTTTAGGGCCTTTATATAACATGACATACTGTCTTTCCATGCGATTCTAAAGACCTCTAAGTTAGTTTTTTTCCATTTACGCTCTAAATTACGGGTTTCTCTCTTTAGAACATGCGTAGTATTGTTGTACCATGGTGCTTTACTTTTCTCTCTGACCTTTCTTAATCTAATGGGTGCAACAATATCCAATGATCCAGAGAGAATGGTGCTCATAGTGCTAGTTAATTCCTCAAGTTCATCTGTTTGTTTAGGTTCACTGAGCAGCTGAGATCTAATGTTTAGAAGACCTAGCTTTAGAAATTGTTTTTGATTACTAATAGCAACATTTTCTGGTTTAATAACAATTAGATTTTTTCTAGATCCTGCAGTAGATTTATTATTTAATCTCACTAAACGAGGAATAGACACAGTTTCTATGCAATGATCTACACTATTTATATCAGTTAAATTGGTGCAGCAGAGACTATGATTTGGACTTTTGGTTACTAGTCAAAAGGTATTAAACATTTTGGAGATGTTATCTGACAGAAGATCCGCTCCAAATCTGTTTGGGTGTAAGCCAAACAGATTCCAATTATTTACAAAGAGCAGTTTCTGCTCATTGCACCATGACATTAACCATTCGTTTAGCGCGAATAATCTACTAAACTTTTCATGACCTAGACGGTACGTGGGAAGCGGTCCTGACACAATGATCGTTATATCAGGCGATGTGCTGCGTACCGTATCGATCAGATTCCTGAAGTCTTTCTTCAGAACCTCCGTCTGGCGCAGCCTGGTGTCGTTCACTCCCGCGTGCAGGACCACAGTTCCGACGCGCTCGTCACTGTTCAAGATCTCGGGAACGCGAGCAGCGATTTCAGAAACACGAGCACCAGGAAAGCAGTGACTATGCACCTTACTTTTATTTAACGTAGCGTGTACGTGTCGAACGATGGAATCGCCAATGATCACAGCATCGCGTTCTGTTTCGCGAAGAGGGGAGAAGCGGTTTTGTGTGGATATCTCAAAAACCGGGAGGGTCGGAGCATATAAGTCCTCATATAAGCATATAAGTCCTCATAGAAATCAACAGCAAGTCTCCTCATTTCCAAAGGGTCTGAAGTAACATTCCCATCAGGTGTGTTATGTAAGGGATAATGTAGAGCGAGGCCGTTGTTATAGCGAATACAACCCTGACAGCCTGAAGGGGTTGTATTCGCTATAACAACCGCCTCGCTCTACATTATCCCGCTTATAACATGGCTACCTACCAAATAAATCAATAATTTGACACAAAATATTGATTTAAAAAGGAGTTTATTGATTTAAAAACGATTGTATTGCTTCCGCTAAAGAAAATAGTCTGTTCCGTCTCTACGGTTAGAATCCTGTGTCCATAGCAACGCTCTGTTATTCATGGCAACGGTTTGTTATACTTAGCAGCGGTCTGTTATCAAGAAATAACAGACCGCATTCTACATTGGAATTCAACAAAGCCATGTAATAAATACACCTATCACTCTATTACACTGTATTATTATGTAAATAAAATGGATCCAGACGTGCTGCAATAACGTCTCGGTTACTGATGTAACCCTCGTTCCCTGAAGGAGGGAACGGGAGATGTAACGTCGACATGATGACGTAATTGGGATCACTTCAGAGAGCCCTATCAACTTCGAGTATCTACAGAACAAGCCAATGAACGTTGGCGTGCGTGAACGCGTCACGCGCCCCCGCCCCGCCGCGCGGGTATAAACAGGAAGCGGGCGCACGCACACATTGTTTTTCGCTGAGGAGCCGAGATTTGTGACGGCCATGCAGCGATGGTCAGCAACGGTGGCGACGGGACGTTACGTCTCCCGTTCCCTCCTTCAGGGAACGAGGGTTACATCAGTAACCGAGACGTTCCCTTTCAGTCGCTCACGTTCGACGTAACGTCGACGTGACGACGTAATTGGGATCCCATGGAAAACGCCACGGTTGCTGCCACATCTAGCGCCCTACGCAAGACTCCCCCAACTGCTGGGGCGGAAGACCTGCGTAGAGGGATTTCAACTGCTGTTCCATTATACCCCACACAGCGGAACTCTTGGATAACACTGGGAAAGCGTACCTCTCCAGGGGAAAGAACGCTGCGGAGCCACATCCTGCCCGAAGGGAGGTAACATGTGGAGCATACACATATGGACTGGCCGAAGGGGCAGTGCGACATATGGAATGTCACTGGGGTGGCTCCACCCGAAGGGGGAGACCACCGGACAGTGACGGCAGAGCAGACTCTGCCAAGGGAAGACACAGGCTCACCGCAGGGAGCTGGTCGTGGAAGAATACACATATGGGATCGCCGCAGGGATCACCACATATGGAACCCAGCCTAGCACAAGTTACACAAGCATACGAGCACTAGGCCTGGCGTCGGACGCTCCGCAACGTCCAACTGCTGAAGGGGTGCGGAGGAACTCACAGGGTTCGCCAATGGGGAACTCGACTGGAGTAAAAAGCGCACGTATCCGTTCCAGGAAGGGAGTGGCGCAGCAAGCCGACACTAGAGCGGGAACTTCGGTGTTACCGGCTAGTAGAAGCGAGCACACAGGAAGAAACCGGCTCAACACGTAAGCTATAAAACCTAGCGAACGTGTTAGGTGTCGCCCAGCCCGCAGCTCTACAGATGTCTGTCAGCGAGGCGCCGTGAGCCAGCGCCCAGGAAGAAGCGACACTCCTAGTGGAGTGGGCTTTCAACCCAGGCGGGCAGGGCACGCCTTGGGCTTCGTAAGCCAAGGCGATGGCATCCACTATCCAGTGGGCCATCCTCTGCTTGGAGACAGCCTTCCCTTTCTGCTGGCCTCCGTAACAGACGAAGAGCTGATCTGAGGTCCTGAGGCTTTGCGTTCTGTCCACGTACAGACGCAGAGCGCGAACGGGACAGAGAAAAGCCAGGGCTGGGTCTGCCTCCTCCGAAGGCAGCGCTTGCAGGTTCACTACCTGGTCCCGGAAGGGAGTGGTAGGAACCTTGGGCACGTATCCGGGCCGGGGTCTCAGGATGATGTAAGAGTTATCCGGGCCGAATTCTAGGCACGATTCGTCGACCGAAAATGCATGCAGGTCCCCTACCCTCTTGATAGAGGCCAATGCAACCAGGAGTACTGTCTTACAGGACAGAATTTTTAACTCAGCTGATTGCAGAGGCTCAAAGGGTGGTCTCTGAAGTGCCGAAAGGACCAGAGACAAGTCCCAAGAGGGTATAGAGAGTGGGCGAGGAGGATTCAGTCTCCTCGCTCCCCTCAGGAACCTGACGATCAGGTCATGCTTTCCCAAAGACTTACCATCAACAGCATCGTGATGTGCGGCAATAGCGGCAACATACACTTTAAGGGTGGAGGGAGACAGCCTTCGCTCCAGCCCTTCTTGCAGGAAGGAAAGCACGGCTCTGATCGAGCAAGATCGGGGGTTCTCCTCATGAGAGGAGCACCAGTCAACGAACAGGTTCCACTTCAGAGCATAGAGGCACCTCGTAGAGGGGGCTCTAGCGGAAGTGATGGTGTCAACTACCGCAGGGGGTAGGTCACTTAGAACCTCCGCGTCCCGTCCAGGGACCAGACATGGAGTTTCCAGAGGTCTGGAAGCGGGTGCCATAGGGTGCCCCGTCTCTGAGAGAGCAGGTCCTCTCTCAGAGGAATGGGCCAGGGAGGGGCTGTCGCGAGGAGCACTAGTTCCGGGAACCAGGTCCGGTTGGGCCAATACGGCGCAACTAACAAGACCTGCTCCTCGTCCTCCCTGACTTTGCACAAGGTCTGTGCAAGAAGGCTCACTGGGGGAAACGCATACTTGCGAAGGCCCCGGGGCCAGCTGTGTGCCAGAGCATCCGTGCCGAGGGTCCCCTCGGTCAGAGAATAGAACAACTGGCAATGAGACGTGTCCGGGGCGGCAAACAGATCTACCTGAGCGGCCCTGAAGCGCCTGAAAATCAGCTGGACCACCTGGGGATGGAGTCGCCATTCTCCCGGTAGCACCTGCTGCCGTGAGAGCTCGTCGGCTGCACGGTTGAGCAGGCCCGGAATGTAAACGGCACGAAGCGACCTCAGATGCTTCTGACTCCAGAGGAGGAGATGGCGGGCGAGTTGTGACATGCGGCGGGAGCGTAGACCACCTTGGCGGTTGATGTACGCAACAGTCGCAGTGCTGTCCGTACGGACCAGTACGTGCTTGCCTAGTAGCAGCGTTTTAAAACACAATCCAAGACGTACTGCTAACAACTCGAGGCAGTTGATGTGCCAATGCAGTTGAGGCCCCGTCCACAGACCTGAAGCTGCATGCCCGTTGTACGTGGCCCCCCAGCCGGTGGTAGAGGCATCCGTGGAGACCACAGAGTGCCTGGACACTTGTTCCAGGGGAACACCTGCCCGCAGGAACGAAGGGTCTGACCACAAGCTGAGAGTTTGGCGACAGTGCGGAGTCACTTGGACCCGGCACGAGCCGCTCTGCCACGCCCATCTCGGGACTCGATCGTGGAGCCAGTGTTGGAGCGGCCTCATATGAAGCAATCCGAGCGGCGTAACCGCGGCTGCAGATGCCATATGCCCCAGGAGCCTCTGAAACAGTTTCAGTGGTGCCGCTGTTCTGCGTTTGAGCGTGCTCACGCAGTTCAACACTGACTGGACACGGGCCTCGGTGAGGCGCGCTGTCATGCTGACCGAGTCCAACTCCATACCGAGAAAAGAGATCCTCTGCCCGGGGGTGAGTTTGCTCTTTTCCCAGTTGACCCGAAGCCCTAGGTGGCTGAGGTGACTGAGCACCATGTCCCTGTGTTCGCACAACTGCTCTCTCGACTGGGCCAGAATAAGCCAGTCGTCGAGGTAGTTGAGGATGCGAACACCACGCTCGCACATGGGAGCAATGGCCGCCTTCGCGACTTTCGTGAAGACGCGGGGCGACAGGGCCAGCCCGAAGGGTAAGACCTTGTACTGATATGCCCGTCCCTCGAACGCAAAGCGGAGAAACGGTCTGTGTCGAGGGAGAATCGAGACATGAAAGTACGCGTCCTTCAGGTCGATCGCTGCAAACCAATCTTGGGGACGGATGCATTTGAAAATGCGTTTCTGCGTAAGCATCTTGAACGGTAGCCTGTGAAGGGACCGGTTCAGGACGCGCAGGTCCAAGATTGGTCGTAACCCACCACCTTTCTTGGGTACAATGAAGTACGGGCTGTAGAAGCCGGTCTTCATATCGGCTGGAGGGACCGGCTCGATCGCGTCCTTCGCCAGTAGGACTGCGATCTCCGCCCTGAGCACCGGGGCATTGTCCGCCAGAACACGGGTGAACAGGATGCCCCTGAAAGCAGGGGGGCGCCGGGCGAACTGAATCGCATAGCCGAGTCTGATGGTACGGATGAGCCAGCGAGACGGGCTGGGAAGCGTTAACCAGGCTCCCAGAGACCGAGCAAGCGGGACTAACGGCACCACAGACGTACCCGGGATGGGGCAGCGCGGCGGAATGCAGGGACCGGACTCGGACGGCACAGCGGCCCGAAGTGGGGTCTGAGTGTGTGGTGCAACACATACCTGCTTCCGACGAAGGGCAGAGTGAGTGTGAGGAGGCGACAGCACGTCCGGAACACAGCCACTGCTGCTCGCTGGCGATGGAAGAGGGGCTCGGGAGTGACAAGGCATGGCGGCGTCGTCGACTGCCAAGCGCGCCCTCTTGGGGCCCAGAGGTTTCAGAAATTGCTCTTTTTTTGAAAATGTGGGTACCACTGACCCGTGGGTCAGTGGCGGAACAAAAAGAAAAGGAAACAAAAGATTCTCCGCCCGGCCCTCCACCGGGGGAAGGAGTGGCGCCTTCGCCATCTCCTGAAGAGCAACTTGATCCACCTCTGGGCCGCCCGTCTCAGGGTCGTTTGCACCGTCGCTTGCCTCCTGGTTTGGCAGCGGCCTGGACGGGCGGGGTCGGCTTCCTGCGGCTTGCTCCACGCTGAGGCCTGGATGATGGCTGCTGCTGCTGGGGCTTAGACCAACCGAACGTGCGTTTTCCTTCGTCGCCCGGAGGGCGAGGTCGGTTGCCACACGGAGCTCCCGGAGGAGCTCTGGGTCAGAACCACCCTCGTTCATGTCCATGAGCGCCTGGGCCTGGTGGACCTGCAAGAGCGCCATGGCATGGAGGGCGGAAGCAGCCTGTCCACAGGCCTTGTAAGCCTTCGCCGTTAGACCGGACGAAAACTTACAGGCCTTGGACGGGAGGCGTGGATTACCCCGCCAAGAGGAAGCGGACGCCGGACACAGCTGCATCGCGACGGCCCGCTCCACTGGGGGGGATATCCACATACCCCTTAGCTGCCCCGCCGTCGAGGGTGGCGAGGGGTGAGGAGCCACTAGAACGGCTTCGGGCACTATACGGTGCCTTCCACGTCCTAGAAAGCTCCTCATGCACTTCCGGAAAGAAAGGTACCGGGGCGGCGCACTGAGAACCAGCACGGCCCGCCCCGAGAAACCAATCGTCCAACCGAGAAGGTTCGGGACGTGGTGGAGGATTCCTCGCAAGCCCGACCTTCTCGGCGGCCCGGGAAAGCATAGCAGTCCATTCTGGATCCGGCTCGGACAACGCTACACACCCCGAGGGGGGCAACGCAGCCGAGTCGTCATTTCCAGAGGACAGCTCCCCCTCCGATGCTGCGATCGACATCTGATCGTCAGCTGGAGCCCCAAAGGAAACGGTTGGCCGTTCCGGAGAAGGACCAAGACGTTCACTAAGGAGCCCCAATGGCGACAGCGCTTGTGAGGCGTGAGGGGCCCGCGGAGGATGACTCGACGGGGAAGCCCTCACGGTAATCCTCAGATCACCCTGGTCATGCACCGAAGTAGGTCTATTCTGCGGGGCAGAATAGACACTAGATTGGGGCATAGGCGAGGGGACTGCACCTCCCTTGAGGTAAGCGAGTCTCGATCTAAGCGCTGCGATAGTCATATTCCCGCAATGGGAACATGAACTATCCACAAAAGCTGCCTCAGCGTGTTGAATGCCCAAACACGAGAGGCAACTACTGTGGCCATCTGCTGGCGCCAGGGAATGACGGCATCCAGAAACGCACAAGCGGAATGACATCTTGAAAAAGACGCAGGGTCACGCTTGTGTTGCTCTTTTAGTGAAAACAAAAAAATAGAAAAATAACTCTCTCAGTGCTGAGGCACCCAGGGGTAGCCGCGGTGTGAATGAACACACGGGGAAACGCCCACCGAACCGACACACACACACACACACAAACACAGAACAATAGTGCTGTGAAAACAGCAGTTGTGAGCTGCAATGCTCACGGCCACCGCTGATCGCGCCGTCACACCAACACAAGGAGAGTCCTTTCTCGTTTTCAAAGGCAGTCTTTTCCTATAGAGTTCGGAAGTGAAAGCAAAAGCTCGGCTCCGAAGTGAAAGACAATGTGTGCGTGCGCCCGCTTCCTGTTTATACCCGTGCGGCGGGGCGGGGGCGCGTGACGCGTTCACGCACGCCAACGTTCATTGGCTTGTTCTGTAGATACTCAAAGTTGATAGGGCTCTCTGAAGTGATCCCAATTACGTCGTCACGTCGACGTTACGTCGAACGTGAGCGACTGAAAGGGAACTATGCCTACTGCCACTTTAATCCAAATATATTGTCTCACATGTTTATTTTCTTCCCTCCACACATCTAATAACCCTAACTGTGATTATTGCTTTCAAAACTTTAGCAGAAGGATGTGGTTCTTCTGCATTCCTATCAATAGCAAAACCAAGGGTGCAATTAAAATCTCCACCTATAATTAAAAATCTTCTTGTGAAAGAGAAACAAGAGTATTTTTTAGCATCTCAAAAAGCTTAATTCCGTCCTTACCAATATTTGGTGCATAGATATTAATGTGTCAGTTGCCTTGTCCTCCTTGAATGCATCACATATCTCTAAACATGGTTAAATACTGTTTCCTCTTTTGTAGGTGAGAAAAACACATGCATGAACTTTTGATATCAGCATCACAGTGTTGATCACGTGACTTTCATTAACCGATGGAGAGACGCTGAGGGACGTCACACGAAGAGGAAGAGGAAGAGGAAGAGGAAATCAGTCAGGAAATCCTGTCAGAGTAACGCTTGAGGCCTTTTCACATACCAAATATTTCAGCTCTAGTAATGGAAGTTCTGACTTCTAAATAAAATACAAAATATGGAATTTACTGGACAAACCTGAAATAAACACTTTTTTTGAGCATCAGAAACAACATTTATGAATCTTTATGGATCATGTAAAATTTTAATGTTGATTTGAAATATGTTATTAAAATGTGACTTTGGCCTACAGTTTTTCAGGATATTTCGCCCTTTAAGCATATAGGAGTTGGTCTTGCATGAGCGAAAAAGGGTTCCTGCCTGAAAGGGTTGCAAATAAACTAACTTTCCTTAAAGGGGACTTGATTATGTTGTATCACCAAAAGGTGAAGATCCAGTAACTAAAGTCGGCACTTAAAGAGAATTTAAGACTAACTTCACCTCCATATTGTGATGCATTTTGTGAAGTGGATTATCAAACAAGTGAAAAAAAAATTAGTGGGACTTGTTGATTGGATTGTGAAAAGTCAGCATTGAAGGATCCATGGGTACTAGTGTTGACACTAGTAATTTATTGAATAAAAGATTAATTCAAAATGTTAAACATTTAAAGTGAATTTAATATTTAAACAGTTGTATTTCTACACAGAGCTTAAAAATGTTTAAGTGATACAAAAACTAATAAACAAATGGTTTGCATTACAAATCTGATCCAGGCGATATGATTTTATTTTTAGCGCTGAAAAGACACCAGCTTCTCCCTGAAGTCAGAGGGCATGCACTGGGCATGTAAGTGTGTCATTATGTACAGTAGCCAAAATAAGAAATGAGGGGCCTCGCTCGTGGGTACACTCATTGGGGTTCTATATAGAACCATAGGGTTCTTTACTCAACTCCAAAGAACCTTTTATGCTAAAAAGGTTCTATAATGACAAGAAAGAACCCTTTTGGCACAAATCCCACATAGCAACATTGTTTCAGGCCAGAACCGGCCCACATCTGGCACTTGTGGAATGCGGATCTGGCCCACATGCAGCAGAGAATGATGGCCCTTGGGTGGGCCGCTCCTGTTTGCCAGATCTGGGCCACAAGCAGGCCATAGCAATGCCACATGTCAGCCAAGAGCAAAGAAATATACCAGAACTGGACCTTATCTGAGCCACAACATCTGTGTATATTAAATATGGGGCCCTATCTTGCACCCAGCGCAATTGACTTTGTACACCGACGCATGTATCATTCCTATTTTGTATCCGCGCAAAGCGCGTTTTTCCCTCCACAGAAGCACGTCGCTAAACTAGGGAATGAACTTGCGCTCCCTGGGCGGTTCAGCGCAAAAAAGGAGGCGTGTTCCAGCGCAAACGTTCCTTCATGCTATTTTGCAGGTTTAGAAAACAATTGCGCCACTGACCAGAAAAAAATGGTTTAAAGTCAGTGGCGCGTTGCGCATGTTATTCATTTACTATTTTAAGGGCGCATGCTTGGCCATAATCAATGTAGCGTGTGCACAACACGCATACACTTTGATTCTCTCATCTACACAGAAGCAGCAGTTTTCATTTTTGCAAATTATAGGCTACATTATTACGATAGATAGATAGATAGATAGATAGATAGATAGATAGATAGATATACAATTTATTATAAAAGCATACATCTAGCTTACACATTTACCCAAATTATCATACGCCTTTTTAACCGAAGTTAATTTGGGTGGGTTTCTCCATCCCCAACGTCCCTGACGAGATCGTTGCTCTCCTCGGCTGTGAACCGCTCCTCGCGTGCGTCTGGCAAATCCGCCGTTATAATAGGAATCCGCTTTAGAACAAGCGCGCCTGCTCTTAAAGGGAATGTGAGATGTCGCTCTGATTGGTTTATTTCACGTTACGCCCAAACCACACCTATGAATAATGAAGCTACTTCAGACCAACCCATTTTAGATTTGCGCCTGGCGCAAGAGTCATTTATCCCGCCGGAAAAATAGCAACAGCGCCAAGACCCGCCCACAAAGTTACTTGCGCTTTGCGCTTTGACACTTGCGTTTCAGATCGTTAAAATAGGGCCCATGGAGTCATCTCATCCTTAACAAGCCTGTAAACAAGCAGAATCACTGAAAGAAAGAAGAGAACAGAAAAAGAGACGAGCAGAAACACAAGAACTACAACTGACTTCAGACATAGTCTTAGATGAAATCAACTGAAGAGAAAAGAAGACATTAAATCTGTGAAGATCTCAGCAGAGGAGGATTAAACAACTCCACAAACAGCATTACCAGCTTCACTTATTACTAACCAGACTGACTTTATTTCTGTCAGACGTCTACAGAAGTTTTATTGAGAATTAACAGAGGTTTAACTCTAATGTGTTTCATTTAAAGTCACCATAACAGTGATTAGTGTTTCCATTAGCTGGGCTCGTGACTCTTATTATGTTTTTTGTTTTTTTTTAGCCGCTGTGATAGTGTGTTTGTCAAACATATTTACAGCAGCAAAGAAAGCTAAAGTGAAATGAGATCAGGTGATTACATTCCAGAAAAAAGGAATCGCCAGTGCAGCACAGATGTCTTCTTATTAATTAATTTATTTAAGGTGCATAACAATGACTAACGTTTCGATATAAAGTTACATCTTCATCAGAGTCCTTGGAGAGAATGGGCAGTGAAGTCCTTAATAAGGATCATCAACAGGTGTGATTGTGCAGTGGGCGTTGTGCCACCCAGAAAATACACCCATCTAAACCAAGGTGCCACACTCACAAATCACTCATTAAAGGGCAATTGCCCACACACAGGTCAAAAAAGATTAAAAACAATGTAAGTAACAAGCATAAAATGTCCACAATACAATGGGAATAAAAGTATATTCATCTTACATACTGTATTTTAATATGCTTAAGTGTTTAGAGAAAGCATGTTAAGCTAAATTCTTCATGTAGACCTAGAGGTTCTAGAGTGTTAAGTGTATGTAGGGTTAGGGCTAGGGTTAATTTTTTTTTTTGCTTTGATTTGTCCTGCCCTGGTTGCACCGGATTGTTGTGGATTGCAGAAGCGCAGAGAATCTTCTCTTTCATTTAAATGTCAATGTATTGTTTTATTATTGTTGCATTGTTACAGTACCGTTTGTCTCTGAAACAACCTAGTAATGCCTCGTAGTGTTTTTGCGTAGCGCGTCTGTGTTGCACATCATCACGCATCACACACATGACCTGCTTCGGCCAATTGTGAGCCTACGTGGTGACGTGCAACACAGACGCGCTACGCAAAAACACTACGAGGCCCAGAGAGAAGGAATTGAATAGTGGAATAAAGTCGGTATTTTTGTTTGTTTTTGCGCACAAAAAGTATTCTCATCGCTTGATATACTTAAGATTGAGCCACTGGAGTCACTTGGACTATTTTAACGATGTTTTTAATAACTATTCTGGGTCGGCGAGTTTCGGTCACACTGGAAGCCTATGGAAGAGTCAGAATTCTGTCAGATTTCATCAAAAATATCTTAATTTGTGTTCCGAAGATGAACGAAAGACTTACATGGTTGGAATAACATGAGGGTGAGTAATTACTGACAGAATTTTCATTTTTGGGTGAACTAACCCTTTAAGTCATTTCATACAATAAGATGTCCCTACATGTATTGAATAGTGTTTTATTTGATATACAGTTTCATTTATTTCCTGTAAAAATAAATTACAATATAAAACTTGTATGAAGTTGTTTTGTAAGGGACAGTTTTTGGTAATAATTTCAGGGGAGGACAGAGATGAGCCACCACCAGTAGTAGAGGAAGAAATTGAGATTGAGGCAGAGGAAAGTCAGAATCAAGAAGACAGAGAAGATTATGAGCATGAGGCAGATGTAGAACCAGTACTTGGTGATGATCCTTTTACAAATATCACAAAAAAGTGTGATATTCAGTGGCGTCGTCACACCCGCTTTAACCCAGTAGAAACGATGTGGGAAAGTCCCACCACTGACCCCCCTGAGCCACTAACACCATACGGCTACTTCAAGCAGTACGTTCCAAGTCAGATGTTTGTGGGAGTTCTTGGTCTTCCAAGGGTGAGAATGTAGTGGTCTTCCAGTATCAATATTTGAATTTTTAAGGAAACCATGTCTCAAGATCGTTTTTTTTTTCAACTCTGCTCCAACCTGCATGTTGTGAACAACCATGAGAGGCCTCCTGGAGACACTGATGTTTTCTTCAAGGTCAGACCAATCTATGAGTCCATAAGGAAACGCTGTCTGCAGCTAAAACTGGAGGAAGATCTCTGTATTGATGAGCAGATTGTGCCTTTCAGAGGAAAACTCTCTGTGCTCCAGTATATCAAAGGGAAACCTACACCATGGGGAGTGAAGATGTATTTCCTCTGTGGCAAAAGTGGGCTTGCTTATGATTTCCTCATCTATCAAGGTGCCATGACAGAGCTTTCTGAGAAAAGCAAAAATGTTCTTGCGCATGGAGCTTCTGTTGTCTTCCACCTGTGCCAGAGAATCTAGGCTCCCAACCACAAGCTCTTTTTTTGACTACTACTTCACTACCTACAATGTCCTTGAAGTTCTTGCACAAAAGAAAATCCATGCTGCTGGAACAGCAAGGCTTTGCCGCTTTGCAAATCCGCCACTGAAGACAGACAAGGAAATGTCTAAGAAAACATGGGGAAACCACGATGAAGTTATAAGTAGGGATGGAAAAGTTGTTCTAGTGAAGTGGTTTGATAACCGTTCTGTTATGCTGGCCTCCATCTTTGTTGGTGTTGGAGATGAAGACGAAGTTGAGAGGTGGGATAAGAAAGAGAGGCAGTCTGTGAAGGTCAAGCATCCAGAGGTTGTGAAGAAATACAACAAGGGCATGGGAGGGGTGGGCCTTTACAAGATTGATATCAAGAAAATCATGGATCTCCTTGAATTCAAAATGAATGTGGCCGAAGTGCTTGTGCGTTCTGGGAAGCCACAGGGTTAAAAAAAACGAGGGAGGCCAAGCAATTCTAACGCAGCCAGTACCTCTCAGACTCCATATAATGAAGCTGGACAAAAGAGAGGGGCAAGGGAATGGCGGCCAGTTCTTGAAGTCCAAAAAGATATGGTGGACCACCTGGCAAATTATGATGCAAAAAAAAGAAGTAAAAAGATGCAAATTGGAAGGCTGTTCTGGGAAAACACACGTCTTCTGTGATAAGTGCAAGGTGCACTATACTGCTTTGTGTCACAGATAAATTGTTTCAAAGATGCACACAGGAAATGACTCTAACGTGACTTGATTGATTCCTAGGTTAATTTTGTTATGAATAAACAAATGTGCAATCTGTAAAACAAAAACCTCAAAATTAAGGTTGAAATGTTATATTGTTCAAGTTTTTGACCTTGAGAAGAAGCTTAAAGTATAGACCAACAATTTGTATGTTTATTATTGTATTTCATAATGGTACATTTTTGTGAAGTACCCCTGTTTTGACCTGACGTCCATTGAAATGGACAAAAAATAAATAAAATACAATTAGAGAGTATTGAAATTTGTAATATTTGTATTTGGTCTCATTTATAGAAGCCTCATGAGCTGGGAAAATGTACTTTTATATTTTTCAGAAACTTGAAACATAATTCAGGTCTGAAGGGGATATTCTTGGTTTCCATGGTAACACAGACATCCTGGCTGAGTCCCAATTCGCATACTATCCGTCCTAAATAGTATGCGAAACTAGAATTAGTACGTCCCAAATCGTAGCATGTTGAAAAGAGTATTCCAAAGATACCCGGATGGTCTACTATTTCCGGTTAGAATTCGAAGTGCAGATCAATGCACACTCTAACGGCTAATATTGCCCACAACCCATTGCGTGCGGGAGGGAGGAGCTTTGCGGTGATGATGGTGATGTAAACCTGGCAGTCGGATGCAGCAACGGAGATGCGCCCTCAGTTTTTAAGTGTAAGAATTCAAATGTTTAACCCTAATTAAAGTTATATTTTATTGTCTCGTAATATTAATGGGTTTATGTTGTGCCAAAAAAGTACCGTGTTTATCTTGTAGGGTCCGATGAAGATACCGAGCGCCTCATTGCAGGCTACAAAACAATAAATAAAAAGGCTCTAGTACAGTGTCATGCAAGTGTCTTTTTTTATGTATTTCTTTTTATGTTTGTGTCTGACTTATTTGTAGTAATACTGTGGCTGTACATATGTTAACTTTATCAGTCCAACCAAAGAAACATGGTTACTACACTTTTACTATAGTAAAAGCATGGTTCATTTTCATCGGGGTATTTTTAAGTATTATACATAAGTATAAGATTAAGTATAAAATACGTTAAACAATAGTTACACTATAAACTTTAAATATTTTAACTCAGAAAATAAGTAGCGCTAGCTTTCCTTACACACATTTGCACATGAACGTCAGAACCAGCCGCCTCACAAACGACCTGCGTTTGGTTGATCTACAACGACGCCCTGCTTCACTCCTCAATTTGGTAAACACATTGTAAATGTATTGTGGAAAAAAAGATGGGAATAGTAAATAAAATTATATTGCATATATAAGAATGAATGAAATGTTAAATGTTTTGTTAACAGTCGCGGTGTGCGTAACTAGGCAACCACGTTCAAGTTCACGTTGCATGACGTCATCGAAGTATCCCAGAACGTGCATACTTTTTTGCTACACACTCAAAATTATGTACTTTTTCATCACAAAAAAAGTACATACTTTTAGGTTGTAGTATAAGTAGGCGAATTGGGACTCAGCACCTGTGCTGAAACAATAAGAGGATATTTCACTTCCTGTTATCCCAGCAGGACTCACACACACTCTCCCGCACACACTCACATAAACTCTCACACGCACACACACTCTCACACACACTCTCACTCTCACACGCACACACACACACACTCACTCACTCACTCTCAAATGCACACACACGCACACATACGCACACGCACATACACACACACACACACACACACACACACACACACACACACTCTCACTCACACACACACACTCTCACTCACACACACACACACACACACACACTGTATATATAGTCTCTATTAGCAAAGGATGCTATAGAACAGGTGTACTCATCCGAAAGAGAATCTGGGTTTACAGCTGTTACTTCATTGTTACGAAAAAGGATGGGGGGTTGCGTCCTATATTAGACCTTCGTCAGTTTAATCGTACAGTCAAGAGGCTCAAGTTCAAAATACTGACATTGAAGCAGATTGTGCCTCAAATCAGATCTGAGGACTGGTTTGTCACAATAGATCTACACAGCAAAATCCCCAGTGTTAAATTAACACTCCTCAGTGTACATATGTGTCCACACTAGGGCTGGGCGATTTAAATTGCGATATTGTTATGCGCATCTCATCAGTAAAGCCGGTTCCTTGATTAGTAGTAAATCACCATCACCTGCTTTCAGATGGAGCGGCATTTACTACGAAGAGCCGTAGTTAACTGACAAGCTGAGAGAACCGGCTTTACTGACGAGATGCACATAACAATATCGTGATTTAAATCGCCCAGCCCTACTACAAAGAGCCATAGTTAACTGACAAGCTGAGCCATATCGCATTAATTACCGCTGGCGATACGTCCGCGATATTAATGCGATATGGCTCAGCTTGTCAGTTAACAACGGCTCTTTGTAGTAAATGCCGCTCCATCTGAAAGCAGGTGATGGTGATTTACTACTAATCAAGGAACCGGCTTTACTGATGAGATGCGTATAACAATCTCACGATATATATCGCCCAGCCCTACATTATACCTTTAAATGAGCTGTAAATGAGACCCTTGCAGTGGTGGCTCAGGACCAAAAGTTTTCTCCGATGGGGAACCCACTTCGTACGATCAAGTTCACGTAGCGGTATCTCGGAAATCAGTAAAAATCTAAAAACCTCCAGACCTGATATTTTATTGATGCACCATCTGAACATTTGCATTTTTTAAACATGCAGTATAAATACATGCATATAACAAGAATAGTTCTTATTTTACTTTTAAAATGTAACTTGTAAATGTAAAATGTTGTGAAATTTTTAAGGTCTTACTGAAAAGTTTTGTATTCAGCTTCAAAATGGTCAATTCATCTTGTCTTTTATTATTACACGGGTCCCTGGAATACTTGATGTGATTGGTCAAATGTGACATTCAGTGGTAAAAAAATTCTGAATAACAACCGTTGTCTGATAACAACAGGGAATTTTTTTTTTGTCCGCCGTTCATATGTCCTACATACTTTAGCTGTGCTCCTCTTCCTCCTCCCACAAATGCCATGCACAAATGAGCTAATAATCAACTCATATCTGTAGGAAGCGTGTTTTTGAAAGTGATTTCCCCGTGTTTTCTCTGGTGGGCTGCAGTATCGCTCCGAACAGGAAATTGAAAACCCTCAGTGGATCTCGAGTGGTGGATTACATGACGCTTTGAGCGGGGAGGGGAATATCTGTCGCTCCTCTCCACCCATTTATACTATTCCAGTCTGGCCTCCAGTCTGTGTTTCGGTTAGTCACTCATGAGCTGCTTCTGTTGGAACTGTTTTCTTTCCAGGAAATCTTGGTTCCTGACCCAGGGTCCTGTGTTATGAGTTCAATGTCATCGAGTCACTCTCACAACAGATGCTTCACTTACAGGCTGAGATGCGATAATGGAAGTCCGCTCAGCTCTGGGTCTGTGGAGGAATCATCATCTTTCATGGCACATAAATTGCCTGGAGATGATGGCAGTCTTCATGGCACTGTAGCACTTCCTCTCAGACCTCTTACTTAAAAACTATGCACTTACTTTACATCCACTATGCAGACTGGCATACCAGATCCTCCTGTGGTCCCCAGGGAAGATACTCTCCCTGAGGCCAGTGCACATCCCAGGGTACCAAAACATAGGAGCAGACATATTGTCGAGGCTGCGTCTGTATGCATTTCCCCCAGTTGATCTGCTCCCTGCACTGTAAAACCTGATGAGTTAGTTCAACTCAAACCATTTGAGGAAACCGATTGCCTTAAATCATTTAAGTTTATTAACTCAAACCATTTAAGCATAAAAAATATTTGATTTGTGTCCAAGTTACTCAATAACTTATTGTTAAGATAACTTGGGTAAATAAAGTTAATAGTACTAAGTCCATTCAATTAATATAACTCAAATCTATGAAGTACACTGTAAACCCTAATAAGTTGACAGAACTCAAAACATTTAAGGAAATCAATTGCAATCAAAGTTTAAGTAAGCAGAACTAGCAGATTTTTATTTTGTACTTAAACAGTTCAAGTTAAGAACAATTAAAATGTATGAGTACATTAATTTATACAATTAACTTAAAACTTTCATGTAATCTCAATGTGAATACTTTTATTAGTATAAACTTAGTTAGCTTTTAAAAGCTAATCTGCTAACATATTAATTTGCTAACATATTAATTTGCTAACATATTAGCAATAATATGTTATACAGAATCACTTGCTGTATGAGCGCAACAATTTAAAGGGATTATTTGCTCTCAAATCAAATTCCTACCATAACAAATATGCATCAGAGACACACAGTTAAAGCAACCAGAGAAAAACTCAAGTTAAAAACTAAAAGGTCAAGAGCCCAACTAAAGCAAACACTGATCTCCATCATGGTGACATCAAACTTTATTCTTTTCAATAAAACTTCAACTTCTAAACCGCTGTTAATTCTCAATAAGAATGTTAGTATGAAAGAAATAAAGTCTGGATTGTAATAAGTGAAGATGCTGAGATCCTGAGAGATCTGGTAGTGTTTAATGTTCTGTTGGGGTTTAAAGTGTTTCTGTATGGTGTGTTTCATGTGTCACCGTCGTATTGAAGAGTAGAGCCTGAACTTCAGTCCACACTGAAAAAAATGTGGAGTGACATTTACTTAAAAAAAGCTAGGCAACTTTTTCCACACAGAAAGTGCTTGTAATCTTTACTCGGGCTATTTCAATTAGTAATTAATTGTAAAAGTAATTAAATTGAACAAATTATAATTGAGTAATAATTAATCAAATTAATTCCTTAAAAGTTAACCGTTTAAAATGAGTAAAATTTACTAAATATCTTTTATTGCCAACATTGAAGACACCTGGTGTTAACAAGCAGAATCACCACATGAGGATCACCACCAATCCACTGCAGTCAAAGTTCATGTCACAGCTGGACCATTTCTCAAACAAGCTGATGCAGATCTTAAAGAGCAAAGGAGGAGTGAAGGGGCAGAGGATTAAGGAAGTCCTGTCTATCACAGATTCGGTTAGTCGAAATGCATCTAACATCCCTTTGCGTGTATTGAGGTGGTTATTGTAAGGTTTTATTGTCCATAGTTGCTTATTTAAACACTTTATAAATGGCCTACTAGTATAGTGCTTTTATCCAAATATTATGTTTTTTTTATTTGGTTCATCCACTCACACAACAATGTAAAACATGCAAGAAAACTACCAACTTGCTTGTTGGGGGCATTTAGGGGTTAGACATCCTGTTTAGACTGAAATTACCCTCTGATCTTAATTAAACAACCTGCTCCTTCCCTGTGTCACCATAACAACCACATTTGGCTAAATTGTGTCTCATTTTTTTCACCCCTGCTTCAGCGTGACAACATCAACACCAGGAGGGAGTGTATCCTGAGATGCCTCATCATCTACCTCAATGAAGATCCAGACACCTTCTTCAAAGAATATCTGGTAAACTTCTCCCATGACACACTATTTATATTGATAGAGCCCTACAGAGTTGTTCTTATGTACTGGTGTAGACAAGTGATCGTACATGTTTTTGAGTTTAGGGGGGAGTGTGAGTGTGTGAGCTTGGAGTGAGGAGGTTGTTTAGAGTTCTGTTGGCCTGGGGGATGAAGTTGTGCTGTTAATAATGGACATGCTTTTCTAGATGTATTTTTGTGTCTGTCGCCATCACCTGTGGAGCCCTGCATCACTTTATGTCCCCTTATTTCTCTGTCCATCTTTATTAAACACTTGCTGTGTTTTCTGTGTTTGTGGTGTTCAGGCACCGGCGACCGAGGATGCAGAAAGGGACCTAGCAACCACAGTCATGGGGATTTATGTGATCCGAAGTGATGGGGATCAGGAGCCTGAGGATGTTGGAGTTGTGATTGAAGGCATCAAAGTCCTGAGCAACTTGGGCAGTGTCATCATGGGTTTTGTAATGCTTTTTGGGCTCATTTATGCCCTTGATCTGAGTTTTCCAGACAACCTCAAATACACCTTCGAGTTTTTCCAGAAGGTCATAATGAATTTGGATGGGCACAAGCTGAATGCAAAGATACAACAGTTGAAAATCAAGCTGTTTGCATAAGAGGACAAAACCATTGATGAGGGGGTTTAAGACTGAGATTACTTGGGCTTGGACAAGTGTTTAAACCCAGAATATTTGCCCATTTTAACTCTCCATCATAATTTCTTGACTCTACCTCCTCCGTACCATTCCTCTCTACTTATTTGACTTCATGACTGTCGAGAGGTATTAAAATTGATCTAAAAACAGCTCAATGCGCTGTATTTTTTCCTTGGATTGTTAGTGGTCAAATTACAACAGCTGAAAATCAAGCTGTTTGCATAAGAGGACAAAACCATGTGACAATCTCCTTTGATGGAGGGTTTAAGACTGAGATTACTTGGGATTGGACAAGTATTTACACCCAGAAAGTTTGCCCATTTCACCTCTCCATCATAATTTCTTGACTCTACCTCAGTGCCACTTATACGTATTTGACTTCATGACTCGAGATGGATTGAAATTGATCTAAAAACAGCTCAACGTGCTGTATTTATATATATATATTTTTTATGTTGCAAGTGACATTTACGTTAAGTTATATTAAAATGTCTTCCTTGCTGTTTATAATCGCTCAGGGGTGCGTTTCCCGAAAGCATCGTTGGCCAACTATGGTCGCAAGTTCCGTCGTAACCAATAGAGTTCAATGGACATTGCGATGAACTTGCGACCATAGTTGGCCAACGATGCTTTCGGGAAACGCACCCCAGAATGTTTTGCGATTATTTTCTATTTATTTTGCTAGTCTTAACTGTGGTCCA
Organism: Scardinius erythrophthalmus; assembly: GCF_964197995.2. Classification (NCBI taxonomy): domain Eukaryota; kingdom Metazoa; phylum Chordata; class Actinopteri; order Cypriniformes; family Leuciscidae; genus Scardinius; species Scardinius erythrophthalmus. The sequence continues at coordinate 52,815,382 of NC_138223.1, read as the reverse complement.
CAATACTTGTTTTTGTTACCACTTACAACAACACACCAACGACCAAGGCTATTTTTACTGTAAATGTACAGTAGTGTGGAATTTGCCATAGCATATTGTTTTTTTCTTTCCCTTTATGTAAATGATAGTTCAAGGCAAGCAACTACATATAGAGTTTTTGCAGTGCATTCTATCCAGCTATAGTATCTTTATTGTTGATGTTTGGGATAGCTCGGCATTCATTGTTTACCAGTATACTGTTCATTCAATATACTTGTGTTTTATCTAGTAAAAAAAGTTAATGTCTTGATATTTTTATTGAAATATGCTCTCCAGACATGTATTAGGATGCATGCAAATCTGCTTGGAACAATATTTTCTCACTTTTTTTTTTTTTTTGCAGAAAAAGTGTACTTTTCACATGTAAATCCTTAAAAGGGGAATGTATTCCTACCTCATTAGAATTTCCAGAATTTATGAATATGAACACTTCTAAAGTTTTCTGCTGGACACAAGATGTCTCCTACTGCACCCCCGTGTTCAGTGTATGTGCACTTTACAGCTTCAAGTTTCTACATCACATTAATATTAATTGAATGTTGGATCAGACTTGAATTCCAAATTAGTTGTGATATCACAAATCATGCAAGTAGGCATGCCCGTTAAAACTGGATTTTCACTGAGTTTGGAGAAAATTCCCACTTTCAGCTGATGTGTGAAAACAGCATTTCATGTCTCCAACTCTGCACATACATGTTTGATTTTCACTGTGTAGAATAATGTAGAATATATGGCACTTCAGTGATCCCCATGGGGGAAGTTCACACATTATCGCAGCTCTGTTTCATTCTATTTTACATCATTCAGCACGAAACTTAAACATCCAACAGGAAGAAAAACATTTTTGAGTGGAGGGGCTCTAAGTAAATGAAGTTTAAATGTAAATGTATTTCAATAAAATAAAAATAACATGCACCAGGTTTGATAGATGATAATAATTCCCTTTCCAATAATTATGTAAGTTTGAGTTGCACAAATGTAAATCAATTTCATTTAGTTAATGTAGTTATTTTATTTCAGCTGTATTTTGTAAAAGTTAGTTAGGCTAACTCAATTACATACTGTTGTAAGTATTTCATAAAAATAAGTTAGCCTCCCTCGTTTATATTCTTTTGCATCTATTTAATACAAATGAGTTAGGTTAACCCAGAGGGTTAACTGATTTACATTCTGTTGAATGGATGTACTCAGTTTGAGTTGGGACTACATATATTTATTGGATGGAAATCCTGCCCACAACTTAATTGAGTTCATCCAATGAATCATTTTTTTGAGTCTACTGCTTGTAGCACCACGCTGACCTAGTGTCTCTCCTCGAAGGCTCTCGCTTGGAGATTCCGGTCAGGAGGGATCCGTCCAGAATGTGGAACCTGTGGGTTTGGCCTCTGAGGGGGCTCAACTCATAGATGCTGGTCTCTCAACTGAGGTTGTAGAGACCATAACTGACTCCAAAAGCTCCTTCCACTAGGAAACTATATGCCCTGAAGTGGAAGGTCTTCACTTCTTGGTGTAGTGGGCGACATTGGGATCCAGTTAACTGCCCAGTTGGTCCAGTACTTGAGTTTCTGCAAGATCGCTTTTCAGCAGGGCTATCACCCCTCACCCTACAGTATACATGGCGGTCATATCGGCTTACCACACCCCTGGGGACCCTCAGATAACTGGTTACCTTCATGGTACACTGAGGCTGAGGCCTGCAACTCGAACCAGGGTTCCTGCCTGAGACCTGGCTATAGTCTTAGAGGGCTTGTCTGTGGCTCCCTTTTAGCCCCTTGATACGGTTTCATCAAAGTTTCTGACTTACAAGACTATCTTCCTTCTGGCTATTTCTTCTCTAAAAAGAGTTGGAGACCTTCAGGCCCTTTTGGTTTCTCCCATCTGCCTTGAGTTTGAACCTGGGATGGTCAAGGCGCATTTATCTATCCTAAACCGGGCTATGTCCCTAAAGTGACGAATAACGTGCCACGGCCTATCGTGTTGCAAGCCTTCTGTCCTCCTCCCTTCATAAATCAGGACCAGGAAAAGCTGAACCTCCTCTGTCCAGTGCCTATGTCCACAGAGCTGCCCTGTGGAGAAAATCGGATCAGCTGTTTGTCTGTTATGGATCACCTAAGAAAGGCCTTCCTGCTTCTAAACAGACAGTCAGCAAGTGGATAGTCGAGGCTATCTCTCTTGTCTATGAGGTATTTAGCCAGCCTTCACCTTTGGCTGTCAGAGCTCGTTCTACTAGGAGTATGGCGGCCTCTAAAGCCTTAATTTCGAGTGTTTCTCTTCAAGAGGTTTGTGACGCGGCGGGCTGGTCGTCCCCGCTCACATTTGTGAGGTTTTACAGCCTGGACCTGGATGCTGCCCCAGGCTCTCAGGTGCTTATGTCTTAGTTGCCACAGTTTCACATGACAGGCACTAGAAGATACGGAGTTTGGGTATTGTCGTTCCGAAAAGGGAATGTTACAGGTTACAACTGTAACCCTAGTTCCCTGAGAAGGGGATGAGACGCTGTGTCGCCCTGCCATACTTCCTTCATCCCTGTGATCGACATGCTTCGGCTACTTCTAAGCTAATGCCGGTCAGACCGGATGTGTTTTTATCCTTTCCTGGTCGTGACGTCACCCGCCCGTGACGTTCACTCTCGCCATTGGACTAGTTGACATACACACTTCAGACGCAATCACGCAGGGGCGTTCCCAAAGCATCATCGACGCAGCATCTCGTTCTCTTCTCAGGGGACTAGGGTTACAGTCATAACCTGAGATGTTTTTGCCGTCGTAGAAGGAATACGAACTAACCTCATGTTGAAACATAAGTTGCTATATATTAAGAATTTTTTTATATTGTTTTTCGGAACAGCATCAAGATTGCGAGTGTCATTTTCTGCAGTAATCCTTAAATTAATAATCTTATCTAGTTTGATCTTCTTTTCTTTTTTCTCTCTCTAGCAATCTCTAAGTGTAATGGTCTTTCATATCTGTTATGCTGTTATTCTGATTTATTGAATGTCAGAAAAGTGTGGAATTTTACAACTAGAGACTTTTTTTTCTGTCTTTTATTGGAAACATCAATAATATGGATACTAATGGTTAAAAACATTAATATCTAAGATTCATACATAATAAAAAAGCAAAAAGTAAAAACACTTTATTTATTTTAATATAATACACTTTTACATAAATTCATTAACCATTTACTTTCATTATCGCACATCCATCTATAAAATGATCGCCTGATTACGTCAGTCACACGTCATCATGACACTCCTGTCAATCATTCAGGGCTCCTCCCACAAAGAGATGCATAAAGGCTGTAATATTTACTGTGTCCAAAACACTACATCCTCTTCTTGTTAGTCTGAATAAGAAAGAAAGTGAAAACATTAATAATGAAATATTTAAATATTTAAATAAAAGCATCAACAACATTTGTCATAAGGAAAGGCTAGATTGGGTTTTGTCTCTATCTAGTGGGTATTTTTACTTACTGGAAGATTTTCATACAGAGGCGAGTCCAGTTCGGGTTTACAATCATCAAGTTGAGCAGCCTTTATGAATGAAGACAAAGTAAAAACAGGAGTGTGTTATTAAAATTCCCATATTCTTAGTCAATATAGATATGTTCACACTGACATTGAGCATTTCATTCCTTTTGGCTAAAGGTGAAGAGAGTTTAGTCTTCTGTAGGAAACGCTTACCGTTACATTCCCATACACAGGATCACTCAATTCAACATCATAAGCGTTGCGTCTGTCATGATCAGGTCTGGAATGATTCATCTTTGCCAATAAAGAAAAAAAAAAAAACAGAATAAAGAGAAAATAAATAATGTCTATAAACAACTCACTAGAAAAAGTCACTGCTACATTCAGACTTTCAATCATTTAGATACCAAATCATTTCCCTGATCAGTAAACTTCTGATAATTATTCTCACCTGAGATTCCTGTGTGTCATTTCTCTTTTTCATCCTCCTGGTTCCCCTTTAAAGACAGTAATTTGACACAATTACAACCAATCAGATTCAGAAGTTATTTGATGTTTAATACACAGATATGATTTGAACTAAAGGTTCAAACTATGTTTCTATAGGATGTGGCACTGCCACTTTGAATGTGATGAAATCTGGTCTATCTTCAGGATTTACTGCAGTAATGAGCTTCAGATTTCATTATTCAATAACTAACTGTCAGTGTGGAAAGTAAGAATGGGAAATTCTGCCTTGGCTCACGTTCATCGCGACCAGAGACAAACCTACATTAAGTGTGTGGGTCCCAGGGAAAATTAGTTAATAAAGATTTTTTAAACATAAACATAAAGTGCTTATTTTTTTAATTAACAAAATGTCAATATTCATCCTTATAGTAGAAGATTCAATACAATCTTCATATGTATAACGGACTGTCACCATAAAAACTGCGCTTTGTGTGGTGGTGACAGGAACTGTAACGGTCATTAGCTGGAATGCCCTTGAGAGCCACCAGAGGGCACTCCACATCAGACTATCATGATTCACTCACAACCAGTGGTTAAGGTGGGATTTTGCAGGGGAACCCTCAAATTTTGTGTAGGTGCAACAGGGGAAAATGACTCACCGTGGGACTACATATTGAGTATCGTGGTATAGCAATACTTTTTGGGACAAGAGTGTCACCAAGTATCACACCACAATATGTAACACAACCTTGTTTTACACAATGTAAATTTAAACATAAAAATGGGAAGTCCAAAACAGACTCAAATGTGAGGTAGTTAGGGGGGTTCGGGGGCATGCTCCCCCTCGAAAATTTGGCTTTCTCTGACCTACATATGTGCACTTTAGGGCTTTTGAAGGCCAAAAAAATGATAAGAAATGTATCAATTTAAAACCTTGTCAATACCTGCTCATTTTCATCTTTCTTTTTCTCTCAGACTCCTTATCCTGCCCTATTTCTTCCCCTCCTAAAGCTGAACTTTGACTGATAGTCTTTTCATTTCCGTCTGTGTCAGTGAAGAAAGTAAACAAAGGCTCAACTGATATTTATATGTTTTATGAATCATTTTCTGAGGCAAGTTAATTTACTCAAGGCTACCAAAGCTGTAGCCTAAGTCAGTATTGCCAATAGGAACCTTCTACAAGCTTTGGAAGTTGAAAACGTCTGTTTTTAAATGTTAAAAGTAATTTTAAATAAGACAAATTATAGTCGACATTTAACGCAGTTGGTGGAATTGGCAGACGTTCCCTTAGGCATCGTGCGCTGTGGAAACGCGTCAAAGCATTCTCAGGTATAAATATAATATAATAATAAATAATAAAATATATTACAAAACAAATGTCCGGCGAATATCGAACCTCAACCACTGTGAGTGCATTTCACGCATTAGTAATCGCTGGCGTTCAGCGGGGAGGAGAGGCGTGAACCGGTGTAGATGCAGTAAATCAGACAGGAGAACCGTGACTGAGAACATAACTTCGGGAAGCGTGTTTGTGAATGCAGGGCCAGGGGGTGATATTCATTCAGGGGGGTTTGATTTGATGAATGATGATTATTATTGAATTTGATGAGAATGATTTGATTTGAATCTATTTATTTATTCATTTATCTGACGTGCCGGAACGCAGTTCCGGACCGTTCCGGCCCACTTGATGAGTCACTGCCTGGACTCATCATCCCTGATTGCATCCACCTGTGTCTCATTATTTGGTTTAGCTCACCCCATATAAGCCTGATTCCTCCTATCACTCACTGCAAAGTTTTATATGTTGTTGTGCTGCATTTCTGAGCATTCTCCCTGATTTCATTGTCTCTTGGTTCTTGGAGTTTTGCCTGTTTCTCGGATTCCCTTTTTGCTGCTGACCCTTGTTTGTTTGTTTGGACTGCCTTCCTGTGCTTGACCATTTGCTTGTGTTTGATTACGATTCTGGATAACCCGTTAAATAAACTGCATTTGGATCCTCAACCTTGTCTCGGAGCAGTTCGTAATAGTGGTGGGCAGATTGAGGCTTTGTGAAACAATGAAACAGTTGAAGCAAATGTGCCATATTGTGTCGAGGCTTCGAAACAATCCGACACCCGTCTCAACAGTGACACCTAGTGGTCACTTGCAGGTGTTGATCTGAAACAACCTTGACAACGAGCAAGGTTTTTTTATTATTATTGTATTTTTCTATTATGTGAAGCTTGTAGATTGTAGGCTCCTCACTGTGCATAATGTTATTTTGGTCATGGAAAATGAATATTAATAAAATAAATCAAGCCACAATGTCTCACTTTTGTATAGATTTTTTATTCAAAAATATTAATTTCTCTGCTGTGGAAGAACTTAGCCTAGCCAGTTGGCTACATCAGTGCTGAAAATCTGCTGCTACGTTACGTTTTGTTCACGGATTTTCGTCATAGCCGGCTGCCTTTCCACAGGGGACCAAGGATTATTGGACCTGTGGTTAGCTCAAGTTAACAGGCGGATGGCTGGCGTGTTACACTGTTGCCGGTTTAACACTGTTTGATCCTTCTTCCTGTCATTGTTGTGAATCAGTGTTTGAGTGTGGAGTGTGTTTGATGGACTGGCACCACTTTAATTGTTTTTAGTTTATAGTCTTTCATAGGTTACGTGTTTTTGTCTTTATTTCTTTCTTTGAACTCTTGTATGGAGGCCTTTTCCTGCTGCTGATATCCAAGAGGATTGGTCTAATTTTGATTTTCTTTTGTTTGACCTTTTTTGTGATTTGTCCACAAAAAATTTGGGAATCGTTGAGGTATTTTTTCACTTCCACTGTGGCATCAGCTGTAGCATTGTGTATCATCTGGGTTTCACAGATACGATCATCAAAAAGTTCCCATAAACTGTCCTGTGTTTCTACTGATGTTGATGATGATGGTGGGAATGATGTTGACATTTGTGGCTCTGAATGAAAATGAAAACAGCAATTAGTAACAAATCCTAAACTGACGGCATATATGAAGCATGCAGCATATATGGCCTTCTGGCGTATTTCACTGAGGACTGGGATTTGATCTAGGGCCTTTTTCACAATCAAATTTAAATTATAAGCAAAACATGGGACATGGCGAAGGTGGAGTAGCTGGGCACTTAGGATCATGTTGGATGCATTGTCAGTCACCATGCACTGAACTTTGGAGGTTATTCCCCACTCAGCCATTAGCAAAGCTTTAGCCTCCATGAGATGCTGGGCTGTGTGGGTTTGGTAAAACCTCCTTACAACCAGTACAACAGTTGCCATTTTTGCCTCTGGAGTTTGTAATACAAGTTACGCCAAGATATCCGTTCATATTAATGGAGGACCACATGTCAGCCGTAAGGCTAACAAATTCGGCCTTTTGTAGGTCCTCCATTGTCTTCTCCTTGGTTTTGTTGTTCCTTTCGCTGACCATTGTTTTCAAGCACCTTCCGGGATGGGAGGACATAGCTTGGATCAAGCTTGTTCACAAAGGCCCTGAAACCCTCATCCTCCACGATGGTGAAGGGCTGCAGATCCTTCACCACCATGTTTAGAAGAGCCATCCAATTCCCTCTGTCTGCCTTTTAAAAGAGAAGATAAAACATACTTTCAGAAAAAAATACAGCTTCAAATAGTGCACAGCTATTAAAAGTAGCCTACTGGTTCATTATTTCGAAACCTTCCTAAACAAAGTTATGTTATGAACGTTTATGCTCAGTGTGCAGAGAAAGACAAAATGGAATGTAGAACTACAACAATTAGGAAAACCAAAATGATGTCTTTACTGGCTGTAGATTGGGTACTCATATGTAGACCTATAAAATGTAAATTCACAAAATATTATATTATATTGACAACATATTATATTATATTCACATTGAAGCTGTTTTTAACATGATTGGCAGTTGAGGTTGGGACGTTAGGTTGTAGGGCTTAGGTTGACACAGGCCTATGGACTTTCTAAACAGTGTTATCTATCTATCTATCTGTCTATCTATCTATCTATCTATCTATCTATTAATCTATCTGTCTATATATATTTCTATCTTTGCTTCTATTAATGTGTCACTATATGTATACTCTGTCTCTAGCCTATCAGTCAATGTGTACATTTAAATGTATGCCTAAATATAACTAAACAAATCGCATTATAAATGTCACTATATCACAAAAACCCACGAGGTCAAAATGCGTTGACTTCACTTTTATACAGATGTGCGATTGTGTGGTCTGTTCCCGACCCTGTCAATCAAACGCTGATTCGGCAGACCATGCCACCTGTCGAAACACTTGTGAAACACTCCGAAGCTTCAATTAGCCGTAGTCACGTGACATGGTGTGTTTTGAATCACGCTTTGGATCAGTGTTTCGAAAAATCTGCGCTTCGGGATCTCGACATAGCTTCGGAACGTCAGTTTTGCGTCAGCACTCCCTAAAAAGTATGCCTTGATAATGATGATGATGATGTTTGTTGCAAGAAGTTTGATACAGTTTATTTGTATGTATTTAAGAAGGACTCTTTATCGGTGACTTTAACACTGCATATGCAAACTAAATATGGATTTAAAGTCCAGAGGGATGTAAGCTTGGGACTTTTGGCTTACTTATGACTGTTCCTGATTTGGGGAAAAGTATGATGCTTGAGAACTGTTATCGTTTGAAGTAAATTAATCTTAAATGGTTGGATTATTCATCTACTAAAGGACTGCTTCAACTTTGGACATTGTTTGATGAACTATACCATCAGATAAGACTTACACAGATTAATTTTCACTTTATTGAATTGTGCAACCTAATAACCAATTCCTGTGAAGTACCTATACGGTAGATTGTTTTGTTTATTGTAGGTGCTTTTTCTTTTTCTTGTAATTGCTTTTTGGGTGTTGACAATTATTTTTGTTTGCATAAGGATATAAAAAAGAATATAGTGTTTATTCATTTGGGGAGTATTTTTCCTTCTTGAACAGCTATTAGACAAACTGAATCCCCCATTATTGCGTTGTATAACTTTATTTATAACTTTAACAAATAATCCCCCATTATTTGTTTGTACCTTTGAGAATATTTTATATTCTTAACACAGCAACGACACTGGTCACCAGTTTTTTTTTTTTTTTTTCAAATAGTTCCAAGTCTCCTTTTTTAGGAATTAAAGATTGAACTGCTCTATATCTTTATGTCCCTTATCTTTGATCGAGCAAATTCTTGATCTTATAAGCGCTAATTTTACGTTTTCTTGTAAAAAAACACCCAAGTTCTTCTTATTTCTTATTTAATCTTTCATTATTCACAGTTCCCTTATTGTTTAACGTGTATTTTTCCAGAAATGCAATGTCTCTTTGTAAACTGTTAACTGTTTTCATCAATGCAGTATTATGTGAAGTATAGTTTTGACAAAATTTTTATTATTAGCTTTACCTACATCCCACCATTGACCAAGACTTTCAAAAGTGTCTCCACTAAGTTTCCACTAATCCCCAAAAAAACAAACCATCTTGTAAAAAATATCTTGTAATAATTTGACATTGAAATGCCAAACATACACAGTATCATCAATTTTCTGAATGACTGATCTCAATTCCATAAAAAAAAAAACACATGCTCATGTCCATTATTAGGAGCATATACATTAATTAAAACAAATGTTATTCCTTCAGACTTTAGTTAACAGTGCTCTTCCTTTTACAGTTTCATCTACTGATAGAATATTTACATTAAAATCTTTGGGAAAAAGAATAGCTACCCCAGCACTTGTATTTGTTCCATGGCTCAGAACATATTTCCCTTCCCACCACATACCATAATCATTATTTGTATGTGTTTCTTGCAAAAATACTATATCAACTTATTTAACAAACTCTGAAATCATGGCTAATTTATTCCTATCTCTGCCCCCATTTATATTTAAGGAACCCAGTTTTAAAAGTGCAATAGAAAGATGGAAATAGAGAAAAAACAATTTAAACAAATAAAGATACAGGGAATAAAGTATGAAATTCACATTGTGCATTTGAGCATTCTAGTTTTGCAAAGCTCTTGTTTCTTTCCTCATGCTCTTGAGCCACATTCACCATTTTACCTCCGTTATTTAGATTTTTGTCTACACTTTCACGTGACTCATGTTTCGGAGTGATGGTCTCTTCTTCAGCCTGAGGCTGGAGTATTGGTAGAGAATGGTAGTATTATTAACCAGTTACACCACTAGGCCCAGCGGCTCCTCATTAGCCTGGGCTCTATGTGGGCATGTCAACTTTTTGTGCCCAAGATCTCCACACTCAAAACACTTCATACTACCTTTACTGGCATAAAGCATGTATGATTTTCCTTCACAACTCTGAAAGACACATCTAACTTCGGCACATTCAGAAACATAAACACTTGTCTCCTAAAAGACATCACATGTTTCAGTGCTTCATTTTTACATCCTAATTGGATTATTTTAAAATGCAGAAGCACATTTACCATCCTGAGCTAATACACACTCAATATCCTCATTTCCAATAAATGGGGGGACATCCGACTTTTGTCATTGGTGTAACAAACGGTAAAACAGTAACAAACACTTAGCACAATCCCGTTGCGTATTGGGCGGTTTACTAGCTTCTCCTCTTTAACAAAAACGCCTCGGTTACGACTGTAACCTCGGTTCCCTGAAGAGGGAACGAGCGTTGCGTCGAGAATGACGCTATGGGGAACGCTTTGCGTGATGACGTCTTGAAGCACATGTAAAATCAGTCCAATGGTGTGGCGGAACGTCAGAGGCGGGTGACGTCACGTACCAGGAAGCTATAAAAGCCGGCCCGAAACAGAAAACGAAAGCTTCGTAAAAGTCTGAAGTCGAGCTGACAGGCATGAAGGAGATATGGCAAGGCGACGCAACGCTCGTTCCCTCTTCAGGGAACCGAGGTTACAGTCGTAACCGAGGCGTTCCCTTTCAAGGGAACTCCCGTTGCGTCGAGAATGACGCTATGGGGAACGTCTATACCAACGCCTCCATAGCTACGAATGTCTGTCCTGTGTGTAATCTAATAGAGCAGCACTAGGATGACAAAACATGAGACCCTGGAGCAGAGTCTAGATCCAGAGAGTAAAACCTGACGAAAGTGTGCGGTGAGGACCAGCCACAGACGTCCTGTAAAGAAACTCCTGAAATAAGGGCCTTAGAGGCCGCCATACTCCTCGTCGAGTGCGACCGGACAGCCAAAGGAGAAGGCTGCCCAGCCGCCTCATAAGCAAGTGAGATAGCCTCGACCACCCACTTGCTCATCCTTTGCTTAGACACTGGACCTCCTTTGTTAGGGGACCCAAAGCACACAAATAATTGATCACTTTTACGCCACAGGGCAGCTCTGTGGACATATGCGTCTAACGCCCGCACAGGGCAAAGCAAATTATTAGCCTCCTGGTCAGCATTTTGAAAGGGAGGAGGACAGAAGGCCTGCAGAACAACAGGTCTGACCACATTAGTGGGGACCTTGGGGATATAACCCGGTCTTGGATGAAGAAACGCTTTAACCATACCCGGAGCAAACTCTAAGCATGACGGAGCAACTGACAATGCTTGAAGATCCCCTATTCTCTTGAGAGAAGAAATAGCAAGGAGAAAAAGAGCTTTCAGAGTTAAAAACTTCTCAGGAACCTCCTCAATGGGCTCAAAGGGGGCCAGGGACAAGCCTTGTAATGCAATGGACAGGTCCCATGGCGGAACCCTAGAGCGAACTGCAGGCCTCAGCCTCCAAGTGCCACGAAGGAAACGAGATATCAAAGGGTCTTTCCCCACAGACATTCCACCCAAAGGAATGTGGTAAGCACCTATGGCCGCCACATAAACCTTTAAAGTGGACGGGGTCAGACCTGCCGTGAACCGGTCTTGCAGGAACTCCAGCACTGTACCAATTGGGCAGTTAACTGGGTCCAACCGACGGTCACTACACCAAGAAGTGAAGACTCTCCACTTCAGGGCATAAAGTTTCCTCGTGGAGGGAGCTCTGGACTGTAGAATGGTCTCAACAACCTCAGTTGAGAGACCTGACTCTATGAGCTGGGCCCCCTCAGAGGCCAAGCCCACAGGTTCCACAGTTCTGGGCGGGGGTGATATACATCCCACCATTGACCAAGACTTTCAAAAGTGTCTCCACTAAGTTTCCACTAATCCCCAAAAAAACAAACCATCTTGTAAAAAATATCTTGTAATAATTTGACATTGAAATGCCAAACATACACAGTATCATCAATTTTCTGAATGACTGATCTCAATTCCATAAAAAAAAAAACACATGCTCATGTCCATTATTAGGAGCATATACATTAATTAAAACAAATGTTATTCCTTCAGACTTTAGTTAACAGTGCTCTTCCTTTTACAGTTTCATCTACTGATAGAATATTTACATTAAAATCTTTGGGAAAAAGAATAGCTACCCCAGCACTTGTATTTGTTCCATGGCTCAGAACATATTTCCCTTCCCACCACATACCATAATCATTATTTGTATGTGTTTCTTGCAAAAATACTATATCAACTTATTTAACAAACTCTGAAATCATGGCTAATTTATTCCTATCTCTGCCCCCATTTATATTTAAGGAACCCAGTTTTAAAAGTGCAATAGAAAGATGGAAATAGAGAAAAAACAATTTAAACAAATAAAGATACAGGGAATAAAGTATGAAATTCACATTGTGCATTTGAGCATTCTAGTTTTGCAAAGCTCTTGTTTCTTTCCTCATGCTCTTGAGCCACATTCACCATTTTACCTCCGTTATTTAGATTTTTGTCTACACTTTCACGTGACTCATGTTTCGGAGTGATGGTCTCTTCTTCAGCCTGAGGCTGGAGTATTGGTAGAGAATGGTAGTATTATTAACCAGTTACACCACTAGGCCCAGCGGCTCCTCATTAGCCTGGGCTCTATGTGGGCATGTCAACTTTTTGTGCCCAAGATCTCCACACTCAAAACACTTCATACTACCTTTACTGGCATAAAGCATGTATGATTTTCCTTCACAACTCTGAAAGACACATCTAACTTCGGCACATTCAGAAACATAAACACTTGTCTCCTAAAAGACATCACATGTTTCAGTGCTTCATTTTTACATCCTAATTGGATTATTTTAAAATGCAGAAGCACATTTACCATCCTGAGCTAATACACACTCAATATCCTCATTTCCAATAAATGGGGGGACATCCGACTTTTGTCATTGGTGTAACAAACGGTAAAACAGTAACAAACACTTAGCACAATCCCGTTGCGTATTGGGCGGTTTACTAGCTTCTCCTCTTTAACAAAAACGCCTCGGTTACGACTGTAACCTCGGTTCCCTGAAGAGGGAACGAGCGTTGCGTCGAGAATGACGCTATGGGGAACGCTTTGCGTGATGACGTCTTGAAGCACATGTAAAATCAGTCCAATGGTGTGGCGGAACGTCAGAGGCGGGTGACGTCACGTACCAGGAAGCTATAAAAGCCGGCCCGAAACAGAAAACGAAAGCTTCGTAAAAGTCTGAAGTCGAGCTGACAGGCATGAAGGAGATATGGCAAGGCGACGCAACGCTCGTTCCCTCTTCAGGGAACCGAGGTTACAGTCGTAACCGAGGCGTTCCCTTTCAAGGGAACTCCCGTTGCGTCGAGAATGACGCTATGGGGAACGTCTATACCAACGCCTCCATAGCTACGAATGTCTGTCCTGTGTGTAATCTAATAGAGCAGCACTAGGATGACAAAACATGAGACCCTGGAGCAGAGTCTAGATCCAGAGAGTAAAACCTGACGAAAGTGTGCGGTGAGGACCAGCCTGCCGCATCACAGACGTCCTGTAAAGAAACTCCTGAAATAAGGGCCTTAGAGGCCGCCATACTCCTCGTCGAGTGCGACCGGACAGCCAAAGGAGAAGGCTGCCCAGCCGCCTCATAAGCAAGTGAGATAGCCTCGACCACCCACTTGCTCATCCTTTGCTTAGACACTGGACCTCCTTTGTTAGGGGACCCAAAGCACACAAATAATTGATCACTTTTACGCCACAGGGCAGCTCTGTGGACATATGCGTCTAACGCCCGCACAGGGCAAAGCAAATTATTAGCCTCCTGGTCAGCATTTTGAAAGGGAGGAGGACAGAAGGCCTGCAGAACAACAGGTCTGACCACATTAGTGGGGACCTTGGGGATATAACCCGGTCTTGGATGAAGAAACGCTTTAACCATACCCGGAGCAAACTCTAAGCATGACGGAGCAACTGACAATGCTTGAAGATCCCCTATTCTCTTGAGAGAAGAAATAGCAAGGAGAAAAAGAGCTTTCAGAGTTAAAAACTTCTCAGGAACCTCCTCAATGGGCTCAAAGGGGGCCAGGGACAAGCCTTGTAATGCAATGGACAGGTCCCATGGCGGAACCCTAGAGCGAACTGCAGGCCTCAGCCTCCAAGTGCCACGAAGGAAACGAGATATCAAAGGGTCTTTCCCCACAGACATTCCACCCAAAGGAATGTGGTAAGCACCTATGGCCGCCACATAAACCTTTAAAGTGGACGGGGTCAGACCTGCCGTGAACCGGTCTTGCAGGAACTCCAGCACTGTACCAATTGGGCAGTTAACTGGGTCCAACCGACGGTCACTACACCAAGAAGTGAAGACTCTCCACTTCAGGGCATAAAGTTTCCTCGTGGAGGGAGCTCTGGACTGTAGAATGGTCTCAACAACCTCAGTTGAGAGACCTGACTCTATGAGCTGGGCCCCCTCAGAGGCCAAGCCCACAGGTTCCACAGTTCTGGGCGGGGGTGATATATTGAGCCCCCTGCCTGGGACAGAAGGTCTCTCCTGACGGGTAACTCCAGAGGATGCCCGTCGAGGAGGGAGACCAGATCGGGAAACCATACTCTGCCCGGCCAGCGCGGGGCTATCAGAAGTAGGCGAACCCGGTCCCTGCGAACTCTCTCCAGAACTCCCGGGAGCAGAGCCACTGGGGGAAAGGCGTACAGACGTAGCCTCGGCCACGTCTGAACCATAGCATCCAGTCCCAGAGGAGCTGGATGCGTGAGGGAGAACCAAAGTGGACAGTGAGAAGTCTCTCGAGACGCAAACAGATCCACTTGTGCTTGGCCGAACTCCCTCCATATCAGCTCCACCACCTCGGGGTGGAGCCTCCATTCCCCGGGCCTCGGCCCCTGCCTCGACAGAGTGTCTGCCCCTAAATTCTGGACCCCGGGGATGTAAGCTGCCCTGAGTGACAGTAACTTCCCCTGGGACCACAAGAGGATATGGCGTGCCAAGTTGGATAACGGGCGCGAGCTCAAACCCCCTTGGTGGTTGATATAGGCGACTACCGACGTGTTGTCCGTATGTACTAGCACATGGTGTCCCCTGAGATCTGTGATAAAGCTCCTCAGAGCCCGGAAGACAGCTAACATCTCTAGGCGATTGATATGCCAGGAACGATGATGGTCTTCCCACAGACCTTGAGCTGAGCGACCCTCCAGGATCGCTCCCCAACCCGTGAGGGAAGCATCCGTCGTTAGCAGTTTGCGACGACAAGAAGCTCCCAACACTGGGCCCTGGGACAGGAACCAAGGTTTCTTCCACATAACCAGGGCACGTAAGCATCGCCGCGTGACCCTGATTGTGCGAAATGGGTTGCCCCTCGGGGAAAACCCCCTGGTCCTGAGCCACCACTGCAGGGGCCTCATGTGTAGCAGTCCAAAAGGTATCACGTTGGACGCTGCTGCCATGAGACCCAACAGTCTCTGGAACTGTTTGACAGTGAGTAGCTGGCCTAGCTTTACACTTTTCACAGCTGCAAGGATGGACTCTATACGTGGCGGTGACAGGCGCGCCTGCATCGACACTGAATCCCAAACTACGCCTAAAAAAGTGGTCCTCTGGAGTGGAGAAAGCACACTCTTCTTGGCGTTCAGCCGTAACCCCAACTCTTTCATGTGGGCGAGAACAACATCTCGATGTTGAACCGCCAACTGATGCGACTGAGCTAAAATCAACCAATCGTCGATGTAGTTCATGATGCGAATACCTTGGAGGCGCAGCGGTGCCAGAGCTGCATCCATGCATTTGGTGAAAGTGCGGGGTGATAAAGCTAGGCCGAATGGAAGAACACGATATTGGTATGCTTTGCCCCCGAAAGCAAACCTCAGGAACTTCCAATGACACGGACGGATGGAAATATGGAAATATGCGTCCTTGAGGTCTATCGTGACAAACCAGTCCTCGGACCTGATCTGTGGCACGATCTGTCTCAATGTTAACATTTTGAACTTGAGCTGCATGACTGACTCGTTCAGAACTCGAAGATCTAAAATGGGACGCAATCCCCCGTCCTTTTTCGGAACTATGAAATACCGGCTGTAAAATCCGGTTTCCCTGTTGGAGGGAGGTACATATTCTATGGCCCCTTTCTCTAACAGAGTGTTTACTTCCTGTTCCATAACCAGAACCTGCTCGGGGCCCACCACTGTGGGCAGGACCCCCATAAACCGAGGTGGGCGTTTTTTGAATTGTATCTGATACCCTCTTTCCACGGTCTGCAGGACCCAACGAGAAACATTCGACAGTAGCTTCCACGCTGTCAAAGATTCTACTAGAGGTACCAGCCTCTCGAGACTGGTTTCTGGATTTCGTTGTTGTTGAGTAGTCAATTCGTCGCCCTGTAACGGCGCACCGGCAGGGAACGACCGAACAGACTGCTCTAACACCCTCCTCGGAGGGGGCGGGCATCCCGAGGCCACTACGTTTCCGGGTGGTCCTTGAGATATGTGCTCGCCGGAGACCGCTGCGCCCTGTAACACCGGAGGCGGCAGGGTTGGCAGAACGGTCCCCTGAGGGTACCGAAGAGAGACGGGCACCGTAAAAAGAGGTGTTAACCGCTCTGCTTCGGGGGGGACTACCCTCATATGTCCTGAGCCCTCGGACATCAGGATTTCTTCCCAGCAGCCTTCTTGGCGGTAATAACGGTCCGCAGATCCGCTCTACCCCTCGAAGACTGCTGGGTTTGAGCGCGCCCTCCGTGTCCCCGAGATTTTTGTGGGGGAGCACGGGAGGACACACTCTGCTTTTGAGTGGCACGATGATCAGCGCTCTTTTTAGAGGAGTGAGGCTGCTCCCGCTCAGCAGCCTCAATGAAAGAACGGCGGGGGAGAAGTTTCTGGAGTGCAGCAGCCTGTTTTGAAGCTTCTTGCGATTTAGCTACCGCACTGTTCACTGCATCTCCAAATAGCCCAACAGTAGAAACCGGCGCATCTAAAAGAACATGTTTTTCTCTATCTTTGATGTCACTCAGATTGAGCCACAGATGCCTCTCAGTGGCCACCAGGGCTGCCATAGACCGCCCGACTGATTTAGCGGTCTCCTTGGTGGCCCTGAGAGACAAATCTGTGGCTCTACGCAGTTCGGCTACTGTGTCAGGACCAATACCCCCGCCCTCCTCTAAATCACCCAGTAATTCTGCCTGATAAGCCTGCATAAGGGACATCGTATGCAGACACGCTGCAGCTTGACCAGCGGCTGCATACGATTTATGAATCAGGGAAGATGTAAACTTTACTGGTTTAGTGGGGAGTGTAGGAGTCTTCAAGGAAGATGCCGTTGCTGGAGAGAGATAGTTCGCCAACGTCTCCTCCACCTTCGGCATCTCCCCATAACCATGCTCTTTATATTTATAGATGGAAGAGTAATGGGATGTTTGTGGTGTGTAAACTCTGTATGACATTGGTTTTCCCCACGATCTCGACACCTCGGTGTGGAGATCGGGGAAAAACGGAAGACTCCTGCGCTGAGGCTGTGCACGAGATGGCAGGAAGCGTTCGTCGAGTTTGCTTTTCGAACGAACGTCCTGCCTATCCTCTGGCCACTCAATAGACAGTCTGTCAACTGCTCTAGTAACTACATCAAGCAGCTCTTCAAATGCATGAGACTGAGGTGGCGAATCCTCAGACTCAGCTTCAATACTGACAACATCCAACTCCTCAGAGCTGGATAGTTGTAGTACTGGTGCCTCTATCGGGGGGGAAGAAACCGCAGCGCGTGCTTCCACACCCTGATGAGAGGCACTGGATCTGTCAGTAAGAGGCTGAGATAAGGCAGAGCCCGTCTCAACATCCACTGACAGATCCATTTGCGAACCCCAGGTCTGAGATCGCCGCCGAGCCTCAGCCGCGGCGGGACCCGAGCCCTGGGGAACGTGGTCGGGATTGAACCGAGCCAAACGGGATCGGAGCGTCCGCAATGGAAGCGCACAGCAATGCACACAGTCACCACCCTCGAGTGCTGACTGGGCATGCTCCTCTCCCAAACAAACAACACAAAGAGTGTGTGTGTCACCTCCCGTTAAATAACGCGGGCAGGGATGGACACACACTCTAAACTGCTGCTTGCTCGCCATACTGAATAATATATATATATATATAGACAGACAACACCAAATAAACGGACAGATTCAACACAGAGCGCAACTGAAGACTCAGAAAGCTTTCGTTTTCTGTTTCGGGCCGGCTTTTATAGCTTCCTGGTACGTGACGTCACCCGCCTCTGACGTTCCGCCACACCATTGGACTGATTTTACATGTGCTTCAAGACGTCATCACGCAAAGCGTTCCCCATAGCGTCATTCTCGACGCAACGGGAGTTCCCTTGAAAGGGAACCCCTACCGCTTTATTTATCCTGGAGGCCGAAGAAACATTGTCATGTCCAACCACCGACAACTGACACACCTGAGCAGGAACACATCGCGTGACGCTGCCAAACAGGTGCTCTCCACCCGTCAGAAGCGACTCTGAGACATGCGACATGCCGACTCTTCGGCGAACACCTCCAATACGTGGTTTTAAATGTCCAAATTAAATAACGAAAGAGAATATAAAGACTTTCAAACACCTCTCTGTGAACACACTCACACACACCAAAAATGCTCCCAGCATGCACAGAGAGAGAGAGAGAGAGAGAGAGAGAGAGAGAGAGAGAGAGACTTCATGTACTCCTTAAACAATAACAAAAACATTCGTTAAACAAAAACTACACCATAGTGGCGGATATCCATCATCAACTCGATTGTGGTGGAATGGGCGGAGTGGGATGCATTGATGGAGCCGGAGGAATAAAGACCCCCAGCGGAGCAATAGGCGGTGCAGTCCAGGACAGAGCCGGAGAGATGCAAGACCAAGGCGGAGTCAGAGGGCTGGAAGACCAGGGGGAGCCACTGGACCGGAGGGACAAGGGACAAGGACAAGGCAGAGTTTTAAAGATGAGGGACCCCGTGTGAAGCTGGAGGGATGAAGGTGCCAAGAAACTGGACAAAACCAATAAAGGTGGTGGAGCTAAGGAACTGGGGGAACCAGTGAAGGAAGAGAGCATGGGAACCGGATGGGTCCAGCAAAGCAGGAAACTTAATGCCAAAGCCAAGGTTCAAACACTCAAGATGAGCTGATTTATATCCTCTGCTGTGTCTCGTCAAGCACTGAGATGATTGACAGCAGCGTATTCACTGTAATCCTGATTATTCCTGAAACTGACACTGTCAGGACAGTCAGATTTCTTGTGGAAATTCACCACTGCATAATTCAGATCCTCAGCAGATGTGATGCAGCGCTGAGAGTCACCAGTGCCTTTCTCAACTGTAGCGGAGGAATCAGAGGGGCTTGTGGGTAATTGGACAGTGGCATAAACAGTATTGTAAGAATCAGAGGGGCTTGTGGGTAATTGGGCAGTGGCATAAACAGTACTGTAATAATCACAGGGGCTTGTGGGTAATTGTTTGTGAGTGTCTTTAATCTCCTCATAATCGCAACCAGTGTGAGAAACCTGAGGAGAGACAGAAATTATATACAGAAATAAATATTATCAGGATTGAAGGCATTTGAATTCATTGAGATTATGAATAAAAAATTAACATCTTATTTTATACAGTAACTGGACTCACCACTTCATGTTTTCCTGGTCCAGTCTGAGACGACGAAGCACCACCTGCCAAAAACAATTATTCCTAAATTCAATATTTTGCATTTCAACACTGATATCTTGTGTACATTTTTTTTCCATACATCATCAAATATCTGTATTTTGCTCACATCTTGTTGTAGCCAATAGGTGGCGACATAATCAAAGTGGGAAAAAGATCAACAAATCTGTGTTTTAAACACAGAGTTTCTGAATCTGAATGAGTTTTACCTTGAGACTGATACTTCTTACAGAGAAACAGGAATAAGAGTCCAGCGATGATCAGAACCAGAACCAGAGGAACGATCAGAGAAGAGCCTGAAAACACAGGAGAAATAATCTGAGAATCTGATCATCTGAGCTAAATATCAGATCATGGGCGAAGCTCGACGTTTGGAGTAGGATTAGCCAGACCGTGATACTGGATTCACAGGTTTAACATTGTACATTCACACGACCCATTAGTTAGTTGAATGTACCAGCTAGTTTGCCCTAAATACATTTTTTTTGGACCCTATAGGCTGTAACACAACATTTAAAAACACACCTGTGAACGGTGAAGTTTCGACTGATGAGGAAGAAGAAGAAGCAGATGATGATGATGGTGGTGGTGATGGAGGTGGTGATGATGATGATGAAGATGTTGTAGTTGATGATAACGGTGATGATGTTTCAGGAACTTATATACAGTATATAAAACAATAAAACAATTAATTTCTAAAGGATGTTTTTCTCACACACAGAACTTGACATCTCTTTTCTCATGATACGTGTTACTGATGTCATTCACACACTCATTACCCAGAATTCATGCAAAGCTGCACTTTTACCTTCATAAACTACAAACATAAACACATGTATACAAACACATGTACTTTGTTTGTATACTTCCTCTTTTTAACTGTTTGTGGTTTTGCTTTGTTGAACAGAACAAACATCCAAATTAAAAATAATCCTGTGGTTAAACCTGCTTAAACAGAATCAGCTGCAAACATGACACATGACACACAGTGATCTGCATCCGTACCTGTAAAACACAAACCAAGATATTATTGTGTAAAGAATGAAGTCAGTAATGATACTTTTTCTTCATTTAATCACAAACACATTTTTAATGAGTTTCACATGTGAACGTCAGTAATTACAGTCAGTGTTGAGTATCGTGATGTTGTGGAGATCATCATGAGTTTGAGGGTCTCAGTTACTCACCTGTTAAAACCTCCAGATTCACTTCAGTGGAGGGATCTATTTCTCTAGTTATATCAACTCCACAGTAGTATGTCCCAGAATCCCGTTCTCTCAGATCTCTGATGGTCACAGTGAAGACTGATGAACTTGTGTCGTCATACAGAGAGAATCTATCCTTCTGAACCCATTTATCTTTCTCATTAGTCCTGATTCGATCTCTGCACATTGACCCCTGTCTTTTACAAAAATACTTTTTATTGTCTATATATCCTTTATCATATTTGCATTTGATCGTGACTCCGCCTCCTGAATATCCTGTCAAACTCATGGAGCTCACGACACCTACAACAAACCAGCATTAAAACACTTTAATTTACACAGAAATGAACTTTCTTCAACAGTCAATAGAACAACATGAACTGAAGTTAAAGACTCTCCTCATCAATTCTGTGCTGTTTTTCATGATTTACTCTGAGTTCAGATTCTTACCAGGAATCATCAGCAGAGTGAAAGTCCAGATGATCTTCATTCTTCTCTCTTATTAAATGATCTTCTCTGTTGTTAGTAGATTCAGTTCTTCTGAAGCTCTCGATGTGTGTTCAGAAGAGTTTTGAGTGTTTCTTTCCTGGTTACATGTTTAACATGAAGAGCTGAATGTGACAGAGACGCCCACTTCCCCTGAGAGAGAGAGAGAGAGAGAGAGAGAGAGAGAGAGAGAGAGAGAGACTGACAGAGAGAGAGAGAGAGAGAGAGAGAGAGAGAGAGAGAGAGAGATTTTGATTTTTAAACACCTTTAATTACAATAAGCAAACCTTCAATAATCAACATTTAAAACAAATATCAAACAATAAAAAACTAATTTTGTTTTAAATAAGAAAAAATAATTCATCATTAACAATTTCGCACAATATCCCTTTATAACACCAAATTATTTCAAACTTTGTAAGATCATCCATTGCTTTATAATAATTAAAATCTATTAGTATTCTAGATTTGACAGAATTACCAAACACAGCTTCTAAACTATTACATACACCTTGATCAACTTTCTCCTTTCTTGTAATGTAAATCGACATCTTCGCCTGGCCCAAAATAAAATTAAACACCTGACATTGATACTTCCGGCTCTGGGAATATTTGAAACCACAAATAAATGTCTTCATTGAAAAACACTCATTAAAACATTTAAAAATGTTGCTTAAAACAAAAAATAATGGTTTCAACCTTAAACACTGCATAAATGCATGAAATACAGTTTCCCTTTGCAAACAGAAAGGACAATTCTGAACAACATCAGGATTAATTACCGAAACAAATGCGTTCACAGCAATAGCCCCATATAACAATCTCCATTGCAAGTCCCCAATTCTCTTGGGCAATGGTGACTTATACAATACTCTCCACTCCGGCTTTTCATCCTCTTCTAACTGAAGTACATTACGCCATGGCGTGTCAATTCTTTTATCCAAAGCCTTCTTATTAAACACTTTGACACAGATCTTATAACACTCCTTGCCAGATGAACAATCTATGCCCATTACAATCAAATCTTTGACTTTTAAAAAAATGCTCTCACAATCACCCATCACGGGAGTTAGATACACATTGGGAAATGGATCACTACAATCCGGGTTAATAATCCCCAAAGAATAGTCTGTTAACAATTTCAACTCGTTTTCATTAAGGGCTGACCTCCATTTGTCTAGTACTCTAGCAACCAAACGGGTAGACCTCACCCCCAGCTGTCCAGTCATTGACTTCACATCTTTAAAATCCGCTCCTGCTATCCGTTGTGCATGTCCAATAGTTAAAATTCCAGAGTTGATAAGATTCTCCTCTGTCACAGAGTAACCCAGTTCATTGGACAGATCCAAGCGTGAGCCAAAAATTAATGGCTCTTGCAGCAACCAGTACAAGGAATTTACCGTCCTTCTCTTTGGTACTTCAAACAAAGACCAAACTTTAAAAAGATTCCGATAAAAAACAGGAAACTTGGACAGTTTTAGCTTTTGAGGATCCATCCAAAATAAGGCTTTATCCAACCCCAGTCCTTCAAACTCTCTAAGTAAAGAGAAAGCTACAATCCTCCAGTTTGCATTTGAGTCCTTTAAAAGTCTTTGTATGAATTGAATTCGGAAAGCTGCTATTCGACTTTGTAAATGTACTAGTCCATGACCTCCTTCATCCTTAGGAAGGTACAGCACATGTTTCGGCACCCAATGTAGCTTATCCCAGAAAAAGTCTATTAGGATTGACTGGATCTTGCTTAAAAAGTCCGCTGGGGGGTCTACACAAATCAGACGATGCCAGAGAGCGGAGGCAACCAAATTGTTAATTATCAGTATTCGCCCCTTATAAGACATTTTTGGGAGTAAAAACCTCCACTTATTTAAGCGCCCTTTTACTTTTTCAATAACATCTTCAAAGTTTTTCTTAACAAAGTTCTCATTTCCCAAAAACACTCCCAAATATTTAAAACCATCCCTGGTCCATTTCAGACCAGCTGGAAGAATGGGCTCACCACGTAACCAACTCCCAACACTTATGGCTTCACTTTTTTGCCAATTCACTTTTGCAGAAGAAACACTTTTAAACTCTTCCAGTAATCGTAACATCATGTTCACATCATTTTGATCTTTAATTAAAACCACCACATCATCAGCGTAAGCTGATAATTTAACAGTATGGGTGGAATTTGGCATAACCATACCTGACATCTCTGCTCTTAACTTGTTCAAAAGAGGTTCTAAGGCTAATGTATAAAGCATTCCGGATAGTGCACAGCCTTGTCTAACCCCTCTTAAAACCTTAAAAGGAGAGCATAAGTCACCATTTAATTTCAACATACTCTCAACGTCACAATACAAAGTTTTAATCATCAATATAAAACTAGGACTAAAACCGAAAGCTTCAAAAACACTCCACAAGTAATTGTGCTCGACTCTATCAAAAGCTTTTTCCTGGTCGACTGAAATTAAACCAAAATCTGAAAAAGTCTTGCCATTATCCAAAATATCTCTTATAAAAGAAATGTTATCAAAAATTTTTCTACCAGGCACACAATATGTCTGATCAGAATGAATAATTTGATCTAAAACTTCTCCTAATCTATTCGCCAAGACTTTCGAAAGTATTTTATAGTCGTTGCACAACAAACTCACAGGCCTCCAATTCTTAATCTCACTTAAATCTCCCTTTTTCGGGAGCAACGTAATGATTGCTCTACGGCAGCTTTTTGGCAGCTCCATATCCATTAAACTCTGATTAAAAACTTCTAGTAGATCTGGACCTACCTCTGCCCAGAAGACTTTATAAAAATCTACTGAAATGCCATCAATCCCGGGCGTCTTTCCGTTTTCCATACTTTTAAGAGCTCTCTCCAATTCTTCCATTGACAGTGCTTTGTTAATTCCGGTATTAGCCTCTTCAGATACTTGTGGCATATTTTCAAAAAAAACATTATTCAGGCCTTGTATACCCAACAATTCACTCTTATATAAATCCTCATAAAATTGAACAGCTCTATTCCGAATCTCTAAAGGATTGCGCAAAAGGACCCCCGTTTCTGAGCGCAGAGCATGAATAAATCTATTCTGCCCATTTTTCCTCTCCATGTTAAAAAAGAATTTTGAAGGTGCATCCATAGATTCAATACTCTGAAAACGTGATCTAATTATTGCACCCTGTGTAGATAAATCTAACAATTCAGTCAAAGAAGCTTTCTTTTTTTTTAAAGACTCTAAATGGGTTCCATTTTTTGTCAACTCAAAGAGTTCTTGGAGTTTAACTAAATCTTCTTCTAACTTTTTTATGGACCCAAATCTATCTCGTGTGACGTTGAGAGTATATTGTTGACAGAGTTGTTTAATCTGAGCTTTTACAAACTCCCACCATTGTTGTAAGGTTTGAAAAGAAGACTTCATGGATTTTGCATTAACCCAAAAAAACTTAAAGGGGTCATATAATGGTACATGCACTTTTACAAGTTGATTGCACTGAAATGTCTGTTGGCAGTGCCTGTACACAACCATCCTATCATGATAAAAATCCATCCAGTGGTTTTGTTTTAATCTCCTTATATGTTTGACCATCTCTGAAATCAAGCCGTTCGATATTGTGACGTCATAAGATCGTACGCCCCTCCCGCTATTGTGATTGACAGCCGTGTTTCAACACAAGACCCGCCCTGAGCGAGCTGTGACAGCTGTCGTCTGTAGTCCGCCATTGTTGATATGCTGGAGTAAAATGGCGTCTAAGCGATTGTGGTGTTCTGTTCTTAGATGTAATAAGGAACACAGCAGTCATTTGAATGTTCCTAAATCTGAGCCATTGAAGATGCAGTGGCTGAGTTTTGTTTTTGAAGCGATATGCCCAAAGGATTGACGCGGGGATTCCCTCACGGGGATTCCCCACGATCGTCTGTGCTTTCATGTTTGCGCGAATCATTTCACACCAGACAGCTTCACAAACGAGAAAAAACGGATCGGTACCAACGTGTTCCTGCTGAACCTCCAGAAGATGTGAGTGTAATGTTTTATTAACCTTTATATTAGTATTTATATTAATCTTTGCGAAATTTGCAAACCTTGCTGCAGGCTTCAGGATGAATGCATCTAAGGTTTACACTCAGGGTACATTACGGCATGTTTTCTATGTAAGACGTTCTCAATATAATTCATAATCCCACGTTTATAACGAATAACACGTGGTTATTGTGTTAGATACGGTCAGAGAATGTCTAATACGGTGTACCCACAGAACAGAGGGGCGGGGTGAGCAAAGCTCATTATCATTTAAAGCTGTATGCACTGAAACGGCGTGCTGAAAACAGAGCTGTTTTTGACCAGGTAAAATTAGTGTTTTCTTACAATACTAATGAGAATTTTTAATTAAAGTATAATACAAACTTTTAATTTAGACCCTAAAGAATCATATTAGCTTGTACAAAAATGGCATTATATGACCCCTTTAAAAACATCAATAAAATGTTTATCACATAACAATGTATTATTAAAATGCCAATAGGCACTTTTCGGCTTTACACACAAACATCTCACAATTTACCAAGCTGTGATCAGAAAATCCAACTGGACATATTGAACAATCTTTAAAAAAATTCAATTGATGCTTGAAACCATAAAATCGATCTAATCTTGCCAATGATAACTTATTTTCATATGCATGTACCCAAGTATATTGTCTTTGTGTATAATGAAAATTTCTCCAGATATCAATGATATCATGAGACTTCATTAACTGAACTAACCTCCTACGAGACTGCATGTGTGGCTCAACATGATTCCTATCTAAAACATTTTCAGTACAATTAAAATCTCCCCCCAATAATAACAAACTCTCTGGATCACAATCACTTAAAGTTTTGCACAGAGTGTTTAAGAACAACATTCTTTCAATTGCAGCGTTTGGAACATAAACACAAATGAATACAAAAGAAAAATTGTTTTCATAAAAAACTTTGACTTTTAAAAGTCTACCTTTAATTATTTCATCAACTTTATAAGATTCAGGTATAAAACTTTTCGAAAACAAAATAGCAACCCCACCGCTCAACGAGGTAGAATGACTTAGGACTGATAGCCCATCAAACTCCATCACCCAATCTGAAACATTTGATAAATCACTATGTGTTTCTTGCGTGAATAAAACATCAATCTTCTTCTGTGTCATTAACTCAAACAACTGTGTTCTTTTCCTACTTTCTCTTGCTCCATTAACATTTAAGGAAGCAAAATTTACTACTCCCATAAATAGGAAAAGAAGCACCTCCCACCTTAACCAAGAAAATAAACACGAAGAACAACAACCCTTAACCATTTTGACTGTTTTCACTGAGTTCTGATTGAGCATTTAGTCTGGCAAGTATCTTTTTTAACCGATAACCTTCTTGGTCGGTGAAACAACTCTCACTCCTGAAAGTTTTCGCCTTCTCAATAAATTGCAATATATCTGGAAAAAACTCTTCAATTTTAACTTTCCTTGCATTTTTTGTCACTTTTAAAAACTGTTTGATGTCGTCTACAGTATATACTCGACTAGAAAATCCACTCTGAGGTAAACTATCTGCAATACTGCATTCAGAGACCTCACTGTCACTTTCTGTATCAGTATGGCTCACCTCCCGAACATCAAGTCCTTTAATCGGTTTATTCGCATAGCGTTCCTTTAATTTCCTTTTTTGCGGTGTTTTAAAAGAATAATCCTCTAATTCACACACAGAACCTTCAATATTATCTACATTCATCGCGTTCTGTTCATTAGATTCAACCGCACTATTGTCATCATCTTCCGACTCAGTCGTTTGACTTCGAGCTGTTGTTGCCTGACTACTCTCGAGATTTTCATTCTCTTTGTCTTTAGAGACCGCTAATTTTGCACTTTCAACTGGTTTGACTGTTGTCGTCTCCTTTGTATTTTTTCCCGCATCTATTAAAGCAACGGGTACACATGCTACACTTGTTCCCGGCCTTTCCGCATCTAATACAACGGGCACACAAACTGCACTTGTTCCCGGCCTTTCCGCATCTAATGCAACGGGTACACAAGCTGCACTTGTTCCCGGCCTTTCCGCATCTATAGTTACGTTCTGCAATTCTCTAGAAATTACACTCGTAGCTGTTGTACCATCAATTGTCTCAGCACTTTTATCATTTGTTTTATCCACTTTCCTAGGGCAATCACGAACAAGATGTCCATTTTCTCCACACCCAAAACATTTCATTGTGTTCGTTGTGGCGAAAATCACATAATTAAAATCTTCATGATGAAAATTTAGAGTTAAGTCCAATTCTTCAACATTATCTTTTAGAACCATATAGACATACCGTCTAAACGACACCACATGTTTTAATAGAGAAGACTTTCCCCCAATCGGAATCATCTTTATTGTTGACACCATTTTACCATATCTTGAAAGCATCTCTACCAAAACCTCATTCTTAATAAAGGGTGGCACGTTAGATAACGTTACCCTTTTCGAAGGTGTAGAAAGAGGAAGTACCTGCGCAAAAATGCCACGAATATCAACACCAGTCTCCACCAGTTGATTCGCCAATTCAATTGTCCTAACGAAAACAACAACAGCACCATTCATCCGCGATGCTGACAATATATTCTCATAACCAATTAAAGTACCTATAGCCAAACTACATTCTTCAACACCAAAAACTGAATCAATTTTAACCGCATGCCGTCTCGTTAGAAACCCGAGATTCTGCACACCTGGATTCGCCATGCTCCCAGTACAAACACTGGGAGCATAAAGCCCCGCGAATTACCCACTTCACCAACACTCACGAGGTCAACAAAGTCACCAACCAAGCAAAACAAACATACACACAAAAAAAAGAAAAGAAAAAAAGATAGAAAAGAAAGAAAAAAAGATCACTCGTACCTCACACGCTCAAACACCCCGCGCTCACCGCTCCTCACACTCACTCAATCCGCACATGCGCACAGACAACGAGAGAGAGAGAGAGAGAGAGAGAGAGAGAGAGAGAGATAATAATAAAGAGGGAAGATATCACTAAACAATTATTTAACCATACAAATATATATTTCATATTTATGTTACTTTTTCATCTCTATTTTTTGTGTTTATTTAAAATGAGACAAATCTGATATTATTTTAATCTTATATCTGTTATATAACAGTTGATATGTTTCTTTAATGCTTCGCTAACCAGCAGAAGACACTAGCCGGGTTTAAATCCTAGTTGTGCAGGCGGGGCATGTTGTCACACTCCGTTACTATGAGCCCCTATTAGAACTATTCTATTCTATTCTATTATCAATTCTATTGATAAACCACAAGAAAAAGGTGAATAATGACTGAGAGTCAATGTTCATAAATTATTAATTATTCTTACACAGCAAAAACTCCAGTGTTAAATTAACACTCCTGGGAGTGTATATGAGTCCACACTCAAGAGTGTAAAGTGTTAAAATATGAGT
The DNA here is from genome assembly GCF_964197995.2 of Scardinius erythrophthalmus. Classification (NCBI taxonomy): domain Eukaryota; kingdom Metazoa; phylum Chordata; class Actinopteri; order Cypriniformes; family Leuciscidae; genus Scardinius; species Scardinius erythrophthalmus. Next base: position 52,786,318 of record NC_138223.1, on the reverse strand, counting down.
GTTAAATTAACACTTAAGAGTGTTAAAGTTAATGAGATAATTAAGTGATTAATTTAGTGATGCTTGAGCATTATTGAAGACACCTGATGTTAACAAGCAGAATCACTGAAGGAGAAAATCTCAAATTGTAAGTTACCATTATGGTGATGGGTGTTTGCTTTAGTTGGGCTCTTGACCCTTATATGTTTACTTTAGATTTGGCTTGTCTGCTGTTATTGATTTATAACAGTCAGATGAACAAAGAGACAATGTGATCTGATGGCGTTGGTTATGTTTTGACATAATCATGTTGTGATCTGAAAAATGAAACTTATTGAGATAGTTTGGTTTATCTTGTTATCAGCAGCTCTGTGATTCTACAGCATATGATTATCAGTATTTTTCATATAATCCAAAATATTTAATAAACATTGTTCTGATCAAAAGACTTTCAAATGAACTTATTTAGAAACACAGACATCAATAATCAGCCTGTGAATCTCAACAATGGTGACAATAATAAAGCATGTTGCAGTGGCTGCCACCAATCACAACTCATTAATGGCTCCCATCATGCATTGCGGTATGAATAAATTATGATCTGAATTGTCTATGTAATTTACTTTTCCTAATTGAATATTCTGCTCGTCACCATTGTTGAGATGCATAGACTGAATCTTGACGTCTGTGTGTGCCTAAAAGATAGATTTTTTTTGTTTGTTTTTTCAAAACAACTTTTAAGAAAGCCTTTGTATTATATCTAAAATTCTGGATATTTATGCAGAATCACAGTTATTCTGTGATCAACAACATAAATCTAAGTCAGAAATAAGGATCTTAAATGAGTTCAGTGATCAAGTTCAAATGATGATTGTCGTAATATAACCAACACCATCAGATCACATAGTCTCTTTGTTCATTTGACTGTTATAAATCAATAACAGCAGACAAGCAAAGTTTAAAGTAAACATCTAAGGATCAAGACCCCAACTAAAGCAAACACTGATCACCATAATGGTAACTTACAATTTGAGATTTTCTCCTTCAGTGATTCTGCTTGTTAACATCAGGTGTCTTCAATAATGATCAATCATCACTCAATTAATCACTTAATCATCTCATTACCTTTAACACTCTTGAGTGTTAATTTAACACTCATATTTTAACACTTTACACTCTTGAGTCTGGACTCATATACACTCCCAGGAGTGTTAATTTAACACTGGAGTTTTTGCTGTGTATGTTTTGAACTATGTTGTATAGATGTGTTTTCCAGTGTGATCGTTATTATAAAATAAAATAGTTTATTTTTAATTATTAAAAAAAAAACATTATTTTATATGAAAAAGTTAATAATTGTATTTTATGTAGAAAATATTTTTGTTTGTCTTGGATAATCTTTTGATTAGGTCAGATAACATTTTAAGCTGTCATATGGTGGTGTGACAACATGCCCCTCACATGTTACAATGTACCCCACCTATGGGGCATGTTGTCACATTTCACTTCCATTCACTGAGTGTAAATCAAGAAAAAAAGTATACACTGAATTAATGAAACAAAACCACATAATTGTACTAGACACGTGTGAAGAAGCACAGCACCCAGTCCATCCTAGAGGCGTCTGTAGAGATCTTAGTTGGCCTTTGTGATCAAACGAAACAAAATCAAGGACAGGTTCAGTGGTAAGGATCTCCTTTAACCTCTTCCATTCTTGATCATGGACAGAAGCCCACACAAACTCTTTGTAGTTTTATAACAACTTTCTCACATGTGTAGTACATTTCACCCAGCACCACAAATGAAGCACCAACACCAGGCTCTTCAGGCGACCACGTCTGCAGTTTATTAAAGACGAGAAGAGAGAAAAGTGAACCTCTGCCCCCATTAGCACTGTATCTGCAAACACTCCAAGTACACAGCTCAACTGCATGATATTTTTGACCATAATCCACCCTTTTAATTATATTTGAGAGCAATATAACCAAAGAAACATGCAGTTTAAAATGGCGAGCGGACACAAAAGTAAAATAGAAATAGATGTAATTTAATCCTAAATGGAAGTCGATGAAAACATTAGTATTAAATGTACAATCTTTGCTTCTCTCAGAATCTGCCAGAACCAATGAGACGCATCAAATTTACTCATTTGTGATAGTAATCTCTTCTCGGGTGGGTATCTGTTCTCTTCTGATGTTATTGTTAAAGTCTGTATAAAGCACAGAAAAATGTGTTATTAACTTAACCCCAGCCAAAAAACGGCAAGTAAATAAAATAAGTTATCAAAATCTTGCAAAAGTAAGCAGTATATTCTGTTCGTCAACATTTCCACAAACTTCAACGACCCAGGTGGTTTAATAGCATCCATGGCGTTCTTCTAACCCCACTCCTGGTACCATGTAATATTCAATATGGCGACCAATTAAACACTGCTGATTGATTGATACAGCATACATTAATGTATTGTCAATTATCCTTTAACTGTGCGCTTCATTACATATAATGTTTTATTTAATTTAACATGTTGTCATTTAGTAAGAGATTTAAAGAAAGGCTGAAAGTGTGATTAAGTTCTCAATAAAAAGAGCTCAGATGAGTTTTACTGAGAACATCACATTTCAGTGAACTTTAAAAATCATAGTACTTATTAGCTAGATTAATATTAGCAATCATGGTTAACATAAACTGATAATTTGAGTACAGTATAAATTCACAGTATTCACAAGTATTATACAAGATATTTTTCAGAACCAACATGTTTATGTTTTATTGCATCAGTGGGGAGTCAGTTTTGTGAAATAAACATTATTAGAGCATAAGCTAAAAGCTTTCCATAATCCATGAATATCACATTTTCAAACAATATCACAACCCTCATCTGGTTTTTTTTTTTATTTTATTTTTTTTAAAGTTATCAGGCCGTTAAAATGAGAACTGAGACAAAAACAGTAGTTTCTGTATTTGCTAAAGTTTCCCCCCTTCTTGTACTGGGATAGACAAAGCGGCTGATCGAATCTAGTGTTGTCCTGACCAGAAAAAGGTCACCAACCTCCTTTGAATGCTTTAAATTAGTCCTGTAGGTGGCAGCAGTTCACACAGTTCATGTCAAAGAGCAGAAGTAGTAGTAGTAGCCCTAAAAATACAATGCATTAAAGTGCAAGCACAGGTATTGCAATGCATATTTGTTGAAGTGTTGCAATTCAACAAGCGTTTATTGCTTCAAAGACATTTGTCATTAATTTTCTTCCATAATATAAAAGGTTAAAAATAAATATTAGATTCAAGCTCAAAAGGTGCCATCTAGTGGTCACAGTGAAGGCAATCTGTCGATGACATCATTTCTGAATGCGTGACTTTCATACGGCCAATAGAAACATCAGATTACCAATTAGGAGCAAAACCAAAACCTCAGGAATGAAGATAACAGAGGAGCCTGAAGATACAAGAGAAAGAGGATTTTTAATGTTCATTGTGAGATTCATACATGGAAATCTGAAGAGGTTGTAGTACAGTAATACTCATCTGTTATTGGTGTATCACGTGAAGTCAATGTGATTTCTGTGATCATTTGAGGTTTCTCTGATACTGATGATGATGATGATGATGATGATGATGATGGATATGGCGTGTTCAGCTCAGTTGTCTCTGTAATGACAGTAATGTTTTCACAGTATCAGAGATGCCAGTAAATGAACTTCTCATGCAGAACATTCACTTCTGTTTTTGCACATTAAAATAAACCCGTGATAGCGTGTGTAAACTTTCACACATTCATGTTTGCTGACTCAGTCACCCAGATACAGCAGCATAAACAGATAACTTCAGTTTTTTTTTTACTTTAAAACAATCATGATGTTTAAATAACATGATCTATATAAACCAATAACAGTATTTATAAATGATCAGTTCTGACCCGTAACATTGATCAGGACTCGTGTGATGAAGATCTTGTGTCCTTGATCAGACTGAACTCCACACCAGTATTCTGAATCTTCTTCAGTCACATGACTGATGCTTCCCGTCAGGAGCTGCTGTTCTCTGTCATCATACAGCCGGATCTTTCCCTCATCCCTCCATCTTCTGCTCTCCTTCACAGACGTCTCTTTAGCACAGAGATCAGCTCCAGATCTCCAGCACAGAAACTTCACATCACGAATGTGGGATTGTGGGTATTTGCAGCTGATGTTATACGACACTAAAATATTTTAAAGTGACTTTCTAATACTTGTATAATATTTCACGATGTTAGTTAAACTTCTGGTCATTATTTAATCCAAGTTTTAGTTCTACTGATGTGATTGTTGGATCAGGACTTGAAAGTCCAGATGATCTTTTTTTGTTGTTAGATTCAGTTCTTCTGAAGATCTCGATGACTTTTGAGTTTTCCTGGAAGCATCTTTAAATTAAACTGCTAAATGTGACACATGACCAGCTCCTCTGAAAGAGAGAGAGATGGAGATAGAGAGATATTAATAATGAGGGAAGTGAAACTAGTACTTTAAACATGGTTAATGAACTCACAGGACTCACAGACAACAGACTTGTGCAGATAAATGTCATTATAAAAAAAGTGTTATTTTACAGATTTTTTTCACAGAAAGAAAAAATATTATATATAGAAATAATAGAAACTATTATTTCTTATTTTCATTTTTATTAATTTTACATTTGTTTTCCAGAATCCTTATGTTTACTGTTTTTAACTGACTTAAGAGTTTTATGAAGTGTTTGTTCGTTGCATCACATTCATTTTAAAAATACTTATGAAAGCAGCAAAAAGCAGCCGTTCCCATGGTAACTGCATAAATACAGAGATGACTAATTCATTTTGCACATTTTTAAAATGTCACTCACCTTTAGCTGTGTGCTGATCCATCGACTCTATATTTATTGTGTTTATAGACGTATTGATTCATTTATTTTAATTCTCTTTTTTTTCCCCCAATGTGATCTTTAATAGCTTTCCCCGGTGTTACATAAAGTGCCTTTGACTAAGTTAATTTATTTTTTACACCGCATTACTTAGACTGAAAAGAGAAAACAAGCATGGCTTGCAGCACTTAAGTACAAAAACCTCCCATTACAGGTATACGTGCACCCTTATTTTGAGGACAAAACCCCCCAAACTTCATGCGATCGGGAGCTGTTTGTAGGATATTAGTGCCCATCTGTATTCAGTGTAACTTCATGGAATCTACGCACTCATGAACTTTGACAGGCGATGATCTGACAAAAGACGGCCATTGTGACACTGTAAAGTGATGGGACTATGGAGACATGTGCTTTTTAAAACCATTTTCATAGATTTAACGTTACATGCTGCTCAGAAAATACGTTCATTTGACTAGAAACACCGGAGACCGGAAATGTAAAGGATAATTCAACTACGAGTCGGGTGAGTCTTCCTCGTTCAGAAAAAAGATAGTGAATAAATTGATTATTTGGTCAGTCTGACCGAGCTCCACATAAGAACGAATGGTGTGATTTTGGAGCGGGACTATCTGTTTGTCAGATCAATGAAATTGTAAGGATGAAAATCCTTGCAAAATCTTGTTTCAACCCCCTCCAAGAGCCATTTGGAATTTGTAAAGGCACAGAAGTGCTGATAGTGATCAAGGCCTGTAGGCCTTAATGTTTATGAAGTGTCACACTTTTAGTGCGGTGGGGGACGTGGTTGTTTTCTGATTGGTCAGTTTGACTGTCTCACATTTGTGTTTCAGTAATATGGTCAAGGAAAGGATAAAAGAAGATTGCAACAGTTGCTCGATCTCTACTTTTCACTGGCTCTTCTTTGCTCTGCTGGGCTTTCTTTTCTTGGGGCCTGCTCTTCGGCTCTCTTCTCTTTCTCTCTTCTAAAGCCATTTTCTCTCTCTCTCTCTCTCTCTCTCTCTCTCTCTCAGGTTACATTCTACATATATGCTGAGTACAATTAATGGTATAATTTATCATCATCTAATACATCTATTTTGTAAATATTTTAAGTGTAACCATACAACATATATTGTCATTAAATCCTTTCAACTACAAATGATGTGCTTACTTGTTTTGATTTGGTATTAACATTAATGTATTACCTATTGCAATACAATATTGTCCAAGGACGGCAGCCAATGGTGCGGTTGAAGGGCATTCTGTCTCATCAGTGTGGCAAAGTAACTGTCATAATACAGAAGGAGACAACACAGGTGAGTAGCGTGACACAGATGTTTATTTGCAGGAACCAGAAGCACAAGCAGCGGAGAGTCACTGGTCATGGGACTTCGGGTCAACTGGGAAAAGAGCAAACTTTCCCCTGTGCAGAGGATCTTTTTTTTCTCTGTATGGAGCTGGACTCGGTCAACCAGAAAGCACGCCTCACAGAGGAACGTATTCAGTGTTGAACTGCTTGAATTCATTCAAGGCCAGGACATAGGCCGTGCTGATATTGTTTCAGAGGCTCCTGGAAATTACATATGTTGTACTGCCCTAACTGTGTGAGATGCAAACCTCGCATGCCAATGTTCATTGGCTCGTTTAGTTACATTCGAAGTTGACTGGTCTCTCGAAGCGATTCCCAATTCGTCGGTCTGTTCTGACGTAACGTCTCCGTTCCCTCCTTCAGGAAACGAGGGATACATACATAACTGAGACGTTTTTCCAGTCTTACAAAAGGATAGTCAGCAGTGTTTGAAACTTGTTTGAAAACAGTCTTTTGTGATTGTGTTTGATGACGTTATTAAGGGTTGTTAAAAGTCTGATTGTTTTATTTGTATAATGCTTTTCACATTAAATACTGTTTCAAAGTAGTTTTACTGAAAATCACATTACTGTCTTAAATCCACAAGTGAGCAACTTCGGCAAGCAAAAAAAAAAAAAAAAAAAAAAAACATAAAATGTTTTAAAGAACATCTGTTTACACAGTCTGTGTCTCACTTGTAGCTCAGTGTTCATCCTGGACCCTGTTTACTGCACATCTGTCTGTCCTTTTAAATGAGTCATTTTATACACATTCTCTGCTGTGGAGATTCAACTGATGAGACGGAGGAGGATGAGGATGATGAGAATGATGAGGATGATGGTGGCGATGATGGTGATGTTGCTTCTGGAACTTTTGTATATAAAAAATTAAACAATGAATTTCTAAATGATGCTTTTTCACACACAGAACTTGACATCATTTTCTAATGGTGAGGATACATGTTTACTGATATCACACATTCACTACCCAGAATTCATGTTTGCTGACACAGACAATTAGAAAAATTGCAAGCTGTTAGTTTGAGTTTCCAGAACTGAATCCTGTCGTTTCACACTGAATAATACAGTATATCAGAGTGACTGATGAGCACTGTTAAACTGTAGTTTAAAAAAATATAGTAATACATGTCCAATCTAACACACTAATGCTGCAATGCCAAACACTGTAGTAATACAAAATTAATTATTTCTTAATTGCATTATGATTAATATCACTGAGAAAATCATCCGTACCTGTAATGCTGATCTGGACTCGTGTGATGAAGATCTTGTGTCCTTGATCAGACTGAACTCCACACCAGTATTCTGAATCTTCTTCAGTCACATGACTGATGCTTCCCGTCAGGAGCTGCTGTTCTCTGTCATCATACAGCCGGATCTTTCCCTCATCCCTCCATCTTCTGCTCTCCTTCACAGACGTCTCTTTAGCACAGAGATCAGCTCCAGATCTCCAGCACAGAAACTTCACATCACGAATGTGGGATTGTGGGTATTTGCAGCTGATGTTCACAGATCCTCCTGCAGAAGCTGATAGACTGATGCTCTTCACACAACAATCCTCTGTTTAAGATCCAGATAAAGTGCAGCAATGTTTCAATCACCAGATATATTCATGGATTCTGTCAAATAATGCATAAATGACTGAAAGCATTAGTTGTGACACAGTAGTTGTCATATTTATTCAATGACAAACACAAACTTTAGTGAGACATAAACACACTAGGAGATAAAGAAAGTCAGTGTATTTGCCCTAGTTACTGATTATCTGGCATCCTTTAGGGGTCAAATCCAAACCACAGTATTTATATCAGTATCAGTATCGTGATATTGAGGAGATCATCATAGGTTTGAGGGTCTCAGTTACTCACCTGTTAAAACCTTCAAATTAACTTCAGTGTAGGAATCTATTTTTGCATATATATCAACTGCACAGTAGTACTTCCCAGAATCCCCTTCTCTCAGATCTCTGATGGTCACAGTGAAGACTGATGAACTTGTGTCGTCATACAGAGAGAATCTTCCAACATCAAACCATTTATCTTTAATATCAGTCTTGATTTGGTCTGTGCATTCTGACCATTCACCTTTACAAAAATACTTTTTATTGTCTGTATATCCTTTATCATATGTGCATGTGATCGTTACTCCTCCTCCTGAATATCCTGTCACACTCATGGAGCTCACGACACCTACAACAAACCAGCATTAAATACAAAACGAATACATTCATAAGACAGAACAGAAATGAACTTTCAAACATCTCAATAAATCTATTTTTCATGATTTACTCTGAGTTCTGATTCTTACCAGGAATCATCAGCAGAGTGAAAGTCCAGATGATCTTCATTCTTCTCTCTTATTAAATGATCTTCTCTGTTGTTAGTAAATTCAGTTCTTCTGAAGCTCTCAATGTGTGTTCAGAAGAGTTTTGAGTGTTTCTTTCCTGGTTACATGTTTAACATGAAGAGCTGAATGTGTCATGTGAATGTGTGTGTGTGTGTGTGTGTGTGTGTGGGGGGGGTGGGGGGGGGGGTGGGGGGCAGAGAGAGAGAGAGAGAAACCGGGAAGTGAAACTAATGCTTCACACATGGTTAATGAACACACAGAGGCAGAACACTGTCACTAGGTCGTGGCAGCACATCACCCCAATCCTCACTCAGCTTCACTGCATCATATTCAGTTTAAATATACTGATAGTGAAAGTAGATGAAAAATAGATAAAGGCCAGTAAAATTCCCCAAACAATCCCATGGCGTCCAAGTAAACACAGCTGATTGAGTGACACAGCATATATTAATTAATTGTCAATTATCCTTCATTTATCATTTTTATATTTAATTTAATTTGTTGTCATTTACTAAGAAATTTAAAGAAAGGCTGAAAGTGTGATTAAGTCCTCCATAAAAATAAAGCTCAGCTGAGTTTTACTGAGAACGTCTTGGTTACGAATATAACCCTCGTTCCCTGAGTAGGGAACGGAGACGTTACGTCGTGACGACGAATGGGGTTTCGCTTAGAAAGCCTCTCACCTTCGAGAATACAAAACGAGCCAATGGCAAGAAAATGCCATGGGTCTGCGGAATTTGCATGGCGTAACTCCGCCCCACCTCATGGGTATATAAGGAAGTACGCTGGCAACATGCAGATATGTTTTTGCTTCAGAGCCAAGTGTTTCACTTCACTGCACAAGCCATCCTGAGATCATCGACTTATCTCTACTCTTTGAGACGAGTTTTCCTCTCACAAAAGAGCTAGCGCGTGGCACGTTTTTCTAAAGATGTCTCGCCCGTGCACTCAACTGGTTTCGGATTCTGATGGGCACAATCGCTGTCTTGCATGTTTGGGCATTTCCATGTTTGGGCATTTTGGGCAAGGACGTTTCCTCCTCGGCCCACACCCCCCTCTCCAGCGTTGCACAGTTCTTTGGAGCTTGGCTTCCCACCCTGTCCCGCTGGACGAAACTAGTCACATTGTCACATTGTCACCTGTCACATTGCTAAACTAGTGTTAGGAGTTATCACATTTCAGTGAACTTAAAAAATCATAGTACTAATTAGCTAGATTAATATTAGTAGTCGTGGTTAACATATACTAATAGTATGAATATAGTATAACATACACAGAAAATATACACCTTTTAATAAATAAAATGAACATAAAAGAATAATTGATTGAATAAACCCATCAACTTCATGTGCTTTGATACAAACATAAATTAATTAATGTCATGATGTCAGAATTCAATAAAAAAAGTATACAGGAATACTTCACAAGTATATTCACAAGTATTATACAAGATCTTTTTCAGAACCAAAATGCTCATGTTTTATTACATCAGTGGGGAGTCAATTTTCTGAAATAAACATTATTAGAGCAAAAGCTAAAGTTATGCTTTTTTGTGCATTTCAGCTTTCGATAATCCATGAATATCACATTTGCAAACAATTTCACAACCAATTTATCAGGCCGTTAAAATGAGAGCCGACACTAAAACAGTAGTTGCTGTATTAATTACGATCAAGAAACACCGGCACTACAACCAAAACTAACGTCAACAGAGATGTAAGTGGAAAGAATATCAGATATTACCGTCTGCCACCACAGCCACAAAACAATTAAAAAGGAAAACAGCAAAGCAACATAATTCCCTGCATTCCCAGTTCAACTGCAAGCTTTATAAAGCAACATGTAGATGACAGCTTAATTTAATATCCGTTTTAATGAAATCAATAGTTGTATTTTAAAGTCACCACGATGGTGGTTAGCATTTGCTTTAGTTGGACTCTTGACCCTTGACTCTTTAATGTAAACTTTTCTTTGGTTGCTATACTTGTGTGTTTCTAAAGCACAATTGTTGTAGTTAAGAAAGCCATGAGATCAGATGATGTTGGTTGTTTATTGATGATGTCATTATGTAATTACGTCATTATGTAATTTCCTTAATCCCTGATATTATGCAGTATCTAATGCTTTGATTATATAGGACTTGTGTTTTTAATATTGTTTTATTCATAACAGAAGTCATTTGATTTTATAGTATATCTAGCAGTGTTGTTTATCAAATACCTATTATTTAAAATAGGTTTTAAAAAAAATACTTGGTGCACAAAAACTTGAATCTATGGCATTACTTAGACAAACACAGACATCAAGAAACAGCATATGAATCTCAACAATGGTGACAATCAAACAAAGTATCCAGAAAATCCAGCTGCATAATGCATACGTCACGTTGTACAGTATGTTTAGACGGAGGTGCCAGAACTGAATTGATAGAATGCACTGTAGAATTACAGCACATATATACATATATATATATATATATATATATATATATATATATATATATATATATATATATATATACATACATACATACATACATACATACATATATATATATATATATATATATATATATATATATATATATACCTTGAATTATCCAGCCAAAATAGGTATTTTTTCAGAATATGTTGGTCACGTTGCTCTTTTAACCTTTTTATTTTCCGTTTTTTGTACTCCACTATTGAACTTTCTTTCGGACATCAGTGATGTAAATTAAAATTATTGTGATGATTTGATCAGCAGCTGATTGAACAGATTGACCCAAATTTCACATCTATTTAATCTGAGAGTCACTGGTGGCTTTCTCAACTGTAGTGTAAACGCAGTTAGAAGAAACAGAGGGGCTTGTGGGTAATTGGGCAGTGTGTAATGCTTTAACCAGAGGGGCTGGATAGCTTGCCTGAATGGTAGTAGCCAAGTGTAAGACTAGACTCACGTATCTGATATTCCACAGTGTTTATTTATTATCAGCGTCGTCGATCCCACGCACACATGGGCAGTTTGCAAAACACTCCACTAACAACTGCGTTACTGAATACAAATAAAACCGGGTAAGAGCAACATACATATAAAACAGGCTTTACACGCACACATGTGATGTTCACAGCTCGCGCTCCTCATCCCGACTGTCCACTCATCAGTGAGGGAGTAACAGAGTGTGTTCCGCCTTAAAGGAACAGTACCTAATTCTACCTGTTACAAGTGGCATAAACAGTGTTAGATGAATCAGAGGGGTTTGTGGGTAATTGAGCAGTGGCATAAACAGTGTTAGATGAATCAGAGGGGTTTGTGGGTAATTGAGCAGTGGCATAAACAGTGTTAGAGGAATCAGAGGGGTTTGTGGGTAATTGGGCAGAGGCATAAAAAGTGTCAGAAGAATCAGAGGGGTTTGTGGGTAATTGAGCAGTGGCATAAACAGTGTTAGAAGAATCAGAGGGGTTTGTGGGTAATTGGGCAGTGGCATAAAAAGTGTCAGAAGAATCAGAGGGGTTTGTGGGTAATTGTTTGTGAGTGTCTTTAATCTCCTCATAATCACAACCAGTGTGAGAAACCTGAGGAGAGACAGAGAAAATGTTTACAGCTCTGAAGATTGCAAGGATGGAAGGCATTAGACATTTAGTTAAACATTTTATACAGTAACTGGACTCACAACTTCATGTTTCCCTGGTCCAGTCTGAGACGACGAATCACCACCTGCCAAAAATAAGTGTCCTAAATTAATGACATTAGTGTATATCACATTTCAACAACTGTGCCTTGAATAAATATTTTCACACATCATCAAATATCTCTTTTACTCATGTCTCGTTGCAGCCTGTAGGTGGCGACGGAAAGTGGGAAAACAGATCAATAAATCTATGAATCTGTTTTAATCTCAGTATAAATACAGAGTTTCTGCTTCTACATAAGTGAAGAATGAGTTTTACCTTGAGACTGATACTTCTTACAGAGAAACAGTAATAAGAGTCCAGCGATGATCAGAACCAGAAGAACCAGAACCAGAGGAACGATCAGAGAAGAGCCTGAAAACACAGGAGAAATCATCTGAGAATATGATCAATATCAGATCAGATAATTGACGTTTGGAGTAGGATTGACCAGATCATGATACTGGATTTCAGGGATGCCACGTCTGTGTTACAAAAAAAGCCCAATGACCAGTCAGAAATAGCCCAGAAAGTATCCCAATGACCATATCCCAAAAATCAAAACACAAAATATACAATTCCCATACCTAAAGCACATGTTTTACAGTCAGTCTTATTGAGCTGAAAACCATATCGTAGTGATTATAAACACATCTCAAAGGCTCCCTACCAGTGGCCCTCCTTCACAAAACTTAAAAAGGGACCTAGTATGCAAAATTTACTTTTATAAGGTGTTGAACACAGATGTGTGTCCACAGTGTGTGTAAACAACCATCGTGAAAATCCACTCACTCATTTTTTTAATAATCCCCATAAATCATAAACAGTCTCTCCAGACAAGCAATTCCAGATTTCCCCCTACTCTTACAAGAGTCTCTATAGACTCACATCTGAGCCTCTGAGGACACCGTGGTTTGCTGTTTCCTTGATAGGCTACAAAGCACCAAAATGCAGATTCAACTCAGTATGCTAACTAGAATAATTGGGTTATTATTATTATTATTATTATTATTATTTACATATTAACTATTTAAAATGTATTAAATGTAATATTATTGTTTATTTTAGAGTTGAAAAAAAACTTATTTGTATGTTTAATAATATATTTCAGCCTCCTCACAAGCTTCACCCACTGATCACATGTTTGTATTTCAGCACAAGATCACCTGCTGATGTGTTTAGAGACGCCAGTGATGTAGAAGTTCTGGAAACACCTGTGAACGGTGAAGCTTTGACTGATGAGGAGGAAGAAGCAGATGATGATGATGATGATGATGATGATAATGATGGACGTGGTGAAGTTGGTGATGATGTTGATGATGGTGATGAAGATGGTGTTGTTTTTTCTGGAAAATTTGTATCTAAAACAATAAAACAATGCATTTCTAAAGGATGTTTTTTTCACACACAGAACTTGACATCTCTTTTCTCATGATACGTGTTACTGATGTCATTCACACACTCATTACCCAGAATTCATGTTTGCTGACACAGACACAGAATCGTGAGCTGTTAGTTTGAGTTTCCAGAACTGAAGCCTGTGGTTTCACACTGAATAATACAGTATAGCAGAGTGACTGATGAGCACTGTTAAAATGGAGTTAACTATAGTAAAAGTGTGGTAAAAGGACGCAGTTTCTCATTGTTCAGAACAGAATCATTGTTTTACACAAAGCTGCACTTTTACCTTCATAAACTACACACATATAAACTGTAGTTTGTTTGTATACTTCCTCTTTTTAACTGTTTGTGGTTTTGCTTTGTTGAACAGAAAGAACACCCAAATTAAAAATAATCCTGTGGTTAAACCTGCTTAAACAGAATCAGCTGCAAACATGACACACAACACACAGTGATCTGCATCTGTACCTGTAACATTGATCAGGACTCGTGTGATGAAGATCTTGTGTCCTTGATCAGACTGAACTCCACACCAGTATTCTGAATCTTCTTCAGTCACATGACTGATGCTTCCCGTCAGGAGCTGCTGTTCTCTGTCATCATACAGCCGGATCTTTCCCTCATCCCTCCATCTTCTGCTCTCCTTCACAGACGTCTCTTTAGCACAGAGATCAGCTCCAGATCTCCAGCACAGAAACTTCACATCACGAATGTGGGATTGTGGGTATTTGCAGCTGATGTTCACAGATCCTCCTGCAGAAGCTGATAGACTGATGCTCTTCACACAACAATCCTCTGTTTAAGATCCAGATAAAGTGCAGCAATGTTACAATCACCAGATATATTCATGGATTCTGTCAAATAATGCATAAATGACTGAAAGCAGCTCACCCTTCTTAATGTCCAGATTAAACTCAGAGAAGAAACTGTAATCTTCAGAAACTTTGACTATAATCTTATATTCTCCAGAGTCGTTCTCATTCAGATCTCTGATAAACAGAAGTAAGAGTCCTGCAGATCTGTCATTATAAACGGAGAATCGTCTGTCATGTTTCCATTCTGCTCTACTGTTTATTACAGTAAAACACTGATCTGCAGTTTTACAGACATCTATCACAGGATTTGTGTGTTTCATCTCATATTTGAAATGTATAATGACGTTTCCTCCTGAATATCCTCTCACACTACTGATTTTTTTACCTGTTAAAGTCAAACCCAGATAGTTTTTCATTTTGTTCTCAATATAAACACATTTTTGCTCACTTTGCTGCAACATTTATCAATGCCGGTCAAGATTATGAGTGTAAATCTTACATTGGGAGACAAAGAGGTTGTTAATGGTGTTTGTACCCAGACAGAAACAGTGTCAGCCCAGATCCGGCCCACAACTGGGCTGTGTATAATCCACACATACCAAATGCTGGCCGGATCTGGGCCGACACTACAGTATGTTACTGTCTGGCTAATGAGTTTCACGTGTGAACAGCAGTCAATACAATCAGTATCGTGATGTTGTGGAGATCATCATGAGTTTGAGGGTCTCAGTTACTCACCTGTTAAAACCTCCAGATTCACTTCAGTGTAGGAATCTTTAAATGCATATCTATCAACTCCACAGTAGTACGTGTCTGAATCCTCTTCTCTCAGATCTCTGATGGTCACAGTGAAGACTGATGAACTTCTGTCGTCATACAGAGAGAATCTATCCTTCTGAACCCATTTATTTTTAATATCAGTCTTGATGAGGTCAGAACACCATCCATTCTGTAGTACATCTTGATTTTTTCTACAAAAATACTTTGCATTGTCTGTATATCCTTCATCATATCTGCATGTGATCGTGACTCCTCCTCCTGAATATCCTGTCACACTCATGGAGCTCACGACACCTACAACAAACCAGCATCTTCATTCAACACTTTAATACACACTGAAGTGAGATTCATTTTAAAGTGTTTTAAAGGAAATGTCACCATATTAGTTAAAGATTAAGACTTTTATTCATTATTGAATCTCTGTTCTTCTGTGATGTGAACTTGAGTTCAGATTCTTACCAGGAATCATCAGCAGAGTGAAAGTCCAGATGATCTTCATTCTTCTCTCTTATTAAATGATCTTCTCTGTTGTTAGTAGATTCAGTTCTTCTGAAGCTCTCGATGTGAGTTCAGAAGAGTTTTGAGTGTTTCTTTCCTGGTTACATGTTTAACATGAAGAGCTGAATGTGACAGAGACGCCCACTTCCCCTGAGAGAGAGAGAGAGAGAGAGAGAGAGAGAGAGAGACAGAGATTGAGAGAGATAGAGAGAGAGAGAGAGAGAGAGAGAGAGAGAGAGAGAGAGAGACACAGAGAGAGAGAGAGAGAGAGAGAGAGAGGGGGAGGGAGGGAGGGAGGGAGGGAGGAGGGGGGGGGGAGGGAGGGAGAGAGAGAGAAATTTTTTTTTTTGAATTTTGAAAGACGACTTTATTACAATTATTCACATGAACCATTTTTTCAACAAATCAACATTTGCAATTTTGCATTTACCTTTTATAGCACAAAGAACTACAAAAAAAAAAAAAAAAAACTTTCTACATTAGCAGAAGAGAAAAAAAATATTTTCCCATCAATAACAGAGCACAGAGCCTCATTCTTACACCATTTCATTTCAAATGTGATAACGTCATCCATGGAACTATAAAAACGAATATCAATGAGTATTCTGGATTTAACTGTGACTAAAAACAGAATATTAAAATCTTGATCTGCACCCATTTCTATCTTGTTTTTTCTACTTGTAGCAGGATGCAGCTGTCTGGCTCATACTTCCCTAATGCCGAGTTCAGACTGCACGATTTTAGCCCCGATTTTGGCTCGCCGACAGGTTTTGAGAAATCGCCGACAAAAGCCCGAAATCACAGGCTAATCGGTGCTCGTTCACGCGAGTGACAATCACGCAGTGTGAATGAGCAAAGACGCAATCTGAGAGAATCGCCAACGAGTCGCTGACGAGTCACCCATGAGACATTTGGCATGCTAAATATCTGGACCTGTTGGCGATTCAAAATCCTGCTGTGTGAAAAGTGTTCTGACTGAAAACTACATCGGCGATGACCGACAGCCAATGAGAGAGCAAGATACAGAGCAGCGGGGAGTTATAGGCCACAATATCAGTATTTTAATAGATATATTTACAATTATATCAAACAGAAACAAAGCACAAACATTTGCTTGACCAGCAGCAACAGCAGCACATTGCAACATTATTTATTTACCCCAAACTCTCTTTGCAGAACACACAGTCCTTGCTCCCCTCGTCTTCCCAGACATTTCCTCATGCATAATATTTTTTTCTTTTTCTCCTTTTCGCTGCAAATCAGTGCACAGACAATTTGGATTGCAATCTTCTTGCAGGCTATCATTTTTAATAACAATTTCAGTCTCGCGCGAGAACTGCGGTCTTACGCACGCTGGATTTTGCGCTATTTCCTTATCACTTCTCGCGTGTTTGGTTGCGAAACGTAGTTTGCGGACCAGACAGAAGTTGTCTGCGATTCTTTCTTTTGTAAAGTCATGCAGTGTGAAACCTCCTGTCGCCGATGCATCGTGGAGTGTGAACACACCAGCAACTGAATGTTACCCCAGATAGTCACGCAGTGTGAAAAGAACAGTGACCCGACTACTTTGAAAATCGTGCAGTCTGAACTCGGCTTTAGTGACACTTAATTTGCTGTGCTGTGAGTGGTTCTGGGCAGTTAACGCTGGGCCAATCGCGAGGGCTAAACCAACCAGGACTTTTCTTTTGACAAGTGATGTCACCGGTACGTGACTTGTTGTCTTGTTTCCCTGCCCAGTGTCCTGACGTCTGCCTTGGTTATCTGTTTTACTGTAGCGCCGCAGGTATGATTAGCTTCATTTCTCTTTCCACTCATTGACTTCATAACGTGGGCTTATAGGGAATGTTTCGTGCTATAGAATCCCCGGTGCGGCAGCAGCTCTTTCACCAGCTGAGTGTGCGCCCCGCTATCAGTGATCAGAGCTCAGGGCCTGTGACGCAACGCTGTTAATCAGAGGTATGTTGCTATACTGAGTAATAGTTGAATGGTTAACGTGGGATATATTTGTAAATGGACATCCTGTGCATTTTAGGGAGTGCTATTTAACCGGGGGTGCGGCCGCCAGTTGGCTACATCGACGCTGAACATCTGCTGCTTTGCTTATGCTTTTCACGTTACGTGTTTATGGATTTTCGTTGTGCATGGCTGCCTTTCCACACGCGACCAAGAATGATCCTTCTTCCTGTCTTTGTTGTGAATCAGTGTTTGAGGGTAGAGTGTGTTTGATGGACTGACAACACTTTAATTGTTTTGTTTTGTGTATTTATTTCTTTGAACTCTTGTATGGAGGCCTTTTCTTGCTGATGATACGCAAGAGGATTGGCCTAATTGTGATTTTTCTTTTGTTTGACCTTTTTATGTGATTTGTCCATGTTTAACTGTTTATTTTGATTTATTGTGTGATTGTGAGTCTCTGTTCATAGTGCTAACCCCAGTACCACCTTGGGCTTTAGAACGGGTGGCTTATTAAACATTGTTTATTGTAATTTTTGTGTGTATAACTTTGTTTAACTTCCACGTATCTGTCCTTTGTCCAGGTGCGGAGAACTGCCAGTGGGAGCAGTGCCCTCTGTGGTGGCGGGTCCCTTGGTGTGCTGTGGCTGCGTGTTCACCAAGTGTGGTCCTTTCTCTTGCGGTGTGTGTGTGAAATTTGACACGTGTGATTGGGGTGTTTTTCATGGATCCTCCTCTCTCGTGTGTGTGCATTGCGAATAGAGTATAGTGAGTGAAGTGAATAGTGTGTGTGTGTGTGTGTGTTCATTGAGTTTAAAAGTGAAATTTTTTTTTTTTTTTTTTGTACTGGACCACTGTCTCTGGCTATCCATCAACGAACTTGAGTGCCTTGGTTGAACAAAATAGTGAATTCTTTGGGTGAAAGTCCCATCGTGGCGTAGTCTGCAAACTGCCTGGGCCTAAGCCCTGTAATGTGTATTCTTTCTGCCACATACTCGTATAGATTGCCAGCTTTGCTTGACCTATAAGAAAATGTAAACACTGACAAATAAACCTATTTCTTCTAACATATTTAAAACCAATCATAAATATGTCTATAGAAAAAGATTCATTAAAACTATTAAATAATATAATAAACTAAACAACCTTTTCAGTCTAAAACAATCCATATAAGGAAGCCATAAGCCAGTGAAGAGACTCAAAATGTCCTTCTCTTTGCACTTTGAACATGTTCCTCACTTTAAAAACATTCCGATTAAAAAATAGGCAATCCATTGAGGTTCAGTTTTGACAAGTCCATAAAGGAAAGATTTCTGTCCATTTTCAAATTTCCAAGATTTTGTAGTATTTTACACGCAGCTACTTTCCATCTTGAAATTATTGAACCATTAAGAAGTCTTTGCAACAACTGTAAATGAAAAGCTGCTGCTTTACTTTCAAGATGTGCCAATCCTTGTCCTCCTTCTTCTTTGGGTAAAAATAATGCACTCTGAGGAACCCAATGTAACTTGTCCCAGAAAAAATCGACTAAAATCGCTCGAATCTCTGCTAAGAGACGCAAAGGAGGATCAATGCAGGTTCAATTATGCCATAAAGAGGAAGCTACTAAGTTATTTATAACTAAAGTTCGACCTCTATATGACATATTTGGGATTAACCACTTCCATTTTTCGAGTCGACCTTTAACTTTTTCAAGAGTTCCTTCCCAATGTTTTTGCACAGTTGCTTCATCTCCTAAATATATATACTGTATATATATTTAAAGCCTCCTTTCTTCCATACTTAACCAGGAGGAAGGGACAAAGAACCATTTTTCCAATCTACTATTAGCAGTGCTTCACTTTTTTCCAAATTAATTTTAGCAGAGAGCAGTTTTTTAAATCGTCAAGTACACTCATTAAAAGCTGTACATCACTCTGTTGACTAACAAACACTAAAATATCATCAGCATATGCAGAGAGACTTTTTCTGAAATTAGGCAAATTAAAACCTTGTACATTTTTTCTCAATTGTTGTAACAGAGGTTCTATTGCTAGCGAATACAGCATCCCAGAGAGCGGGCATTCCTGCCTCACTCCTCTAAAAACTTTAAAAGGAGTGGATAAGCCACTATTAATTTTGAGTATGCTCTCGACATCACTGTACAAAACATTTATTTTATCTATAAAACTTGTATTAAAACCAAAAGCTTTTAACGTTTCCCATGAGTATGTGTGTCCAACTCTGAAGAGCCGCTATCAACATGCGGGAGACTCCCGGAACTTCCGGGAGACTTGGGATGTCTGGAATGTTTTTATGGCCAACCATCTCTCATTCACCCAGAAGCCTCTGTACAAGCTTTCTAGGAAAGCAGGCAGCAGACAAATACTAAATCAAATAAACAAAGAAATATCTCATTTAAAAAATTACAAATTTAGGAATAAAATCTCCTCTTGATCGACTACACACAACACTTCCTTACTTTACTCAGTCTGGAAACAGAGAAAACAATATAAAAGTTGTTAAGGCGTAGGCGTTTTAATTTTTACATCGCTTTTCACAGTAAATATTGTTTCAAAGCAGTTTTACAGAAAATCATGTGCTAATGTGTTAAGAGTTCAATCCACAAGTGAGCAACTGCAGCAAGCAGGAAAAAAGAGGAAAAATATAATCTTCATAAAATGTTTAAAGAACATCTGTTCACACAGTCTGTGTCTTATTGAGTTCTCAGTGTTCATCCTGGACCCTGTTTACTGCACATCTGTCTGTCCTTTAAAATAATCATTTTATACACATTCTCTGCTGTGGAGATTCAACTGATGAGACGGAGGAGGAGGAGGAGGAGGAGGAGGATGAGGATGAGGATGGTGGTGATGTTGTTTCTAAAACATCTGTATATAAAACAATAAAACAATGAATTTCTAAAGGATGTTTTTTTTTTTTTTTTTTTTCACACACAGAACTCATCTCTTTTCTCATGATACGTGTTACTGATGTCATTCACACACTCATTACCCAGAATTCATGTTTGCTGACACACAGACACAGAATCGTGAGCTGTTAGTTTGAGTTTCCAGAACTGAAACCTGTGGTTTCACACTGAATAATACAGTATATCAGAGTGACTGATGAGCACTGTTAAACTGCATTAACTATAGTAAAAGTGTGGTAAAAGGACGCAGTTTCTCATTGTTCAGAACAGAATCATTGTTTTACACAAAGCTGCACTTTTACCTTCATAAACTACACACATATAAACTGTAGTTTGTTTGTATACTTCCTCTTTTTAACTGTTTGTGGTTTTTCTTTGTTGAACAGAAAGAACATCTAACATTAATAATAAACCTGTGGTTAAACCTGCTTAAACAGAATCAGCTGCAAACATGACACACAACACACAGTGATCTGCATCTGTACCTGTAACATTGATCAGGACTCGTGTGATGAAGATCTTGTGTCCTTGATCAGACTGAACTCCACACCAGTATTCTGAATCTTCTTCAGTCACATGACTGATGCTTCCCGTCAGGAGCTGCTGTTCTCTGTCATCATACAGCCGGATCTTTCCCTCATCCCTCCATCTTCTGCTCTCCTTCACAGACGTCTCATTAGCACAGAGATCAGCTCCAGATCTCCAGCACAGAAACTTCACATCATGAATGTGGGATTGTGGGTATTTGCAGCTGATGTTCACAGATCCTCCTGCAGAAGCTGATAGACTGATGCTCTTCACACAACAATCCTCTGTTTAAGATCCAGATAAAGTGCAGCAATGTTACAATCACCAGATATATTCATGGATTCTGTCAAATAATGCATAAATGACTGAAAGCAGCTCACCCTTCTTAATGTCCAGATTAAACTCAGAGAAGAAACTGTAATCTTCAGAAACTTTGACTATAATCTTATATTCTCCAGAGTCGTTCTCATTCAGATCTCTGATAAACAGAAGTAAGAGTCCTGCAGATCTGTCATCATGAACGGAGAATCGTCTGTCATGTTTCCATTCTGCTGTTCTGTTAGTGTTTATTACAGTAAAACACTGATCTGCAGTTTTACAGACGCTTTTTAAATGATTTGTGTGTTTCATCCCATATTTGTAGTTTATAATGACGTTTCCTCCTGAATATCCTCTCACTGTCCTGATTTGATGACCTGTTGAACACAGTAGTGTTCATTTTTATTCAAAGATAAACACAAACATTAGCGAGACATACACACACACACTAGGGGACAAAAAAGGCAGTGTATTTAACCTAGTTACTGATTATCTGCCATATTTTAGGGATTAAATCAGTATTAGTATTAAATCACAGTATTTATATCAGTATTAGTATCGTGATGTTGTGGAGATCATCATGAGTTTGAGGGTCTCAGTTACTCACCTGTTAAAACCTCCAGATTCACTTCAGTGTATAAATCTTTTCCAACCCTTTCAGTTCCACAGTAGTTCTTCCCAGAATCCTCTTCTCTCAGATCTCTGATGGTCACAGTGAAGACTGCTGAACTTGTGTCGTCATACAGAGAGAATCTTCCAGATTGAACCCATTTATCTTTAATATCAGTCTTGATTCTGTCTGTGCACTCTGACCATTCACCTTTACAAAAATACTTTATATAATCTGAATATCCTTCATCATATGTGCATTTGATCGTGACTCCGCCTCCTGAATATAGTCTGTGGAGAGAAACTGCGTTTTTTTGACATAGGTCAGCATGATATCAGAGCGAGTCGGACCACACTCGGACACATTTCTAACCGGCATGCATCTCGCGGTGATCAAGAATAGAGTTTAAATTAGCCTATACTATCAATGAAGTGGAGTCTACGTTTTTTATTATGATAAACATGACACAATATCACATCGCTACTACATGAAACAAGCGTTTACTGTTATAAAAAAAACAGATTTGAGAGCATTAGTGGAACTGAAGATGTGAGAATAAACACGAAACACACTTGATCGTTGTCATGCGGTGAATCCGGCCAATCATGGATCAGTTGTGTCGTCATCAGTGTCGCTCTGGAGAAACTGCCCTGGCCGAGTCCTCCGGCTGCTCTCGAATCGCTCTCGCGTGCTTTGATGGCATACGTCACTGACACAGTAACGTGGATTTGGCGCTGTCTCAAGTCAGACACACTTCTAACCGGCATGCACTGCTTCAAGTCAGCCGGCGATCGGTCTGTGCTGCGCTGTATGTAGTCAAACAAGGTGAATGGTGAAACTTTTAATTGTGTTGATATAATCTCTCTATATTTGAGAAAATATTTTGCAATCGAGTCACACACAGACCTCAAAATTCAGCATGCAAAACACAACAATGGTAACAATTATTATTAGTATTTTTAGTAACAGTAATCTTGTGTAAGTGCACTATATTATCTAAGCATTTGTTAGTAAAACATACTATTCCTATTTCACTTCACTTGTTTTTTAAAGGCAATCGGTTTGCATGCTTTTTTTTTTTATTATTAAGACTAGATCTTACAGTGTATGAATCACCTGACAGAACTCTTTAAACAGGGACTAAAACTGACTTTTTGCCACACCTGTCTATGGCCGGTGACTTAAGAAAATGTAACGGCCATAAATATATATTTGTTCTGGCCATGAAACTGTTTTTGCAAAAACAGGAATAAATGACATTAAAAATGTAGATACCAGTGAAATTTAACAATTCTCTATTCCAATGTCAATACCACAGCTAAAACTACAAGCCTAATATACATTTCAAACATTATGAAAGACAAGTAAACAGTCAGTAATAAAATAGAAGAACAAATAATCAAATTACAAGCAAAAGCACAAATAAATACAATAACAGATACAAATGAATTAAACAGTGCTTTACAGGTTATTCAGGTAGATCTATCAGTAGTTTTCAGGTACAGAAATTTAATTAAGGAAGCAAATGTAAAATAACACTGCATAGTCTTCACTATATAAATTAAACATCCTTATAATCCTTACTAAAGTTACAGAAGTTATTCAGTCAAGAGCAGGGCGTGATTTCCTCGTTGTCCTGTTGTTTGATTATCATTAAAAACACAGACAGCAGCAGCAATATTAGGCCGCTGTCACTTTAAGAGTGAATGATCTAATATACTGATACTGACACAAGTGAATGTAAACAGTTGAAAAAAGTATAAGACATAATTGTGTGTGAATTTGTCCACTCAAGTGCAAGAAAGAGGAAACACGTGAAGAGCTCAGTTTAGTATTCGCGCGCTGTCTGAGGCGTGCTGCGGGTGTGTGCGCATTCACACATCGTGCGAGTAACAAAATGAGCTCACTTTCGCTTCATCTTGAATATTATGAAGGCTTTAACTTTCGTAATGATGCAACTGTCCCGAGCATCGTTCACGTTTGTTCACGTTCATGCATGGGTTTAACTCCTAAAACTGTTATCGGCCAACTAGCAACTTGCATTTGGCACTTGGCGAGTGTTAATTTTAGGCCCTGTCTTTAGATTCTATTTAAAGGTGCAGTGTGTGATTTAGCGGCATCTAGTGGTGAGGTTGGTATTACAACCAACAGAAGTTACTGTGGCCGCCAGGAAAATATGTTGTTGTCTGAGACAGCAGAGAGTGGCCAGTTAAATAATGAGTTTTCTTTACAAAGATAAATTAAGAAATTATGTTTACTTTATTATTCATTAAAACAATATATTATTGGGAATATTATTGTTACTTGTTCATCATTGTGTCAGTGTTTTATTCGCTGACTTTAGCTATAGCTTCTTTACACAAAACATGTTTGTCCGTTTAGGGCCACTGTAGAAACATGTCGATGTAAGCGGACCCGCGGTGTGTGTAGATAGACAAGGCTCATTCTAAGGTAATAAAAACATAACGGTTCATTATGTAAGGTCTATACACCACTGAAAACAAAGTTATGTATATGATATTGCATTTCTGTCAACAGATCCTTCGAAATATTACACAATGCACCTTTAAAACTGAAAACTGTTAAACTGTAGCGTGAACCATTTTAGAAGAATCAGAGGGGTTTGTGGGTAATTGTGGAGTAGCATAAACAGTGTCACAAGAATCAGAGGGGTTTGTGGGTAATTGTGGAGTAGCATAAACAGTGTTACAAGAATCAGAGGGGTTTGTGGGTAATTGTGGAGTAGCATAAACAGTGTTACAAGAATCAGAGGGGTTTGTGGGTAATTGTGGAGTTGCATAAACCGTTTTAGAAGAATCAGAGGGGTTTGTGGGTAATTGTGGTGTAGCATAAACATGGTTACAAGAATCAGAGGGGTTTGTGGGTAACTTATTATTGCACTCTTTATGCCACTCCACAGAGGGGTTTATGGGTAATTTAGCAGTGGCATAAACAGATTTAGAAGAATCAGAGGGTATCATGGGTAACTGGGTGGTTGTGCAGTCAATGTGAAGTCTGGTGTCTTTAATCTCCTCATACAGCGGTTGAGGAACCTGAGAACAGAAAGACAAATTATTTACAGCTTTTGATGAAGGTCATTCATTCAAACACACTCTTATGACTTTACACACCGCTTCACTGTTTTCTGTTCCAGGTTCAGATATTTTAGAGACTGAATCAGGGGCTGTAAAACAATGACAATAATAATATTGATATAAATATATTGATTCTAAATATATCAGACTTGCATTGACTAGTTGTGACCAGCAGGGGGAAGCAACATCTTTCTATTCACTCATTCCACAGACAACAATGTTACTGACTGGCAAACAACTATAAACATTATTCTGACAAATAAATGACTATGATAAACTTCTAAACTTCTGAAAACATTGTTGGCTGGTTTACCTCGAGTCTGATGCTTCTTGTAGAGAGTCACTATACATAACATGAATCCAATGATCAGCAGAAGCAGAATCACAGTCACGCCGATGATCACGCCCCATAAATTTTCCTTTTTATAAATGGAAAATCTTGATAAACTTTTTATAAACCTCAAGCTTATTGAGAACTACATGAGGCAAACATCCCGCCTATATCATACTACACCTTCAGCTATAAATATCATACAACACAACCAGGGATTATATAAATACTTACAGTATGTCTCTAGAACAGACACTCAACACACGCTTTTCCATTTCTTTAAGACACTTTAGCTCATTGTTCTTGTTTAGGGGAAAAGTTTAGCCGTGCAGGGGTGCCCAATCCTGCTCCTGTCGATCGACTGTCCTGCACAGTTCATCTCCAACCCTAATCAAACACACCTGAAGCAACCAACTAATGTCTTTAGGGTCACTTGAAAATTAAAGGCAGGTGTGTTTGGTTAGGGTTGGAGATGAACTGTGCAGGACAGTCGATTGGCCAGATATAATGCTCGTCTCTTCTGTTTTTGCTGTAAATTGCCTAATTATGATAATAATAGTCATTTAAATTAAAAAAAAATATCTAAATAATATGTTTTTATATATATATATATATATATATATATATATGATCCGAATAACTAGTAACTAGCTACTTGAGTAGTTTTTTCACTGGATACTTTTTTACTCTTACTCAAGTAACCTTTAAAATTATTACTTTTAATTAGAGTAAATATTTCTATAAGTAGGGGAGAGCCAGGACGATTGAAACACTGAGATTTCCTTGAAAACCACTCACGTCATGTATGTCAAATTTCGTTGGCACGTAGAGCACGCAATGCCTACCATACCCGCGAAAACATTTCTTCTTTACGTTTAGCTGTTTTGGAGTTAAAGCCGCAAAGCTGGTTTTGAGTGCGGTAAGTATACTATTAATTATTTTTTTGTTTTAACATAATGTCTGTATTATAGTAAACTTGTACACTGTATTTATCAAGAGAGTTATTTGAAGAGTTATATCTGTTTTACTGCTTTTTATATTTGTACTGTTCACTATAATCTTCTTCTTGTGTTTTTTTAGGTAGACAATTTTAAGATCTGTCCAGGGACAACGGATGAAAAATAGCCTTTTGGCTAATTCTCTTGCATTTGCAGCAATGCTAATTAATGTACACTGTCCTATGCTGTTCCTAGACTTGTGTTTCTTTTTAAGCAAATTCATTTTCAATTACGCAACACACGTTATCTCTTTAATAATCATCAATTGTCCAATCTTCAATCTTCAACAAATTTCATTTCGTCTTCTGGTTGACCAGGCTATTCAACTAGCAAACACTCAATATGACTCAAGGAAGAAATGTAAGAAAATAATTGTAAATGGTTGTCTATCTTCGTTTTGAAAGATTACAATTAGAAAGATTACAAAATGAGCATCGGCTTATCACCTATTGTTTATTGGGCGACATAACAAATGTCGATGATTGACAGGTTAAATTAAATTTAACCTTTAAATTGTTGGAAAGGCGGAGCTTAGCGCACCTGTCAATCATCGTCCTGAGGCAAAATGAAGCTAGAGAGAGACTCGCACGGGACCGGGAGAAATAACCTTATTTTGTGTGCTAAAGTGTGCGTCTATTACTGATTCTGAGTATCCTTTTTGATCAGCAGACAATCCTTATTAATCATAGTATTTAATTTCGAGGCAATTTGGTATTTGTCCGCGGTTATGGAGGTAGTCTGAGTGAACAGTGTGATAACTACAAAAAGAAATGAATAATTGAAAATTAGCTCATTATGAATAATAGGTGCTAGTAGACATATTGTAATGTTGACCTGATTGACACTCCTGGATGCAGGCTTATCATGCAGGTGTTGGAGAACAGCAAGAGAGCAGATGAGGACAAACAAGCTCTCATTATGATCCATGCAAGAGCACCAAATGGCCTTGACTGAATCTGGAACCCTTCCAAAGAAGGGGGCGGAAATAGCATAAGAAGTCCTATACAGTTTGTATATGCCTCTTATTCAGTCACAAAATAAGACTGTAAAACAAGATAGACTGTAATAGCAAGAAACGTCCGCTCTGCATCCACCAGCACTGAGACCTTAGCTGGGGTCAGTTAAACCTTTTGGGAAATCCTGGTAAATATTATTACTTTATTATTTGAATGATTTATAAAAAATGAATAAAATAAAAAACGTAGAACTAAAAGGACTATTATGAAGTGGGTGTTTGAGATTGTAAACACGAATGTACTTATGATAAAATCTGATAATTTTGTGTCATCTATAATGCCAAGTATATATGTTTTTTACTGACTGATAAATACATGTTGATTTAAGAAAACGAAATGTAGTATTGTAAATGAATAAATAATATTCTAATTGAATTATGTGAAAATGTATTATACTATAGTGACAAACAAATCTGGGGTTAGAAAAGATTATACCTTTTAGATTTAACTATAAGGAGATGTTTAGGGTGAGAACTCCTGATAAGACGATTTAATTATTGGGTTAATTTTTGAGGATTTAAAATGTGTGTGATGCCACCAAATACTGATGTAACAAAGTGTGAACCTTATAATAAAGATGTTAAGATCATTTATAGTAAGAAATGACTGAAAATAATGTTGTTGTTTTTGCTTTTGAAATATTTTTAAATCTTTAAGAATGAAAGAATTCATTGGCTTCAGTGGACTTTGAATGTATATAATATATTAAGTAAAATAAAATATATGCTATGCTAATTGAAGAAGAAAGTCTTGTGACCGTAGGGCATGTTAAAAGATGTAGAAAACTTGTAAATTTAATTTAAAATATAAAAGGTTTAAAGATGGACATTGTTAACTTGAGAGATTGTTTACAAACTTTACAATGGGAACCTTATGTATAACAAGGAATAATTTGATTTATATAATTTATGTTTGAACATATATAGTGTTCTCAGAAATTAAGGGAAACATTAGAAGGATTACTCTGGATACAAAGGTTTAATTACTGGATTGTTCTGATTATAGTAAATGTATGAAATGTAACCATAATTAACCAGATAAATAATTGTAGGATGTGATATGTTTATGCAACAATTACTAAAAGGGTTTTGTTATATTTGATGGTACAATTATGATATCTGAGAATCTGTTAATGCTTAAGAAATGATTACTGGATTTAGTGTAAGATATTTGAATGAGAAAATGAGTTGCATGACAATATTTGACCCAGAGGTTTGGAACGGGACGTTTACAAGCAATAATAAAAAAGAAACCTTGTGCACTGTTTGAATATTGAAAAAATTTCAAGACTGGTACAAACCAAGGGGGATGTTTAAACTAGTAGTTTGGGCAAGAAAACCCATCATACCCCAGAGATACTAACTTTGTGCCCTAAAGACCCTAGGAGATGTCAGCGGCTCACATTTCCATGTTTCACCTGGAAGCGCATCCCCTGGCTGGGCTTCTGCATACCTTGTCTGATGCTGAGCCGGGGGAGGAGCCGCGCCTCTAAGGGGAGACCGGGTGCTTGAAGTACTGGATTCTTTTTGAGATCCAAATTGGCCTAATACATGATAAACAAGCAGAGCACAAAGTTTTGCCCCTTGAAAAATAAATAATTTTAATACAATTACAAAAGAAATATAATTGATTATTTCTGTTATGGGAACCAGAAAACAAAACTGGGTGAAATATTGCATGAACTGTAACAAACCAATCTATTTAAGAATTATGAACAAATGTCCATGTTATTGGTAAAGTTTGATGAAGTGAACAAAGTTCATGCTACAGTTATGAGAAGGGAGGATAAAGAGTCAGGATAATTGCATGAAGGGGGTGTTGTATAATATCAAGAAAATGCAATTACCTGCCTCCTTGTTTATTATAAATGCCTTTATTGTTACACATATTTAGCCAATGTATTGGATATAATGCATTGCATTCAATGTTGTTATTTATTCTGTTTGTAAAAGATGGCTTATATTGTTTTGGCATAGATGTACAGTAATTGGTTATGTATGTATATGAGACTGTGCCAACCCATGTTAAGAGGAGCAGAAAAGTGCGATTATGTGTGTGCGCTAGAGGACTCCTAGAACTGTAAATGAACTCAGCCATCTTAGTTGAGTTTACTGGAGTTCAAGGACATGAAGAGGTGGACCGCTTGCACCTGCCTGGAGAAGGATCTGGGAAACTTTGGAGGAGTGTCAACCAATGATGCTGGAAGACTTTTAATGAGAACATACCACAGAGGAGTCTTCTGACCAAATTGTAAGTACCTTTTGAATGCTTACGGTTTAGGTCAGATTTGACTTTCTTTACCTTACCTGAGAATAATAAATAAATAGGTAAAAGGTGTTAAGAGTAAAGTACACACCGTAAAACAGACTCAAGAAGAGTATGTGCCAGTTTTGAGTCAGGACGTTCAGATTTCAATCCTGCCACTTCTTTCAAACCGCAGAAACGCTTACTGAAGTGTCCTGTCATCACTACTAGTGTCCTGTCTACTGAAGGAGACTGAAGTGTCCTGTCATCACTACTAGTGTCCTGTCTACTGAAGGAGACTGAAGTGTCCTGTCATCACTATTAGTGTCCTGTCTACTGAAGGAGACTGAAGTGTCCTGTCATCACTACTCCAAAAAACTGTTTTCTACTGAAACATTGACTTATAGAACGGACTCACCTTTCCCAAGTCCATTATGAACAAATGTTTATCCAACCCGAGCCCACCTGCGTTCTTCAAGATGAATCTTGCAGTATGAGCCCAAGTCAAGTCTTTGTGATATAAAAGTCTTTGTGCTGCTTGTATCCTGTAAGAAATCAACCGACTTCTCACATCCACCAGCCCTTGACCTCCTTCATGGACAGGTAAAGAGCTGCAGCATGGATCCAGTGTGCCCCACTCCAGTTCACGAATAAAGGCTCCATAACAGTCTTCTTATACCACAATGTTGAGGCCGCCAAATTGTGGTAATAGCCAGGTCTATTTAGACAATCGGGCTATCACTTTATCCAGCAATCCCTCCCAGTTTCTCATCTGAAAATGTTCATTTCCTAAAAAAAAACCCTAATGTTTTTATCCTCTTTCTACCCCAAAGTAAACCACATGGTAGTTTTGGAGGTCCTACCTCTTCCCACTTACCAATAATATATCCCTCACTTTTCCCCCAGTTCACTTAGTCTGAGGAGGAAGCTTTTTCATATTTTCCAATAATTTCCGTTAAAACTTTCAGATCATCTGGACCTTTTATAAACACAGTGACATCATCAGCATACACTTACAAGGATGCTTTAAAAGTACTTTGTAAATCTGGAATTGAAATACCAGTTAATTATTTCCATAATCTGCACAAAAATGGTTATATTACTAAACAACTGTCCAGAAAGTGGACAGCCTTGTCTGATCATCATAGGTGCACTCAGTTCTCCTCCAGCTTTAACAAATACATTAGAATACAACAATTGTATATAAGATACTGTATACAATTACAACAAACCCAAATTATTTTAATACATTAAAAAGATATTTATGAACAACTTGATTAAAAGCTTTTTCTTGGTCAAGAGAAAGAACCCCTACATTAAGACTATTACTTTGATTAAAATCAATCACATTACACAATACAAATAAATTATCCATAATTGATCTATCAGGTATACACTGGCCTCTATGAACTAATACTGTAACAGACAAGTCTGTTGCGAAGTCTTTTATCTGCAGTCTTTCTTCCACACCACTAGGGGTGCTATGGTGCCTAAATGCTCTCTTAAGTAAAGGCTGGTTTGTAGAGGAAGTGAGTAGAACAGCAGCAGTAGAAAGCATGGCTTAACTGCATTTTTTACCACGTCTTGGTTGGAAAATGTTCCATTTCAATCTTAACTTAAAGTAAGGATTTGTTTTCTTTCCTGTTATTTAAAAGTATGCCTTGATAATGATGATGTTTGTTGCTAATAAGTTTGATACAGTTTATTTGTATGTATTTTAGAAGTACTCTTTATCGGTGACTTTAACACTGCATATGCAAACTAAATATGGATTTAAAGTCCAGAGGGATGAAAGCTTGGCTTACTTATGACTGTTCCTGATTTGGAAGAGTCTGATGCATGAGAACTGTTTTCGTTTGGAGTGAATTCATTGCAAATGGTTGGATTATTCATCTACTAAAGGACTGCTTCACCTTTGGACATTGTTTGATGAACTATACCATCAGATAAGAATTACACACATTAATTTTCACTTTATTGAATTGTGCAACCTAATGACCAATTCCTGTAAAGCACCTATAAATTAGATTGTTTTGTTTATTGTAGTTGCTTTTTCTTTTTCTTGTTTTTGGGTGTTGACCATTTTTTTTGTTTGCATAAGGATATAAAAAAGAATATAGTGTTTATTAATTTGGGGAGTATTTTTCCTTCTTGAACAGCTATTAGACAAACTGAATCCCCCATTATTGCGTTGTATAACTTTGTTTTGCATTAAAAATACGAGAGAGTCATAATACATGTAAATATTTTTTAAGTCTGTTTGCTTGTGCCTTTGAGAATATTTTATATTCTTAACACAGCAACGACACTGGTCTCCAGTTTTTTAATAGTCCCAAGTCTCCTTTTTTAGGAATTAAAGATTGAACTGCTCTATATCTTTATGTCCCTTATCTTTGATCAAGCAAATTCTTGATCTTATAAGTGCTCCTTTACGTTTTCTTGTAAAAAACACCCAAGTTCTTCTTATTTCTTATTTAACCTTTCATTATTCACAGTTCCCTTATTGTTTAACATGTATTTTTCCAGAATTGCAATGTCTCTTTGTAAACTGTTAACTGTTGTTTTCATCAATGCAGTCGTATGTGAAGTATAGTTTTGACAAAAAATTATATTATTAGCTTTACCTACAACACATCATTGACCAATATTTTCAAAAGTGTCTTTCTTAAGTTTCCACTAATCCCCCCAAAAAACTTAAACTTTTCATAGAAACTAATATATTTTAATAATTTGACATTAAAATGCCAAACATACACAGTATCATCAAATTTCTGAATGACTGATTCCATAAAAAACCCACACGCTTATGCCCATTATTAGGAGCATATACATTATTTAAAACAAATGTTATTCCTTCAGACTTTAGTTAACAGTGCTCTTCCTTTTACAGTTTCATCTACTGATAGAATATTAACATTAAAATCTTTGGAAAAAAGAATAGCTACCCCAGCACTTGTATTTGTTCCCTGGCTCAGAGCATATTTCTCTTTTGTATTTAAGGAACCCAGTTTTAAAAGTTCTATAGAAAGATGGAAATAGTAAAAACTTTTTATGCCCAAGATCTCCACACTCAAAACCTATACTGGCATAAAGCATGTATGATTTTCCTTCACAACTCTGAAAGATGCATCTAACTTCTGCACATTCAGAAACATAAACATTTGTCTCCTAAAAGACATCACATGTTTCAGTGCTTCATTTTTACATCCTAATTGGATTATTTTAAATTGCACAAGCACATTTACCATACTGAGCTAATGCACGCTCAATATCCTCATTTCCAATAAATGGGGACACATTCGACTTTTGTGGTTGGTGTAACAAACGGTGAAACAGTAACAAACACATATCACAATCCCGTTGCGTATCGGGCGGTTTACCTCTTTAACAAAAACCCCAACCACTTTATTCATCCTGGAGGCCGAAGTAATGTCATGTCCAACCTCTTCTCCGACTGCCGACAACTGACACACCCTGAGCAGGAACACATCGCGTGACGCAGAGAGAGAGAGAGAGAGAGAGAGAGAGAGAGAGAGAGAGAGAGAGAGAGAGATCAAAACTAGATGTGAATGTACTCCTTAAACAATAACAAAAACACTCGTTAAACAAAAACTACACCATAGTGGCGGATATCCATCATCAACTCGATGGAGGTGGAATGGGCGGAGTGGGATGCATTGATTGAGCCGGAGGAATAAAGACCCCCAGCGGAGCAATAGGCGATGCAGTCCAGGACAGAGCCGGAGAGATGCAAGACCAAGGCCGAGTCGGTCACCGTGATTTTGCCAAGTAAGATGTGTTCCTGGATCAACAAATTTTGTTGGTCCTGGATCAACATTTAATCAACCAATCACAAGCCTCTGATGTCATCAGTGTGTGCCGACCAAATCCAGTCGGTCCATTTTGAACCTTCCCTCCTCTCTTGCCTCGGGCTGACTGACAAAAGGTAAGTTATTTTGTCTGTCTTCTTTCTTTGACCCTCTCTGCAACTAAAAATCTGACTTTGTAAATGTATTTATTCACAAAAAAATCCTGAAATAGAACACTTAACCCTCTGAGGTCGGCAAACGCGCCGGCGCGTTTTGCTGGATTTTCTCCACATTGTAGCACTATAAACTTAAATTACTCCGTCATTTATGGTCATACAGAAAAAAGAAATATAAAAAAAGAATCTGTGATATTTCTACTTTTGTATGTGTCCACTTACAATCAAATCAAAACATTGTGCTTTTGTAAAATAAAGAATATAAACAGGGTGTGCGTTCTGCCTCTCCGTCGCGGTGAACTTTTTTTTCTTGAGCACGTCTATAAACTGAAACAAAACTCAGCGAATACTTGTCACACATTTATGAGCCATACACCTTTATAAACATTTAAGTGTGTACTTTTAAATGATCGGGTTCAAAACGAAAACAAATATTTTCTGTTTAAGTAATTTTTATAAAACCAACAAGATGTCCAGCTTCTCAAACGCTTGCTCATTACAGTTAATTTGGCCACGCCCACTCGCGCAAAAGATATTCACATGCAAATCTCCACATGGAACGCGAACGCGCTCGTTACCTCAACAACAAAACACCAAAACACTTCACTTCACTTTTCGTCGAGTTTGAAAGACGCGCCTGAGCTTACATTGGATTTAGGCTACCTCAGAAGAAGAACGCAATTTGAAGACAAGAAAGATTTAAGGTAAGAAATTCTTACATGTTTGTTATTGTTGCATAAATGTCACGTTGCAGTTGAACTGTTGCTAGATATATGGGGAATATTATAATATTTAGACCCGTGTTTACTGTTAGGCCTACTGTGTTTGTGGATATCTGGTCAAACGTAGATATGTATATGGTAACCATAATGTTTTATATTTGGGCGCGATCGCGTTTGAATGTATCAGATTTTGCAGCGCGATCGCGTTTGAATGTATCATTTGAAAATTTGAAAAGCAAAACACACCAAACGGCTTCATGTTTTTACTATTATCTCATTTCATATCATCATAACGAATGGAAACATTTGAAGTAACATGATAATCAATATATTTTTCTCTAGCTTGGTTGTTACTGAAATATTTTTATTATTATTTTACCCAGCACTGCGCATAGCCTATGCCTACAAAGCACAACAAACCTGGTGTTCATTTACTATATATTGTTGGAAACATTTGTGTGTGTGTGTGTGTGTGTGTGTGTGTGTGTGTGTGTGTGTGTATTTTGTGAACTTTAAAAAGCAATTTTAACCAGAAAAATCTAATATTTATTTCCAAAATCGTGCAGACCTTTCTCTTGATATCAGTATGTTCACTTGTATGTTTTTTCAGGGCCCAGATGAGTCCTGCCGACTTCAACATTCACATGAGTCTCTGGAACATGAACATGGTAAAGTGAAAATCAAACACCTTGGAAATTGAAGGTATGTACAATGTTTTTAGGAATGGCACAAAGGTCTCTGTCTTTCAATAAGTGCTTTTTTGCCATTTGTTGTGTCTATTTGGATTATGTTGTGTAAATAAATCCAAACAATTTAAAAGCCATTCTTTTTTAAATCTCCTCATTTACAGTATTGTGCAAGGTTGCTCAGAATGATGGGCCCTGATAAGCTCCTAATAGGGCCATTAGGGAGGTTCTTTGTCTTTCTCAGGTGAGAAAAGCCTTACATATTAATGAGGTGATCCGCCCCTTCGCATAAGGCTTATTCACACAAAACACGTCGTAAAAATTTTAAATCAATATATTGTCTTCTCTGAATGAGCAGTCAGGGTGATTTTCACATAGTTTTGCAGCAAATATTCTAGGCTACGTCATACAATTTTCAAAAGTCTTGTGAAGAAATAATCAGTAGGGGTTTCATGGCCTTATTTCAGTGAGATTTTTTTTTTGTATTTTCACAAACCACGCATAAATGTCATTATCTCAAAACTACAAACTTTTACATACATGCTGTTGATATATTATTGTAGCAGAGTTTGTGCTGAATACAGTGTAATTAGACTTTAGCCATGAAAATGTCACAAGTAACAGAAATAACCAGAAATGTCAGAGCATGTCAGAACACCTCCAGGGCCCAGAAAACAGCTCAGACCTCAGAGGGTTAAATGGCATATTATTACATATCATGTAATGCAACCCTGAACATACATGCAACAGCCATGAGCCGTTTAGCTAATAGCTAAGCTTACTTCACTCCACAACCCCTAAAAGTCTTCTTTCTCTCATACCTTTACACACAAATACACATTTAATATTTAATAAAATGTTATAATAATGTTTAAAATTTTCAATACATTCCAGGTCTTTAAAACAGATTACTATGATTTTAGTCTGAATAAAGTGTGCAAAAAGTATATGACATTTAAAAAAACAGTAGAATAATTGCTTTTTGAATCTGATTGTAATCAATATTTTGATAATTGCTATCGTCATCATTTCAATACGGGGTAGATTCGCTAATGTTGATCCAGGACCATCATGATCATTTCAATATGGGGTAGATTAAATTTGTTGATCCAGGAACACATCTTACTTGGCAAAATCACGGTGACCAGGCGGGGTCAGAGGGCTGGAAGACCAGGGGGACGCCACTGGACCGGAGGGACAAGGTACAAGGACAAGGCGGAGTTTTAAAGATGAGGGATCCCATGTGAAGCTGGAGGAATGTAGGTGATGGTGCCAAGAAACTGGACAAAACCAATAAAAGTGGTGGAGCTAAGGAACTGGGGGAACCAGTGAAGGAAGAGAGCCTGGGAACCGGATGGGTCCAGCAAAGCAGGAACAGCTACATGGAAACTTAATGCCAAAGCCAAGGTTCAAACATTCAAGATGAGCTGATTCATATCCTCTGCTGTGTCTCGTCAAGCAGTGAGATGATTGACAGCAGCGTATTAACTGTAATCCTAATTATTCCTGAAACTGACAGTGTCAGGACAGTCAGATTCCTTGTGGAAATTCACCACTGCGTAATTCAGATCCTCAGCAGATGTGATGAAGCACTGAGAGTCACCAGTGCCTTTCTCAACTGTAGCGGAGGAATCAGAGGGGGTTGTGCGTAATTGAGCAGTGGCATAAACAGTATTGTAAGAATCAGAGGGGCTTGTGGGTAACTGGGCAGTGGCATAAACAGTATTGTAAGAATCAGAGGGGTTTGTGGGTAATTGTTTGTGAGTGTCTTTAATCTCCTCATAATCGCAACCAGTGTGAGAAACCTGAGGAGAGACAGAGAAATTATTTACAGAAATAAATATGATCAGGTTTGAAGGCATTAGAATTCATTGAGATTATGAATAAAAAATAAACATCTTATTTTATACAGTAACTGGACTCACCACTTCATGTTTTCCTGGTCCAGTCTGAGACGACGAATCACCACCTGCCAAAAACAATTATTCCTAAATTCAATATTCTGCATTTCAACACTGATATCTTGTGTACATTTTTTCATACATCATCAAATATCTGTTTTGCTCACATCTTGTTGTAGCCAATAGGTGGCGACAGAATCAAAGTGGGAAATGATCACTCTGTGTTTTAAACTCAGAGTTAGACTAGTTAAACTAGACTATGGGCCCTATTTTAACGATCTGAAACGCAAGTATCAAATGCAAAACGCAAGTAACTTTGTGGGCGGATCTCAGGCGCTGTTGCTATTATATCGGCGGGATAAATGACTCTTGCGCCCGACGCAAATCTAAAAGGGGTTGGTCTGAAGTAGCTTCATTATTCATAGGTGTGGTTTGGGCGTAACGTGAAATAAACCAATCAGAGCATCATCTCACATTCCCTTTAAGAGCAGACGCGCTTTTTCGATGGCGGATTGCTATTATAACAGCGGATTTGCCAGGCGCGCGCCAGGAGCGGTTCACAGCCGAGGAGACCAACGTTCTCGTCAGGGCCGTAAAACACGGAGAAGTTACATTGGGGATGGAGAAATCCACACAAATTAGCTTCGGGTAAACAGGCGTATAATAATTTGGGTAAATGTGAAAAAATAGGCATAAATCTAGTTTACACATGGACACAACAATGATTGATTTCCCTCGTGTGGTAATATTTTTTCCTTGTAACAATGTATGATTTGTAAAAATGAAAACTGCTGCGTCTGTGTAGATGAGAGAAGCAAAGTGCATGCGCGTTGTGCACACGCTACATTATGGCCAAGCATGCGCCCTTAAAATAGCATCTGAATAACATGCGCAACGCGCCACTGACTTTAGACTAGGTTTTTCCTGGTCAGTGGCGGAATTGTTTTCTGAAACTGCAAAATAGCACCAAGGAACGTTTGCGCTGGAACACGCCTCCTCTTTTCTCTGAACCGCCTCCGGGAGCGCAAGTTCATTCCCTAATTTACCGACGTGCGTCTGTGGAGGGAAAAGTCTGCTGTGCGTCAGCCGGGTGCAGAATAGGAATGCTACATGCGCCGGTGTACAAAGTCAATTGCACTGGGTGCAAGATAGGGCCCTCTGAATCTGAATGAGTTTTACCTTGAGACTGATACTTCTTACAGAGAAACAGGAATAAGAGTCCAGCGAAGATCAGAACCAGAAGAACCAGAACCAGAGGAACGATCAGAGAAGAGCCTGAAAACACAGGAGAAATCATCAGAGAATATGATCCTCTGAGCTAAATATCAGATCATGGGCGTAGCTCGACGTTTGGAATAGGATTAGCCAGACCGTGATACTGGATTCACAGGTTTAACATTGTACATTCACACAACCCATTTAAATAAAGGTCTTGTCTGGCACTTGCTCAGTTGCGCGTGTAGCTGAATGTACCAGCTAGATTGTCCTAAATACATTTTTTGGACCCTATAGGCTGTGACACAACATTTAAAAATGCAACATTCTTCACTCAGTTAAACACGTTTTCCACCAAAGTTTGATCTGGCACCACAAAGAGGAATTGACCCAGCAAAAGTGATGCTAAACCTGCACTGGTGATGGTTTAAAGAGACAGTAACACAGTGTAAAATAGTGTGAAATCCCAAAAAACATTCCACAATATTTCGCTATTGAGGATGGAAGTGCGGTATCCTACCAAGTCAAGAGTTATAAGTTATAATGTCTTTCAACCAGAGAATTCACTGGAAGTCCAATATGTAAACAAGAATGATTGGGTTGTTGTTGTTAATAATTAACGATTTAAAATTTCAACATGACATCATGACTTTGCGTAAACATACACGCCACTTTCTTTTTTTTTAACATTTGTTTATTGATTTTTCAGTGACATAAAATCAAGAGGTAAATTCGGGAGTCAAAACAATGTCAAGTACAACAAGTACAACTACAAGAAAAAGAAAAAAAAGGGAGAAGAAAATAAATCAATAAAATGAAATCAGATAAGGAATAATAGTTATAGTTTAAATAATAATAATAAAAAAAATAAAAAATAAAATAAAAAAATAAGCAGAACAAAACAAAAACACAAAATGGTCCCCCACTGCAAAAGCCCAATATGTACACTTTACAGAGATAAATAAAAAACATCCTAGCATGCTACCAATTCACACAAGAAAAAAACAACAACTAACAATTAGTAGACAATCAGGGTGGCTACTCTGGAATAGCCGTAAAAGTCAATCCCTCAACATGTGCAAAAAATGGACCCCAAGTTTTATTGAACTTTGCAAGAGAACCATGTATCGAGCACCTAACTTTCTCCAACTTCACAAACTGTAGGATGTCCCTGATCCAAGACGAGTGAGAAGGCGGCACAGGAGACTTCCACCTCAATAAAATCAAACGTCTAGCCAATAAGGAGACAAAGGCTACAAAGTCAGCTTTATATTTAGGAAGCTGCAAAGTAGGAGGTAAAACCCCAAACAAAGCGGTACATGCTGTTGGATCAAATTGAACCCCCGTACAAACAGAAATAGAATTAAATATCTGTGTCCAAAAATTAAATAGTGAAGGGCAAGACCAAAACATATGGACATGGGTAGCTGGAGCCTGATGACATCTAATGCACATGGGATCGACATCATTATAGATTTTGGAAAGCCTAACCCGAGTGAAATGGGTACGATGTAGAATTTTGCACTGGGTCAGACCATGTCTAGCACAAATAGATGAGGAGTGAACCCGACGCAAAATGGCATCCCACAGCTCCTCCGAGATCCCCTCCCCTAGATCCTCCTCCCATTGGGTTTTAATTTATGCTGCGGGGTAAGCTGCAAAGAATAGATAAGATTGTATAAACATGAAATAGCACCCTTAATGGTAGGCAATGGGGTTAAAAAGGAGTCAATTAGAGAGACTGCTGGGAGATTTGGGAAATTGGGGCTAAGATGACGGATAAAACTACGAACTTGAAGATCTAAAAAAATGCTGTCTAGGCAAATGGAATTTCTCTGAGAGTTGCTGGAAAGATGCAAATGTACCAGCAATATACAAGTCCCTAAATGCCTTGATGCCATAGTTAGACCACAAAGAAAAAGCCCCATCAATTAAGGAAGGATGAAAAACAGGGTTAGCTGATAAAGGTGCTAGGAAAGAGAAGGTCTGTAGACCAAAATAGCGTCGAAATTGCTTCCAAATTTTAAAAGTGGATTTAACTAAAATATTATTGCAAAAAGGGGAGGGAGAAAAGCTAAGAGGAGCGTGGATGAGAGCAGTCAGCGAAGCAGGTTTAACAGAAAACATCTCCATACTCAACCATGTAGGAGGAACTGGTGCCCCCTCCAGAGAAATCCAAAGCTGAATTACTCTAAGGATGGAAGCAAATCTTCAAATCGGTCTCTAATCTGAATACCAAGGTATTTAAAGCCAAATGGAACAATTTTGAATGGGAAACCCTGAGCAGCATTTCGGGCACCTTGATTTAAAGGAAACAGCTCACTTTTGTCCAAGTTTAGTTTATAGCCTGAAATCTGACCAAATGAACTAAGGATGTCAAGAGCAGCTGGAACTGAGACAGAGAGATTGGACACATATAGTAATAAGTCATCGGCATAGAGGGAGACCTTCTGTTCAAGACCATATCTTGTTATTCCAGTAATGCGTGGCTCTGAACGAAGTGCAATAGCCAGAGGTTCAATAGCAACAGCAAATAAAAGAGGACTCAGAGGACAGCCCTGACGAGTGGAGCGGTGCAAAGGGAAATAATCTGAATGGGTGTCATTAGTTCTGACTGAAGCCACAGGAGATGAATAGAGCAACTTAATCCAAGAAATGAACTCCTGACCAAAACCAAATTTCTCCAAAGCGTAAAAAAGGTAGTTCCACTCCACTCTGTCAAAATCCTTCTCCGCGTCTAATGAAATTATGGCTTCCGGCCCCATTGACGTAGAAGGATTATAAACAACATTGAGAAGTCGTCTGAGATTAAATAACCCATGTCTGTTCTGGACAAAACCTGTCTGATCAGGAGAGATTATCAAAGGCAAAACTGATTCCAGCCACAGAGCTAATAATTTGGACAGAAGTTTTACATCAACAGATAAAAGACTAATTGGACTGTAACTTGAGCAGGACAGAGAGTCCTTATTCCTTTTTAAGAGTAATGATATGGAGGCCTGATTTAGAGTCTGAGGTAATTTAGAAAGAGTAAGAGATTCATTGAACATTTCTATCAAAACTGGTGCTAATTTGTCAAAAAAGGTTTTGTAAAACTCGGTCGGAAAACCGTCCGGGCCTGGACATTTTCCAGATGTTGCCCGTTTAAGGTCAAAAAAATGTTGCCCGTTTAAGGTCATCTATGGTGATTGGGCCCTCTAACTGCACAGCAGTATCAGCATCAACCCTAACCAACTCCAGTGAGTCAAAAAAACTATCCAGGGCTGGCAGATCAGACCCAAACTCAGAAGTATATAAAGAGGAGTAAAACTGTTTAAACTGATCATTATTTTTTTTTGGATCAGTTGTGACGCCAGAAGGAGTATGAATTTGTGAAATCTGCTGAGATGAGGAAGCCTGTCGAAGCTGATGGGCCAAAAGTTTGGTCGCCTTATCCCCAGATTCATAATAACAATATTTAGCCTTAAATAAGAGCTCCTCAACCTCTTTAGTAGAAAGAACATCAAACTCAGCCTGAAGAGAGAGACGATCCTTATATATGTTAGGGGATGGGGAGGAAGCATAAATATTATCAAGCTGGGAGATTCGTAACCTCAATTCCTTTAATTTTTTTTTCCTCTGTTTGTTCTCATAGCTGCTGTATGAAATAATTTCACCTCTAATGTATGCTTTCAAAGTCTCCCAAAGAAGGGAGGCTGAGATTCCTGGAGTTCTGTTGGTAGTAAGAACAAAGTCAATTTGATTACAAACGAACTTAACAAAATCCTCATTAGATAACAAGCGCGTATTGAGACGCCAAGGGGGGCACGTACGTTCGCGCTCCTGTATGAATAACTCCAGTGTGGTCGGAGCATGATCTGATATTAGAATAGAGTCGTACGAGCAAGACTGAACAGAATGGAGAAAACGGTTGTCCAGGAGAAAATAATCAATACGAGAAAAGGAGTGATGTACATGAGAGAAAAAAGAATACATTTTACCAGACGGATTAAGAAAGCGCCATGGATCAGAGACCGAGAACTCATCCATAAAAGATAAAATGGTCTTAGCGGACTTTGAGGGCACTCCTGGTCTAGTAGAAGAACGATCTAATACAGAATTAAGCCAACAGTTGAAGTCACCCCCCATAATAAGTAGATGTGTGGACATGTCAGGTAATTTGGCGAACAATTGATGGAAAAAAATTGTCGTCATCCCAGTTTGGACCATACACATTAGCCAGAATCACAGAATTACTATAAAGCTGTCCCGTTACAAACACAAACCTTCCATTGGGGTCAGCTATTACATTAGAGCACACAAAAGGAACCGATTTGTGAATCAAAATTGCAACCCCCCTAGATTTACCAATATGAAATACTTGACTGACCCACCTCCCCTTTAATCTGATATAGCTGGAAGATTTTAGGTGATTCTCTTGAAGGAAGACAATATGAGCACCTAATTGTTGAAGATGGTGAAGAACTTTGCTACGTTTAATAGGCTGATTTAGACCATTACAGTTCCAGCTAACAAATTTGAGTCCTGTCCCTGATTGTCGTGGCATCCTAGACTGCTGCATGCTAGTCAAGTATTAGTGTACACTGCAGAATGGAATGTATAACAGTCACAAAGATAAATTAAAACATGGGCGACCTGACTAAACAAAACACAAAACACACAGCGAGAGAAAAAGAGAGAACTCCTCACACACCCACCCACCACCCCACGAGCTGAAGCGTCTTCCCAAACAAGACGCGAGCAAATCCCACAAACTACCAAAAACATCCTAACTCGCTCCATTAACAGCACAAACCAGTAGTGCTCATGCGAGTTTGTAATGAAGCATTAAATAAATATGTAAACAAACACAGTAGCAAAATATGAAAAGTGACTCAAGTCCAAGTGACACAAACTTAAAGCAGGGCAGCTTAACGTTACCAACAGAGAACAGGTTAAATTAACCCCCAGTTTACCGAACATACTGCCAGCCGCTTTCAAACTGTAGCTCCAGAGGAGACACCAGACTTTAAGTTCACCTTGACAAAGTCCATTGCAGTGGCTGGGTCCTCAAAGGTGTGTGTAGCTCCACCGGGAAGAGTGATCTTCAAAGTGGCGGGAAACCTCAATCCGAACTTCACTCCAGGACACGAATGTAACAGACGTTTAACGTCCGTGAATGCAACACGTTTCTTCGCAACTGACGAAGTATAGTCAGGAAAGAGAAACAGTTGTTTGCCTTGGTGGAGAAGAGGAGCCTCGCTGGCCCGGTGTAAAATGTCATTCCTCACGTGAAAAAAGTGCACACGAATCACAAAGGGTCGGGGTGGTTTACCATCACTGGGCTTGGATCGGAGAGTGCGATGCGCACGATCGAGCAGGGGCAACTCATCCAGGCCGAGGGAGTCCATCAATAGCTGAGCAATAAATTCGGTTGGGCGCGCACCTTCGGCCCCCTCCGGCACACCTACCAGCCGTATGTTGTTCCTCCTCGCTCTACCCTCCAGATCCTCACATTTATCGGTCAGCAGTTTAACCTCGGCTTTCAGCGTGGAAACTGTTGAATCCAGTGAAGTTAGCAGGTCACTGTGGTCAGTGCACGCGCGCTGCAACTCCGTGATAGCTTGATCATGGGAGCTAAGTTTTTGTTGCATCGGTTCAATTGCGTGCCTAAGCTCCTCTCTTACTGAAGAAACGTCCGCACGAAGCTCGCAAGACAGCAAGTCTATTTTGCAGCAAATGTCCCCTTTCAACTGGTCTAACATAGCCCGGAGGTGATTCAAATTGGGCGCACACTCGGGGTCCGTGACCACCTTCGGCGGAGATGCGGGCTCAGTCGAGGGTGAAGCTTTAGCACGGCCTGTGCGAGCCGAGTTTCCACGTGCAGCTGCCATTGTCGGTTGAAATTCCCTTAAAGCACACCGAAACTGACCAAGTACTTGTCACAATTGCGCACCGGCCAAATTAGTGAAGAGAAACTGCGTTAAAAAGTTAAAATAAACACAAACTCGCGGAGCAAAAGGGAGACACGTCCTACATGCTCGGTGTCCGACAGCGCCCCCCCATACACACCACTTTCAAGTCAAGTTGCGTGTTATCTATACGCATTTTGAGCTATTCGTGTATGTCCACGCCGAAACAAACCGCCATCTTCCGCGTGTATGTCTACGCCGTTAAATGTCAGAGTGATTAC
This sequence comes from Scardinius erythrophthalmus, assembly GCF_964197995.2. Taxonomy (NCBI): domain Eukaryota; kingdom Metazoa; phylum Chordata; class Actinopteri; order Cypriniformes; family Leuciscidae; genus Scardinius; species Scardinius erythrophthalmus. The sequence goes on along the minus strand of NC_138223.1, from coordinate 52,741,927 downwards.
GTGTGTATGTGTACGCCGTTAAATGTCCGAGTGAAACGGAGCAAAATGTATATCTACATCTGGGGAGCAATATTTTTTTTTCCTAAGATGGTAGGGGAAGACTCATAAATGGTATTAACCCCAGTGACGGGTAGGTTTAGGGACGCGGTTGGGGTATATATGGGGTACATATATATTTATATATACAGTATTGTAACGTTAAGTCAACGGCGTTGATAAACACGCTGAAAAGCAATTATGCGTGTTGATAGCAGTCTGTAAAATTTTATTTAAATGAATCAAATATTACAATTAAATGTATTTAATTTAGAGGTGAAATATCATGAATTTTTATATTTAGTAATATATTTCAGCCACTAGGGGGCGTCAGGCCTCCTCACAAGTTACACCCATTGATCACATGTTTGTATTTCAGCACAAGATCACTGGCTGATGTGGACACACCTGTGAACGGTGAAGTTTCAACTGATGAGGAAGAAGAAACAGATGATGAGGATGATGGTGATGATGGAGGTGGTGATGATGAGGATGATGATGGAGAGGATGTTGTTGATGAGCATGATGAAGATGGTGATGAAGATGTTCTTGATGATGATAATGGTGAAGTTTCAGGTACTTCAGTATATAAAACAATAAAACAATGAATGTCTAAAAGGATGTTTTTTCACACACATAACTTGACATCTCTTTTTTCATGATTTCTTACTGATGTCATTCACACATTTATTACCCAGAATTCATGTTTGTGTGACCGGATGCTCTCCTCTCCATGTTGCTCACTTATATAAATAGGCTTGTTTGAGATGCGCCTTGCCTCGCCTGAAATGTATGCGAGAGTAGGCGGCTGCAGTGAGAGGAGGAGTGAAAAAAGCGCAGGCAAGCCGGACAGTTCTCTCTTCTCGTAGTGGATCTGACACCTGCGAGATCAAAGATGGATATCGCGGGATTCACCGGATTCATGCTCGTGCACAGTGTTGCTAATAAATTGGATGGAATTTAAGTTCTGTTGCTTTTATATGAAAATAAATATAATGAACAAGACACCCAAAGTAGCCTACTTATTTAATTCCATTCCAAATACATGTTTATCAGTCTTTTTTCTTTAATACAGACATGTGTTTTTTTATTTTATTATTATTATTATTATTTTTTTTTATAAAAATTTCATTGCATAAACCATAGTGATTGCACTGTTAGATAGTTTGGGAATATTCACACATAACGTATACACAAAACATGATATCAGTTTTAAATTCAAACATTTTAAAAGAGAACAATACATCACGGTTGTTTAAACCAATGAACATTAAGCTGTGTCGTCAGCAAGTCGTTTCCCATCATGCTTTTGATCAGCGCAGTCGGTGGAGAGCAACTGCACTCGACTGCAGAATCCGACAGGTGCGCCTTGCGCTCGCGAGAGATTTTTGACATACGTCAGCATGACATCAGAGCAAGGCGGACCGCACTCGGACACATTTCTAACCGGCATGCATCTCGCGCTGATCACTGGTGATCGGTTCTGCGCAGATTTTGCTCATCTCAAACAAGCCTAATGATTAAGTTAGAGTTTCCTGCCGTAAATTTCCCTTTAAGTGTTGGGACACTCATTTCCGATCGGCCATAAATAGCCTCTTTCAGCCTGCTAGGACACGCTGCTTCCTGTTGACTCGGGGGTTCCCTTTCGCTTCCCACGTGCGGGTGATTTGAGTGGGGCGTTACGCCAGTGATTGCGTGTTTCTCCGCTGGTTGCAGGCATGTGTGAACCCATTTAAATGCGGCGCTGCGAGATCAAATAATTTAGAGGTGGGCGGTTCGGTGCTTGACTGATTTCATCGTCGGGTTGTTTCAGAGATATACAGACCAGTTTGCGCGACGGGATCAAAGTGAAACCAGAACATCTAAAAGTGGTTCGTTCCGAGCGATTGACTGACTTCATCGTCGGGTGTTTGAGATCTTGTGTGCAAATCTTTTGCTCTCTATTCAGAAGGCCTATTTAATGCGAGGAATCGCCGTTGTCCTACAGTTTATTTCTCTCTTGCCTGTTCATCCAGATTAATAACTATAGCAATAGTTTGTGTCTTACGAGTGGAATGATGTTATAATTTGTCTTTTTTTTTTGTTTCTTTGTTTTAAAATTATTTGTTAGTGGGAGCTATAGTTCCCAGGCGAGTGTTTTGGTTTATTATTAATATTTTCTTGTGTTTATATTAATTAGATCTATTTTGGAATTATTTTTTTTATTGTGCAAGCGTGTGTTTGTGTGTGTGGGTGTGCTTGAGTGAGTGATTTTCTTTTGCTAGACGCTGAGGGCTCCAGCCAGGAATCCTCCCTTTCGTTTTCTGCGTAGCCTATCGGTGATGGTTTGAGCACAGGGTGTGGTGTGCAGTGAGACGCACGGGTTTTGTGTGCAGTGGTGTGAGTTACTCCATAGTGTGTGCGTGGAGGTACTACCTGTTCTTGAGTCCTCAGCCAAAGCTCTTGAATGTAGTGTTATTAAGTGTGCTTGCTGAAAGCAGCACACTTATTGTTCTTCTTAAGTTTTCTTATTATTATTATTATTATTTTGAAATTTTGGCCAGCTCCTGCGCCTAGGCCCTTTGAGACAGAGACACCATTCCAACTTTAAAACGTACGGTCAGTACCGGTGTAAGTTGCTCGCGAAGATGACATCACAAGTCCATGTCGTTTGTCCGCCATATTGGATTGAACAGAAAGCCAAACTAAAGTTTCACAGGTCACAAATTTGGTCCGAACTTCACAAAACTGGACGTACATGATCCTTGACGTATCCTGGACGTACATGAATTTTTTTTATTTATTTATTTTTTATTTCAGGCTAATTGACAGACCCATTTACTTATGTCTATGCAAAAATTTCACCTCACACTTTTAATGTTAATGAATTTAGACAGTAGGTGGCACTGTTGTATTACATTTCACAGAGCTGCCAAGTCAGTGTATAGACTGCATTCGTTTTTACTAGGTTTGTCTTAAAGGGGTCATGAACTGGATTGTTTTATTATTTTATAATGTTCCCTGGGGTGCCCTTATAATGTTAGTATGATTTTTACATAAAAAATTGTCATAATTTATAAATAAAAGCCATTTTTCCAAGCCTGATTTCAGCCTCAGGTTTGAACGCTCCGTTTTAAGGGGTGTGTCTGCTGTGAGACTGCAGTGTAAACGCCCACTGCTGTGATTGGCTGACATGCTTGCAATGAAATAGCTAGTATTACAGGAACTCTCTCGAAAACTTTTACTACGTTTTTACTATTACAGCTATCGAGATTAACAAATCGTGAAAAGTATCGTTTAAAGCATTATATTTAAATCTATTCCATCACATGAAAGGTTGCAGCATGATGAGCACTGAGCAGATGACAGACAGTCTGTTGATCGCGTGAATAAAGATCTTATCGTTGCAACGCAATTTTTGCACTCTCACAAATGCTTACACCAAATCACAATGCAAACACGATGTGAGTACACAGTAAGAGCTTCGTTGTGTAGTGTAACAGTGTCATTATGTCATCACGAGTTTGGTAAGTGTCCAGATAAGCTCTCGCGGCTCGCGCTGTGCTGTTTGATTGACAGCTTGGGCGAAAGGGATCGTTCTTTGATTGCTTTCTGTAGGCTAGGCTATATAATTTAATAACAGTTTAAAAAAAGATTATTTTCATAATACTACGAGAAATTATGTGAAGTTGATCGTTTAGTCACTGATGCATAAACAGTATTGAACGATTTTAAGAGAAATATCTGAACTTGAATAATTACACCGAAATCACTGATCGCAGATCAGGCATTAGAATACACATGGTTACTTACATGTTGCTGGCAGATCCGTGTCGGGAAATTGTGATTGACTGATTTAATAAAGTTTAACCATGCTGGAATCCGAAGGAAGCTTATGCAGACTGCCTTCTTCCACAAACAGGCGCTGCACAATATTTAGTAAACAGCATGTTTATTGCTTGTAAGTAGCTCGATCCGGTTTAGCAATCATCATGTCGTCCTATGTTATTTAGCATGTTTGGGCGAATCGGTGGGCGGGGCTAAACAGGCCGTGTTGAAGTAGGCGTTGATCTTCTTTCGTGGAGGCGGTGTTTTATCCTCTTTGACGTCATAGATCCCCACTTTGAAAAACGAGTCGTTTGCTGAGCCTGATGTCTATAAAAGCTTTTATTGGACTAACAAGGTAGTTTTCAGTTCTGAAACTTACAGGATATTATTATAGTATGATGATCTCTTATATGTCAAAAGCTCAAGGAAACTTTGATTTCTCAGTTCATCACCCCTTTAATAAATGCAGGCATGAATTTCGTTTTTTGTATCGGTCTAATTTAATCATCTTCATTTATTAATATATACAGATTTGTATGCATGAATTGTGCATTTCCAGTTCTCAAAACAGTTAATAACAAAACAAAAAAAAACTTTATACAAAATACATCATGCTCTTCTTCGCTAACCGAACAAACAATTCATTGTCTGTGGCTGTGTTTGGGAAATATGCTGCGCATAACAATAGAAAACAAGGAGAAACGCGCAGTCACATGCTCAAACAATCAACAACGTCGCTCTAGAGGTGCGTTGTGGACTGCGAAGTGGACTTCACGGGGTTTTCCGCCATCTTAAGTTAGATTCCAATCTGAAGGGAGCAAACATGTTCAGTTCGAAGGGCACTGTGCATGGCATAGGGAATAAGGGAACATCGATACATCACTTCACAGGAAGTGGAGAGCCATGATCACCCAACTGTCATTTCGCGCACCACGTCATCACCAGTCAGAACGGTCATAATTAACGATGGAGGAGTTTACGTATGTGTGTAAGTATTCATACATTTCGCCATTGTTATACAAATGACAGTATTTGAACGGTTATTGTTGTGAATATTATATACTACTTTTGATGATTATAATTTACCTCAGTGAATGCAGCCAGTTTAGCTAGTTTGTGAAGTAAAGTGATTTTATTTTAGGTAGATGTAAAATAGTGCAATATAATTGTAAATATATAATATAATAATAAAAATTAAAATATGAATGTAGTCCTATATATAGTTATGTTATATCATAAGCTGTGCGACCCTGTCGTTGACTTTCTTTGATGATGTTTGTAGGGCGTTTCAAATAGCGGTTATTGTCAGTGAAGTCCACTTCAACTGATATACTGTGCTCAGGGAGTAGGGGAGCAGTGAACACTACGTAAGGACCCTGTCGAATGGATCGCACCTTATAGATGTGTAAAAACAAGTGGAAAGCGCGAATGCGCCGCTCTCTCCTTTCCACAAGCGTTTGCTGTCCCGTGGCGTCTGTCGTTGCTATGCAACCATGAACTGCGCTCTCCATGATGACAAGGAAGTATCAGCAAAAGATTAATTGATTTCTAGCCCTTGCATTAGCTTTACTACTAGATATATTTATGGAGATGAAAAATAATAAGGCGCCTTGTACAGCTATGATCAGCTGTTCGGCCGAACATTCAATGTTGTTACGCTGCGAACTGATCAGTTGGTTCGTTGTCGCGCTCTATCACTCGCACACCATAAAGAGCAAATTGTTTTTTAATGTTTCAATTTCGTGATTAAAATGAATTAGGAAGCGGATAATTTCTTCACAAACAGCTCATTATGACTCAATGTTAGAATGCTGCACCTACACTCGATAGTGTGAATAAGATCAGCGCAACGCAGACCACTGCATTGACAGGGTTAAACACATGATCTGTCTACGGCCAGGGCTCAGCGGAAGACAGAAAATGCCGGTCCAGCACTGATTGAGGAATTAAATTCGAAAATAAAAGACAGTTTGACATCTTTTTTCTCACATATGTGAATTTATTTTTTAATCATTTGTTCTGAGATGAAGCGAATATATTTGTGCGGGAATTTCTCGCACTATAAAAGCTAACCTTGCGGGAATGGTTTAAATTATGCGCAATCCCCCCCCGAAATGGCAGCGGGATGTGTAACTCTAGCATATGACGCATATGTCATATAAAGTTAGGCAAGGCCAAACAGCGTTATCCATGTTGTTGCGATTGCATCGCTAGAATAAGCTAATAGTGAAACTGAGAGCGTTTTTCATTTAATTACAATATGAGGACTGACGGTAGGCTATAAAAATCAGCGTTTCTGTGTAGGTGATGACAACCATCTTGACAGCAGCAATCAAAGCATCGCTAATTACGGTAGACCTTAATTTGAGATTGTAAATTTGTTCCTAATCAAAGGGAACACTCAACCACAGAACAGCTGGATGAGTTTTGTATTGGCTTATTGGATACAGTAAATTAAGACTGTCAACTTCTTTTCAATACTATTTCATCACCCAAAACACTCCCACTCTCTGCTGTATATTCATAACCAATTATTTCAAAACCAACAACCAAGCCACATAAACAATGCCATTGGCACTACTCCACATTGTAGACATGTCCCTTAATGCACATGCATTTTCACCTTTTTGCACAATCTTGAAAAAAGTACTATTGTTGAAATTCTCAGATCAAGCAAACTTCAACGCACCCTTATCCACTACCTGCTAACGTTAGTGCACTGCACCCGAGCAAGCACACTTTGCAGTTCCTCCGGAAATGCATTTTTCTAGTTGTATGTTAATGTCATTGTGAGTGTTTATTAAATGACCATGTTCCCTTCCCAGATCACATAAACGATCAGTTGGTGTGGTATGTCCTGTCTGGCACGCCCAGTTCATTTTAAATGAGATTTTATTGTTAATAAAGAATTATTGTGTATGATATTCACGTCTCTGTTCTTCATTAGTGTAAACAACTTGCTTGCTTTATAAAGCATAATTATTCTCTGTGTGATATGAGAGTGGCGTAGTCGGTTATTAAAAAAAGCTCTATTTCAGTTTGGTATTTGGGCCCTTAGTGCCCACCATTACTAACCGCTTCTATTTCTCCACCTCGCCACATTTGCTGACACACAGACACAGAATCGTGAGCTGTTAGTTTGAGTTTCCAGAACTGAAGCCTGTGGTTTCACACTGAATAATGCAGTATAGCAGAGTTACTGATGAGCACTGTTAAACTGTTTTAACTGTAGTAAAAGTGTGGTAAAAGGACTCAGTGCAGTTTCTCATTGTTCAGAACAGAATCATTGTTTTACACAAAGCTGCACTTTTACCTTCATAAACTACAAACATATAAACTGTAGTTTGTTTTTATACTTCCTCTTTTTAACTGTTTGTGATTTTGCTTTGTTGAACAGAAATAACATCCAAATTAAAACCTGTGGTTAAACCTGCTTAAACAGAATCAGCTGCAAACATGACACACAACACACAGTGATCTGCATCCGTACCTGTAACATTGATCAGGACTCGTGTGATGAAGATCTTGTGTCCTTGATCAGACTGAACTCCACACCAGTATTCTGAATCTTCTTCAGTCACATGACTGATGCTTCCCGTCAGGAGCTGCTGTTCTCTGTCATCATACAGCCGGATCTTTCCCTCATCCCTCCATCTTCTGCTCTCCTTCACAGACGTCTCTTTAGCACAGAGATCAGCTCCAGATCTCCAGCACAGAAACTTCACATCACGAATGTGGGATTGTGGGTATTTGCAGCTGATGCTCACAGATCCTCCTGCAGAAGCTGATAGACTGATGCTCTTCACACAACAATCCTCTGTTTAAGATCCAGATAAAGTGCAGCAATGTTACAATCACCAGATATATTCATGGATTCTGTCAAATAATGCATAAATGACTGAAAGCAGCTCACCCTTCTTAATGTCCAGATTAAACTCAGAGAAGAAACTGTAATCTTCAGAAACTTTGACTATAATCTTATATTCTCCAGAGTCGTTCTCATTCAGATCTCTGATAAACAGAAGTAAGAGTCCTGCAGATCTGTCATCATGAACGGAGAATCGTCTGTCATGTTTCCATTCTGCTGTTCTGTTAGTGTTTATTACAGTAAAACACTGATCTGCAGTTTTACAGACGTCTATCACAGGATTCTCTTCTTGAATCTCATATTTGAAGTTTATAATGACGTTTCCTCCTGAATATCCACTTACAGTCATGTTTTGTTGACCTGTTGAACACAAACCCAGATCATTTGTCATTTTGTTCTCAATATAAACACATTGTTGCTCACTTTGCTGCAACATTTATCAATGCAATTAAATTAAATCTTACATCGGGAGACAACAAGGTTGTTGATGAGTTTAACGTGTGTTATTACGGCTGTAATTACAGTCAGTGTTGAGTATCGTGATGTTGTGGAGATCATCATGAGTTTGAGGGTCTCATCAGTTACTCACCTGTTAAAATCTCCAGATTCACTTCAGTGTATAAATCTATTTTTGCATATATATCAACTCCACAGTAGTACTTCCCAGAATCCTCTTCTCTCAGATCTCTGATGGTCACAGTGAAGACTGATGATCTTGTGTCGTCATACAGAGAGAATCTTCCAGACTGAACCCATTTATCTTTAATATCAGTCTTGATTTGGTCTGTGCACTCTGACCACTGTCCTTTACAAAAATACTTTTTATTATCTGTATATCCTTTATCATATTTGCATTTGATGGTGACTCCTCCTCCTGAATATCCTGTCACACTCATGGAGCTCACGGCACCTACAACAAACCAGCATTAAAACACTTTAGTTTACACAGAAATTAACTTTATTCAACAGTCGTTTTTGTAGATTAACTGAAATAAAAGACTGAAAAGATTGAATCTGTGCTGTTTTTCATGATCTACTCTGAGTTCAGATTCTTACCAGGAATCATCAGCAGAGTGAAAGTCCAGATGATCTTCATTCTTCTCTCTTATTAAATGATCTTCTCTGTTGTCAGTAGATTCAGTTCTTCTGAAGCTCTCGATGTGTGTTCAGAAGAGTTTTGAGTGTTTCTTTCCTGGTTACATGTTTAACATGAAGAGCTGAATGTGACAGACGCCCACTTCCCCTGAGAGAGAGAGAGAGAGAGAAAACCACAAAAAGAAAACCAAAAAGACCAGATGACACTGAGAAATGGTTTGACAACGACTGTAAAAAACTTAGGAAAGAATTAAGAACCGGACTTCCGGTATGACGATGTAGGAGAACGCAGCAAAACGGACGGTCTCCCGATTTTTTCCTTTTCATACAGACCTTTTGCAGTGAATTTCACTTTAAAGGCCGTTTAAAGCCGATTGAACAACTAAGGAAGAGTTTACAAGCTAACCGTTGCACAATGAGTAATGTTAATCCTAAACAGAGAAGTGCAGCGTCGCAGTCGAAAAAGGCTAGCGTAGCTAGCAAACTAGCGAGCATGGTAACTGCGTCATCTCAAGATGAAAACCAAGATTCGGAAAAAAACATGGACGACTCTCTGTCCATGACACAACTTATTGCTGAACTAGCTAAACAACGGGAAGTTCTCAAAGAATACATGGCTGCCCTGATACTAAACTCTGTAAAACCACTCCAAACCTCGGTGGATGCGTTACGCGAGACCGTAAACTCCTTTCAAAGTCGACTGACATCAACCGAAACCATCGCAGGAGAAAACTTTGAGCGTCTCGTGGCAGCGGAATCTACAATCAGCTCCCTTAAGGCTCAAAACACTCTGCTACTAGATCGTCTGGACGACCTGGAGAATAGATTCGCGCCAATCTAATCTGCGCATCCTTAATGTACCTGAGGGGAGCGAGGATGGCAAAGATCCTACCGTATTCGTTTCAGAACTGCTGGCGGAAGCAATGGCTGAGGTATTCACGAGCCCACCACCGTTGGACAGAGCGCACCGTTCTCTCGGACTCAAGCCTATAGCGGGTAAACCCGCGCGTGCCTTTGTGTTGTGTTTTCACCGCTATAGTGACCGGGAGCTTGCCTTCAGATGGGCCAGACAACACGAGGTAAAGTTCAGAGGGAATACGCTGAGGGTCTATCCTGATTTGAGCGCGGCCCTTGCTAAAAAGCGTGCCACGTTTAACCCGGTGAAACAAGATCTGTATCAGCAGGGCATCCGATTTCGGCTGCTATACCCCGCACGCCTCAAAGTCATGTTCGAGGGAGATAACCTCATTTTCGAGACTCTGGACGAAGCAAATGACTTTTATGAGAAACACGTGCTTGCTCAGAAGGGAAAGTGAGATTGCGTTCGTTTAAAATGACGGGTCTTGTCCATTCGAGAGACTTCTTCATAAAGTAACGTTAGGCACGTAACATTTACCGTCACCAGGGGAGTGTTCATGACAAAAACTATTCAGGAGTTTTTGGAGTTCGTTGTTTTCCCCCCTATTTGCATGGATTGTTTGCGATGTGCAGGTAATTTGGACAGAACTTATCCCAGAGGTACTACTTTATTTATTTTCTCTTCATCTCGTATACATTTATCACCAGATGGATAATGGGTTGTTGTAGTACCAACAGTTCAAATGCTCTGAGATTCTAAGTTCACTGTTATGTTTGATAATCGGGAGACTTCCACAGGAAAATAGTCTATCCTGAGATCAACGTAATGAGGGAGTCAACATATCGGAAGCATAATGGTACAGGGATACAGCCTTCTTGTATAGGGAAGGGTTTGGTTGGGGAAGGGTGTTTTTTTATTTTTTGTTTCTTTTTTTTAACTTTTTGGCTTGATACTTTGTTTGTCCTATCTTGTCTTACTTACTGGGTGCATATTGCAGGTATTGGTTTAGACTTTACAACTGTATACAATATACATAACTATGTTAACGGAGACAACACACTGTTTAAGATTAATATATACTCTTATGTGACTAATAATCTATAAGCAAGAGACATATTATGGGATTCACAAAAATTATTTCATGGAACATATCGGGATGTAACCATGTAATAAAGCGTAAGAAAATCCTCACCTATCTCAAGCAAAACAAATCAGACATAGCTATGCTGCAAGAAACTCATCTAAGTGCTGAGGAATCTGAGAAATTTAAAAGGGGGTGGATTGATCAGGTATACTCAAGTACATTCAACACTAGGAGTAGGGGTGTTCTATTTTGATTAGAAAAGGCTGGACTTTAAAGTCCACAAAGCATATAATGACCAGGGAGGCAGGTGGATAGCCTTAGATTCTAGCTTAGAAGGACAGAAAGTTACAGTTATGAATATTTATGCCCCCAATGTGTTATCTCCTGATTTCTTTAATGAAATTTGCAATATTATTAGAAATATTGGTAATCATAATATAATACTTGGTGGTGATTTCAACCAAGTTAGGAATGCACAGCTAGATAAGTCAAGCCACAAACAGGCCATACCTTTAATGTACACAGCCATTGATACTGTGGTAGATGAATGCGGCCTAATAGATATATGGCGTACACTTCATCCTCTAGAGAAAGATTTTACATTCTTCTCCCATCCTCATGGGTCATACTCAAGGATTGACTATATTCTAATCTCAAAACAGTTGGTGAGTCAGGTTCAATCTGCTTCAATAGGGAATATTGTTCTCTCTGATCATGCCCCAGTAGATGTGGTCTTTACCACATCGAACTATAAAAAAAACACAAGATGGCGCTTTAACAATTCACTATTGCAAAGTGAGACCTCATGTTCCTTTATACAAGCGGCAATAGACGAATACTGGCTTCTCAATGACGGCTCTGTCCCTGATCCTGGTATAACATGGGATGCTTTTAAGGCTTTCCTGAGGGGACGACTTATTCAACACTGCTCGCTACGTAAACGACTGGAACGTGAAAAATTAGTTAAATTAGAAGAAAAGATCAGTACCCTGAAAAAAACAACATATTAATCATCCAGACCCAGTAACCCTTAATAATTTAAACAGTTTGAAATTGGAACTAAATGACATAATACAGAAAAAAGTGGAATTTGCTCTATTTTGCACAAAACTAAATTATTATGAAAAAGGTGAGAGAGCAGGTAAATACTTAGCCCATGAGTGAAACAGCTTAGTACTCAAAACTTAATTCCTTCTATTTTTTTATGACAAAAATAAACTGACTACAGAAGCCGGGGAAATTAATAAGGCTTTTAAATCTGTTTACCAATATTTATATACATCGCAAGGGGAAGTAACTACAGAACAATATGACCGATTCTTCTCTTCCCTACAGATTCCATGTCTATCCACACAAGATAGCGACTCGTTAGAAAATGACATCACATTAGAGGAGATTAAGGGTGCCATACAGGACCTCAAACCAGGTCGTGCCCCTGGGGAAGATGGCTTTCCCTCTGATTTCTATGAAAAGTTTTCAGAGGTGTTAGCTCCTAAATTGCTTTATGTCTTTCAGAATGCTCTGGTAAAGGGTAAGCTTCCAGAGAGTATGAGAACAAGCATAATCACTCTCATTCATAAAAAAGGGAAAGACCCTCAACAATGTGCAAGCTGCAGACCCATTTCACTTGGTAATGTTGATGCTGCCCCTATACTGCCCCTGTCAAGGACGCTTGTCAAAAAGTACGGGGAAACTTGACCGCTCTGAATATAGTGAGTGAGTGCGCGCGTGCGCGCGCGGCCGGGGCTCGCTCTCTCTCTCTGCTAGTTCTTAGAGGCAGAAGAGCGCGTGCGCGCTTAAAATGTCATATTTTGGTATGATCGTTCACCCGCCAGTGTGGCGGATAGCCTTTTGAGATTTTATTTGTGCTTCAGAGCGCGGTTTTTTCCCTGCAGCGGGTGGTGGTAGGGGTCTCTTGCCAAGGGCTTCAGCCATCCTTCCGCTCTCTTCCCTGAACTGAAATGTAGTAGTGGGCTGTACTTTCCACATCAGGTTCAAGTACGCCCACAAGCCGTGCGAGTTATTCGTGTATTGCATGTTTGGCTGGTGGTTATGTTGCCCGTATACCGCCTCCCATGGCCGAAACTGGTATTACGACACCTGTCGGGCTGTGGCTAGTAATGCTAATGCTAATTAAGGTTGATATCTCTGCAGCACTATAACTTGACATTTTTTTAATGACATCATCGCCCTTATTTCTTCTCATTCTTTTGATGTGTGTAGCTCATTTTTGGGATATTTTTACCTCAATTGTTACATATGGCACCTTTAAAGTAAAAATGATTGATACACGTATTTCTAATGGAAATAAATAACAGTACTTTGGATGTCTTGTTCATCATATTTATTTTCAAATAAAAGCAACAGAACTTAAATTACATCCAGTTTATCAACAACACCGTAGATGAGTGTGAATCCCGCAATCTCCACCATTGATCTCGTAGACGTCTGATCCACTACGAGGAGAGAAAACTGTCCGGCTTGCCTGCGCTTTTTTCACTCCGTCCCTCACTGACGTTTCTAGTTAACTCATTAATTAATTTTAGCATTAACATTCTTTTTTAAGCAGACAAACGAAATATGTTCACAGTAACAATATACTCACATTACTAACACAGTATAAATGTTACATTGACTAATTTAAGACAATCAGTTTCCTCAAATGAAGTTAAATCAGGTTTTAATTCAGTGCAGGGTATTATCACAGTAACATACTGTAATGTAGATTACGGTAAAGAACTGTACATTTTGTACTTGTTTGGATGTTTTTAAAGGTGTGTGGTGTTTTAACAGCATAATTGTAGTTGATGATTATACTCTTGTAAATTTACAGGTTTACTGGCAACCAATATTGCCAGTAAGTTAGGTTACTGTATTTTACAGTAATATTGTTTACCGTGTGCGCCAGGTGTCCCGTAGCTCTTGGGCCATCACGAAGGGCCGGCCGCTCTCACTGCGCTACACGGATTGGAGCCGCTGGCGATGATGCTCAGGGGTGTGGTCGACCCGCTGCAGGATGGCCCGTTTCAGGTCGCCCTAAACCAGGAGGTTCGGGACAGCAGTTGCATTGATATCTGTTCCTCTCCGAAGAGCAGAGTGATGAGGTGCACCAGTGGGCGAGTGGCCACTCACACGCCTCAGCACTCTTCTCAAAGAGGTCCATGAAGGCCTCTGGAATATCTTGTGGCCCTATTTTGGTCAGAAGCACGTGAGCGGGGGTGGATGGAGACTCTGTGGCCCGAATCTCCCGGATCATCCGGCTCCGGGACAGTTAGCAGTCCTCTTGCTCCGCATGGATGAGGGCCTCAAGCAACTTAATCAAATCCGCTAATGGCGAACTTGGCGGGGATTGCGTTCTTCTCCTCCCCAGGTTTCGGCACCAGTGCGACTGTTGAACTTATTCAATAATTTTCTCAACAAAACAAACACTCGCACTTCTCACACTCCAATATAACACCAGTTGTAGTTCCAGACACACACAGACAGAAGTTCGCCGGCTTTATCGTGTCTCTCCACGACAGTTACTGAAATGAGAGACAGCACTTGACCTACTTACACTTGACCTCTCCTATTGTCGACTGCACTGAAACAAACCGCTCATCACAAACACTTTATTAAACGCTCAAGTCAGTTAAAACATTAAACATTATGGTTCTGAAAAACTGGAAAACTGAGCCTATGAAATAATATAATTGTATGTGAAAAATACCTGTAAAATAACACTTAATAATGAGTTGTATATGCATGTGTCTGTTCTGCATCTGTGCGTTCATGTGAAGCATTAGCTTAACTTCCCTCTTTATTAATCTCTCTCTCTCTCTCTCTCTCTCTCTCTCTCTCTCTCTCTCTCTCTCTCTCTCTCTCTCTCTCTCTCTCTCTCTCTTTCTCTCTCTCTCTGTCACTCTCTCTTCTCTCTCTCTCTCTCTCTCTCTCTCTCCTCTCTCTCTCTCCTCTCTCAAGATTCAAGATTTCAAGATTCAAATAGCTTTATTGGCATGGTGAAAGAAATCTTTACATTGCCAAAGCATTCATAACACTTATACAATAAAAAAAAAAAAATAATAATAAAAAGAAGATAAAAATTACATGAAATTAAACATAGCAGTAAAAATGTCTAATTTTCTAATATTTCTACAGTAGCTCTGTCCTGCTGGAGGCTTTTTGGTCGTGACAGGACCTCACGTACCGGGCAGCCAGGGCTGAGCTCGCTGGGCTTTCTCCAAGCAGGAGTGGGAGTTTGTCCATATTTGATTTCTGATGGAAGTCTTTCTGGTGGGTTGTGAAGAGGGGATAGAAAGTGTCCCTAATGTTTGTATAATTGGGGCAGGAAGTCAAAAAGTGTAGCTCTGTTTCCACTTGATTCTCTGAGCAGTGAGGGCACAGTCGCTCTTCCCTCGGCAGCCAGCTCTGCCTGTGTCTGCCTGTCTCTATGCTCAGACTGTGTTCACTGAGTCTGTACATGCTCAGGACTGTCCTCAGTTTAGGGTCGCTCACTTTACTCAGGTATCCTGCCAATTCATATCTTCTGTTTAGGGCCAAATAGCATTCCAGTTTACTCTGTTTGTCTGTTGCGTCTGTCCAATGTTTGAGGTATTTTTCTTTTTGTGTTTTAATGATTTGGTTTGGTCTGGCTATGTTTTTATTGTCAGTTTGTGACGTCAGCTCTAAGACCAGTCGGCCGAGGGCGTTCCTCTCTGGCTTCAGCTCTTGGTGGGTCAGGGCTTTGTGATGGAGGGTCTGTTCATCGCTATTTTTTAAGTGGGCATGGAATTTAATGGCTCTTTTTTGAATGGTTATCACAAGGGGGTATAATCCTAATTCTGCTCTACAGGCATTATTTGGTGTTTTGCGCTGAACTCGTAGCAAGATTTTGCACAGCTCGGTCTGCAGAGTCTCTATTGGGTGTTTGTCCCATTTAGTGAACTCTTGGTCTGTGAGTGGACCCCAGACTTCACACCCGTACAGCGCGATGGGCTCGATTACTGTTTTGATTATTTTTAGCCAGATTCTGATTGGGATGTCAATTTGGATATTTCTCTTAAAGGAGTCATGACCTGCAATTTTCACTTTTCCACGAGAATCAATGTATGTTATGATTGCCTAACGATTATACACTGGCCGGGAAGCCGATATTTAAAAGTGAAGCGTTTGTTTACCTCAGGGTAAATAAACCAGTGCGCGTGCATGTCAACACTGAACATTCAGTTCAGTCGAGAAAGATGGAGAAACGAGTACACACCTGAGTTGCTCTGTGGTTGACTGCCACAAACAACATGTAAATGTGTTTTCTCTACCAAAAACGGACCAAACTATCAGGGACCAGTGGATGAAATTCATTTTTAATGACGCTGTCCCAACAACCCTTTCAACTGGCTTATCGTTAGGAGTCTGCGCTAAACAGTTCACACAGGAATCATACACAAATTTGGGGCAATATCAGGCGAAGTTGGCCTCGAAGCTCTGTTTGGAAAAAGGTGCAATTCCAACCATCAGAGACTTGCCTGAAATTGAAACGGTAAGACTGAGTTTTTATTGCTCTACTGTGTGTAACAAACAGCAGCTAACTGCTAATGCGGCTATTGTATGCTAGCGGGAGTATTAGCTTCGAGGTAAACATGGGGAATGGCTGCTAACGTTACTTTGCAAACAACAAATGACTGAGATCATCATGAATTTGGCTATTGTTTATTGATTGCCTAACGCTTATAGCCTATATGAGGCGCCGTCTAGTTTGTGTGTGTGTGTGCTCGCGTCTTATATGAGTATGTGCGCGAGTTTGTGTGTGTGTGCTCGCGTCTCATATGAGTATGTGCGTGGAGAGTTCATATACATGTATGTGTGACTACTTAGTATGTATGCAAGCGTGTTTCATATATGTGTGCGTGAATGAAGTTTGATTTAAGCCCTAAACGGCGCCTCATACTTATACACTGGCCGGGAAGCCGGTCGCGGCCAGGTTGGGTTCATTCATAACTTGCATCATGATGTCATTTTGGAATGATATGCTAAAGCGTTACCTGCGATGTCAACCCCCCTCCTTCCTGCCACCAATCAACGCGCCCCTCATTTGCATTATTAAAATGACCGTCCACGACAGCCAAAATATCGCATCAGATCTCGCGAGACAATAATGCCTTCAGAAATAAGGGTCTGGGGAGCTCTGTGTTTATTTTTTTTCCACTTTTCTTTTTTAGAAGGGCCTGAAAGACTATAATACAGCAGTAGGTATCCAAGGTAATACTAGGTTATGACTCCTTTAAAGGTCCCGTTGCATGCGATTCCATGTTTCAAAGTTTAGTTTGTGTGTAATGTTGTTGTTAGAGTATAAATAATATCTGTAAAATTATAACGCTCAAAGTTCAATGCCAAGCGAGATATTTTATTTAACAGAAGTTGACTACAAAAAATGCCTGGATTGGACTACACCCCTCTACATCCTGCTTTAGTGACATCACCAGAACCGTGTTTAGACTAACCTCCGCCCACAGGAACACAGGCGTATTGATGGCGAAATGTCAACAGACATGGTTGATGTTTATCTATAATCGGATACCGCAAAAGTTTAATTCGAAGTTGTTAGTTAGCTCTGTCCATTTCACCACGGACTGTTTTTCTAACCTGGGATAATATCAAGCAGGCTTCTCTCAGTGTTTCATACTGACGAAGGGCGCAATTTCAACTATATTCCAGCAAGCGGTAAGTACAAGTAGTGATTTAATATGGAAGTAGCGATCAACTTCACATCGTTTCTCTTAGTAGGATGAAAATAATCTTACTTAAACTGTGATTAATATACAGAAAGCGATCACAGAACAATCCCTTTCCAATCGGCCAAGCTGTCAATCACACAGCGCGAGTTTATCTGGACTCTTGCCAAAACTCGTTATGAAATCAATGACGCTGTTACACTGCACAACGAAGCTCTTACTGTATTTATATGCCTCATGTTTGCATTGGTGAAATCATTAGTGAGAGTGCAGGAACTGCGTTGCAATGATAAGATCTTTCACGCGATCAACGGGCTGTCATCTGCTCAATGCTCATCATCACTGCAATTTTCTATGTGATTGAAATAAATCTAAATACTTAAAAAACTTCTCACGATTCGTTAATCCCGATAGCTGTAATAGTAAAAACGTATAATAGCTGTAATAGTAAAAGTTTTACAGATAGTTCCACATAATGCCAGATATTTCATATGCAAGCATGTCAGCCAATCACAGCAGTGGGCGTTTACACTGAAGTCTCACAGCAGACACGCCCCTTCAAACAGAGTGTTCAAACCAGGCAATGAAATCAGGCTAGGAAATATGCCTTTTACTTCTAAATTATAACAATTTTTGATCTAAAAACATACTAACATTATAAGGGCACCCCTGGAAACATGATAAAATAATAAAAATAATCCATGGAATGGGACCTTTAATACAGACACGTTTTTTAATATATTTTTTAGAAATATGACAACAATCACAGATTGTGCTGTAAGAGAGTTTGGGAATAATCACACATAATATACACATAAAATCACAATATCAGAGTTTTAAAATCAAACATTTGAAAAGAGATCAATACATCACGGCTGTTTAAACCAATGAGCATTAAGCTGTGTCGTCAGCAAGTCGTTTCCCATCGAGCTTTTGATCAGCGTAGTCGGTAGAGAGAAACTGCGTTTTTTTGACATAGGTCAGCATGATATCAGAGCGAGTCGAACCACACTCGGACACATTTCTAACCGGCATGCATCTGGCAGTGATCAAGAATAGAGTTTAAATTAGCCTATACTATCATTGAAGTGGGGCCTACATTTTTTATTTTGATAAACATGACACAATATCACATCGCTACTACATGAAACAAGCGTTTACTGTTATAAAAAAAAAAAACAGATTTGAGAGCATTAGTGGAACTGAAGATGTGAGAATAAACACGAAACACACTTGATCGTTGTCATGCGGTGAATCCGGCCAATCATGTATCTATGGCAAGCCATTTTAACTTTTATTCATTTCCAGGATATGAATCCTTGATATCAACAATTCAATTTTCACTAGTTAAAATTATAATTCTTGATATCAGGAATAATGTTTCTACTAGTAACAATGGCAATTTTTGATATCAGGAATTACATTTCCACTAGTAAAAATGTTCATTCTTGATATCAACAATTGAATTTTAACTAGTAAAAACTATAATTCTTGATATTAACAATTGAATTTCAACTAGTAAAAACTATAATTCTTGATATTAACAATTTATATCCTGGGAATGGCAATAGGCAAGCCGTTTTGACTTTTAATCTTTCGCAGGATACGAATTTTTGATATCAACAACTACATTATCACTAGTTAAAATGATAGTTATTGATATCAGGAATTAGATTTCTACTAGTAACAATGGCAATTTTTGATATCAGGAATTACATTTCCACTAGTAACAATGATAATTCTTGATATCAGCATTTACATTTTCACTAGTTAAAATGATAATTCTTGATATCAACAATTGAATTTCAACTAGTAAAAACTATAATTCTTGATATCTGTAATTGTATTTTCACTAGTGAAATGTCACCATAGGCTGCCATTCAAAATCAATTGTTGATATCAAGAATTGATTTCTTACTAGTTAAAATTCCAGTTTCACATATCAGAAATACAATTCTTACTAGTAAAAACATTTATTTTTGATATCAAGAATTAAATTGTCACTAGTTGAAATGTCTATTCTTGATATCAACAATTGAATTGCTACTAGTAACAATGTTCATTTTTGATATCAAGAATTCCATTTTTACTAGTGACAATATTAATTTCTGATATCATGAATGTGATTGTTACTAGTAAGAAAGCCATTCTAGATATCTGAAATTATATTGATATCAGAAATACATTTTCAGATATCAAAAATTAACATTTTTACTAGTAGCAATTTAATTGTTGATATCAAGATTAGACATTTTTACTAGTAACCACGTAATTCTTGATATCAGGAATTTGCATTTTTACTAGTAACAATGTAATTATTGATATCAAAAAAACAAGTTGATATCTGAAATTGCCCTTGCAACTAGTAAAAATAGAATTACAGATATCTTAAATACTATTTTAACTAGTAAAAATAGTATTACAGATATCTAGAAATGTCATTTTTACAGGTAAGAATAGCTATGGTAATGAATTTATGAATATTAATGAGTAGGGGTGTGACGAGATGTCATGCCACAAGGCAAGCCGTTTTAACTTTTATTCATTTCCAGGATATGAATTCTTGATATCAACAATTCAATTGTTGATATCTGTAATTGTATTTTCACTAGTGAAATGTCACCATAGGCTGCCATTCAAAATCAATTGTTGATATCAAGAATTGAATTGTTGATATCAAGAATTACATTTTTGATATCAGAATTGAATTTTTGATATCAAGAATTGAATTGTTGATATCAAGAATTACATTTTTGATATCAAGAATTGAATTGTTGATATCAAGAATTAAATTTTTGATATCAACAATGTAATTCTTGATATCAAAAATGTAATTCTTGATATCAACAATTCAATTCTTGATATCAAAAATGTAATTCTTGATATCAACAATAACCGTCAGCGGTTTCCCCTTGCTCCCACGTTTTCACGCCTGCAAAGCAGTCATTGTAAGATGGAGGAAGAAGCTGCTTCATCGGAGCAGGTAACGCTAGATGCGGCAGTTTCTGCCTTTGATAGAATTTTTAATGTCGCAAATAGAGCAAGAATGGAACTTATGCAGAGTTCATCGAACGAGAATTTGCTTGCTGCTACAAGGAGGCTTTTTCGACGGTCTCGAAATCGACATTCAGGTAAGTCTAGGCCTACGTTATATCTTTTGCGAAACATATGTTTCTGAGTTTCGAAATGCTTTCTTTTTTCAGTTACTACCATCAGGGATGCAAACAGAAGTGAGGGACAGAAGAGAAGTCTATTTACATCATTAAATTTAAGTTTATGGAAACTAGTTTTCCCTCCTCTGTGTCTGTCATTCTCCATTCAGTAACTTAACGTTATTCAGACAGCGCGCGCGCCTCGTCAGGTGTTACAGCAGCATACATGCACGGTAAAACTCTCTACAATATGATATATTCACATTATAATACTTGATCTGTAGATAAAAGACTGTGGATTTGCATAAAATGACTTTATTTTGTTGTAGTTTGTTGCTGTTTTTAAACGACTCGCTACCGTGTGCCTGTTAACGTTAGATCACACATCACAAGGGCTATGAATCGGCATCAAACGCACAATAACTGGAATTTAAAACTGTGAAGAAACAAATTATCAATAAACTGTTGGACAGATATACTCTAGGATTTGTCATAGGGATTTGTGCGCTCGACATGTCTTCGCTTTGTGCCGTGAACTTTTAAATGCGCACTTGCAGCGCAGCGCTGCACACGTGACTCCATGTTGCTTTGAGCACATCATTCTGCACCCGCGATGCGCACGTGCATACGCGCTTTGTGCGCTCTGTTTTGCAGCGTTTCATATTATCATTGTTTTGCGCACTGAAAGATTATTTAAAGCCTATATTTTTTATACCTTGCCAGCACAATACGTTTAAAATAAGCATAATTTAATTGTATATTATTTCTGTGTAGTGTAGTGTAGTGTAGGCTATATTAATATATACACTTCTGAATTCTTAACATATAAATATAAAATTGTGAAATGTATGATTGCCTGATTGAATTTTAAGAGTACTAATAGTAATTTGTTTTTATTAACATATTTATTTAGATTTTATAAAATTACTGTGCAGATTTTTTCAAGAATTACTTTTTGCATACACTCACTCATACGCACAAGTTTAATAAAAATACATAATACAATTATGTAATATTTAAAGGTGTTAACTGTAATCTTACACTGGAAAATGATAACTTACAAAGGATTAAATTCATCACAATTATGTAAGTATCTGGATATTTGCCGCGGGGCGAGGGCTTCGATAACCTCTCTTTTTTGACCATACATGTTTGCATCCCTTTACCATTCATACTCATTTTGATGCATAGCCTAGGGTTTTTTTCCTTTCAATCTCATTACAATTTGATGTTGTTGTTTTTTTGTTGTTGCTGGAGACACTTGAAATAGACCTAAATACTATAATATTAAATGTAGCCTATTATGTCAAGAATTTGGTAATTGATGTGCAAATAAAAAATAGTCCCACAATTGTTTGAAAATGATTTAAAAAAATCGGCAAGTTGTGAATTCCCAGTGATAGGCTTGACCAGGGGTGCGTTTCCAAAGCATTGCATCCGATGCAATTTGGTTTTAGGGCAAATCACTCAACAGAAACTGCAATATGTTACTTTACAGAAAAGGTAAAAGCATTAATGGATAAAGGTGGAGTGGTAGGGGCTGTATTTCTTGATTTACAGAAAGCATTTGATACTCTAAACCATAATAACCTTTTGCATAAACTGTATGATTTTAATTTTTCTATACATTTTGTAAATTTAATCAAATCTTAGCTTTCTTCCCGTTCTCAATTAGTAAAAATTGATAATTTTAAATCGAATTTAATAGACCTATCAACTGGTGTTCCACAAGGGTCCATACTGGGCCCAATTCTTTTTAGCTTGTATATTAATGATTTACCTTAGGAGTGTGGACAATGTAATATTCTAATGTATGCTGACGATACAGTCATTTTTACACATGGTAAAAATGCAGAAGAGGTTGCAAAAAAGTTGACAGACGTTATGGTAAAAGTTACATCCTGGCTAAATCAGAGTTTTTTTAGGTTAAATGTGTCAAAAACAGTCTGTATGTTCTTTTCTAAAGGACATAGGCCTGATACAAAGCAGGGCATTTTTATTTCAGGAGAAAGATTACAGGTTGTTTCAGAATGTAAATATCTAGGGGTACATCTGGACTCCTGTCTTGGTTTTAAAACTCACATAAAAAAAGTTTGCAAAAAGATTAAATTTAACTTGGTTAACTTTAGGTTTATTAGAAATTGTTTATCAAATGAGGCAGCAAAGATATATTTCCACTCTATGATTCTTTCTCATGTCACATATTGTTTGACAAGTTGGTCAAATACACATTCTACAGTCCTAAAACCATTAGAATCAATATACAAACAAGCACTTAAAATTTTAGATAAAAAACAATTCAGCTTTCATCATTGTCACATTTTAAATAAGTATAACTTGTTTAACTGGGAAATTCTAATCAACTTTAAAAATGTTTGTTTAGTTTATAAGCTCATGCATGGTTTGGCTCCTCCTCCTTT
The DNA here is from genome assembly GCF_964197995.2 of Scardinius erythrophthalmus. Lineage (NCBI taxonomy): Eukaryota > Metazoa > Chordata > Actinopteri > Cypriniformes > Leuciscidae > Scardinius > Scardinius erythrophthalmus. Next base: position 52,718,899 of record NC_138223.1, on the reverse strand, counting down.
GGCTGATTTTATTAAATTTAAATCTATTGAAAACAGAATTACAAGAGGAGCAATTAGAGCGGATTGTATAATTCCACGTAGGAAAACATCGTTTGGCCAAGCTGTTTTCTCATACAGAGCTTCACATCAGTGGAATACTGTACCTCACTCAATTAGAGAGTGCTCAACATTTAACTCTTTTAAGTTTAATCTTAAGAAATGGCTTCTTCATAACCAACAATGTGAACATTAATGCTGCTCTATTATTATTATTAAACTTATTATTAATTTTATTATAAACCTGATTAGTCATATTAACTCATAACTATTTTTTCTATTGTGTGTATATTGTCTTTTTGTATAATGCTCTTAATTGTATTTTATAGAGGTGTTTACAAGTTCTAGATTTATGATTGTTGTAGTGTATTGTTGTAATGTTTAACCTTTTTACTTTTTTCTTGTTTAGAGCCTAATAACATCTGGCAAAGGGACTACCAATGAAAACTAGCCTTCGGGCTAATTTGGGTACATTTACATTTATGAATGTTAATTAATGTACATTGTCCCTTTTCTAAATAAATAAAAAAATAAAAAAATAAAAAAAAATTGCAAAGTTGTACGGGAACACGTCTCATTTCGAAAGCTGTTGCTACGTAGGACGCAGCCTCTACAGGCTACAGTAAAAGTACAAGTGCCCTGATGAGTCTTCATTGGAGATGATTAGGGCTTTCAAAGCTTCGAACACACTTCGTGAAGCTTTAATACCTTTATGAAGATTTTTTTTCGAACAAGTGATTCAGAGCCTGTATCAAACTACCAAAGTCACGTGATTTAAAGGTTGTATCAGTGATTTCAGGCCCAAACATAAATAGTGTTCCAACCAATCACCGACAGGGGGTGGGTGTTGTGAGGTTTTGTGCTCGTGCACACGAAAACCTCACAACACCCTCCCCCTGTCGGTGATTGGTTGGAACACTATTTATTTTGGTTTTGAGTGGTTGGTGAAACCAATTGTTTTTGTGTGCAGATCTCAGAGCCTAGGCTGCCTACAGAGACACGTTTTTTTGACGGCTTGCTTATGGGGCGGGCAGCTAGCGGATGGTTTGGAAAGATTAGATGAATGTGATCATTTATGTTTGGGCCTGAAATCGCTGATACAAACTTTAAGTATAAACGATCTCTGAAACCATGAGCCAGTGTCTATTCTATATGATTTTTTTTATACCTGATCTCGGATTATAAATGTGTAGACATTCGAAGTCAAGACGAAATCTCATTGACCAGTGTTAAACTAAAGAAATAATAATAATTAAAAAAATGAACTGTCTTTCAATTTCTCGTTATTCCTTTTCGAATAAGATATCAAACTGGTAAAATGTACACATTGATCAGAGGGTTCTCTTATTTAATTTATTCAGTCTTTAATGTTCTGTTTTAAAGGTACAGCCGGAAGACGAGAAAACCTTTGTTGGAATGTTTGCCTGTTTTTGCTTCCTGGCCCAACCTTTACAAAGCTACCTACAGTGACAGAACGAAGAAAAATTACACAAACTGGATTTGGTAATGGCACAGTGAATTATGAGATTTTTTTCATTATTATTATTATTTATAACAATTCAGTAATTTTATATCTTTTTCTTTCAAAACATCTTTAGGTAGCCCTGTGGATGACACAGGTAAAGAAAAAGTCTCCCAAATCCAAATGAATTGGAGTTTGGCAGATTTCAAACAATGTATCTGTCAAAGTTTCCCAGATGTCAGCCTGAATTTGATTGGATATGAATTAGCCAAGGCTGACAGAGGAAAGAAATTACAGAAGCTTCTGGTTACTTCTGTCAAAGAATTAAAGCAAGCTCTTGGCCGGAGTAGGCTGTACATTCTGCCATTAGCAGAATTATACCAGGTTTGTAATAATTTTCTTTGATAATGCTTTATGTAAAAGTGTGTTGTGGTGTAAATGACAACAGTTACCCACACAGGAATCACCACCTCCTTTGTGCCAGTCACAAAGTGCACCTGAAGCAGGAGCCAACTCTGAAAGTGTGGTGATTGACTCTGAGGAGCCAACTCCATCTGTGGTGATTGACCTTACTGACTTTAGTGGCAACACAGATGACACTGCAGACAGCACAGTGGTAACTAAGAATAGACCTATAACGTTTTAAACCAATATGTACCAGAGTCTGTGTTGATCATTTGTTTCTCATAATATTTAAGTCAGATATTTTTTGATGTGTTTATAGGTCTTGCAGCAGTGGCGATTTTTGCGGCAAGAACAAGACAAAGAATTTGAACAATCTTTAATGGCAGATAGAGAAAAAGTAAGTAACTGTATTATTTTTTTCACTGCAACCCAGCAACCACCTAACATTTTACCTTCTAAATTTGCAAGTTTACATCAAAAAAACATGATAGTAGCATACTGTTAGTCTTGTAATACTTCAGCTTCAGTTTATATATATATAAACTTTTGAATGTTGAGGTCCTCTTTACTAATCTTGGGAAAATCGTGTTTTTGACCAGTTGAGTCCGGTTTGAAAGACATTTTTATTAAGGAAATTTTGATGTATTGTTACATGAACCCATTTAACCTTTAGTACATTTTCTGAATTGACATTAAGGTCTGGATGGTATAAGATGGTAATAGGTGTAATATACATTTCTATTTAAATAGAATCCACAAATTCTTTATATTATAAATAGGAAATGAGACGCCAATGTTTAGAGGCACAGGAGAAGAGTCGACTACAGGTAAATGTTATTTTAAAAAATATAACTCATGATTTGTTTGTTTGAAGTAAAAAAAAAAGTACTGCATTTATGTAACCTTGGTTGCATAATAGGCAATTGAAGACAGACGGAAGAGGATTGCGAATTACGAGGAACCCATTGATGCTGTGCCCATCAAATTCAAGTTTCCTAATGGAGTGGAAAAAATTCGAAAATTCATCTTGTCAGACACAATTCAAGTAAATGACTGCTGATTTTTAATAAAAGGATAAACAATAAGCATAGAAAACAGTCATGATTTAAAATGTGTTTGGGAAATAATATAGTAATTAGCCTTGATGAAGAAGGATAATTGTATAATAATGTAATCTAATAGTGTAATCTACCTATGTTTCATGTACTTCTTTTCAGATCTTATTTGACTTTGTTGGTCAGGATGACCTGTCCAGTGAAGTGTTCTATGTTCAAGATGCGATCTCATCTACACCTCTTGAAAATAACCTTTCAGGAACACTTAATGATTACAACATCCAGGGTCATTCAACTCTTTATGTTGTTTGGGGTTCACCAATGGATGCACACGTGAGTAACCCTTCTATTTATAGTCTCTAAAACTATTTTAGGTGTATATAGTTTTTTTTTCTTCTTTTTTTTTAAATATATTTTTTATTTAAAATATTGGTCTGTATGTACAGGAAAGTCAAGATAAACAGAACGAAGCAAGCATTCAAGTGAATTCTGGTGAAGTTCATTTTACCTCGTCCTTTTCCAACCAGTCGCTTGCATCATCATCACATGAACCAATTACTTCTTTGCCACTGAATGATTGTCATTCCCCAACACCCCCAAACTGGTCACCTGCTCCTTCACCTGCTCCTGCACACTGGTCACCTGCTCCTTCACCTGCTCCTTCACCTGCACACTGGTCATCTGCTCCTTCACCTGCACACTGGTCATCTGCTCCTTCACCTTCACACACATATCATCAGTGGTCACCTGAACGCTCTCTTCCCACTCAACCATCCTCTGTAACAAATGACAACTGTGAAATTATTTCAGATCAGTATGTTATGTTATACTTTAAAGGAATTTAAAGAACTAAACTTTTTCAGACACATGAAAGCAAACTTATTTTACCCCTTTGTGTTTTAGAGTTGATCTACAGATAATTTTGAAGAAGCTTCATAGCAGAGTTGATCTCTCATGTTGTCCCACAAGCAATCAAATCAATGTAAGTCGAGACAACATATTACAAGGTAGCCTGCACGCTTTCAAACGAAGGCGCTTCAATCCAGAAGCAAGACTGGATGTGATTTTTGTGGACTCTGATGGGGTTGGAGAAGGAGCTATAGATGATGGTGGACCAACCAGGGAATACCTACGCTTGTTGATGAGGGAAATCCAGATATCAAAAATATTTGAAGGGCCGGAAGACAACAGACTACTGGCTCTTGATACCCATGGTGAGGATTATCTAATTTGCTTTTCTTTTTTTCATATGAAATTGAAATATATGTATATACTAAATATATCACTAAATATATGTATATATATATATATATATATATATATATATATATATATATATATATATATATATATATATATATATATGTGTGTGTGTGTGTGTGTTTTTCAGCACTTGAGAATGGCTTGTACATGACCATTGCAAAAATGATTGCTGTGTGCATAGTTCATGGTGGAGTGGGCCCTCGTTTTTTTTCTGATCGTCTCTTTATGCAACTCTGTGGTACATGTACACTTCCGGTCTCCCTTGAGGAAATAGCAGACAGCTGCTTCAGAGAAAAACTCACAAAGGTGATTATAAACTTTAGACTTGTACATTAAACAGTCTCATCTATGCAGGGGTTTTTTATTTTGTCATTTGCAATGGATGCTTTGTGATTTCATGGCATAACTTTCTAATGATTTACTTGCAGATTAAAGAAGCAGACTCTGTTCTAAAAGCAAATTCTGCTATATCAGATGCTGGGGACAGTCTGAACATGATGGGAGCACTTAGGTACATCTCATCACTTGAAGAGAGAGATTCCCTGATCCAATCTGCAGCAGAATACTTTGTGAATGGGCTCTCAGACAGTAAGTATCCATCATGAGAACCATATAAATGCTGTACAAAGGAAAAATGTAGTAAATGGAAAGTTTGGTTGTGGCCAAAATCTCATTATGACTTGATTAAAATCTCTAAATGTCCTGTGACAGATTTGAAGAGGGTTTCAAAACTTTTGGTCTGATGGACGAGCTAAAAAATCATGCTGAAATCTTTGAGGACCTGTTTGTCAATGCGATCAGACCACTGGAGGCAAAAGATCTGGCAACTCTTTTCGAAGTGGACTTCTCACCCCTTGGCAGCAACAAAAGGCAACTGGAAAATAAGACCATCTGTTTCTGGAGAGACTGGTTAATAGATGTAGAAGGTAGGGGTTTTAGTGCTTTATCATTTAAACATTACAACCACTTTGTTGTAAAAAATGTATTTGCATTTAATGTGATTTTGAGTGACACATTTTTGTGAAGTTAAATTTCTTTCCAATAAAAAAAATTAGTTGGCTTGAGAAAGCCAACATACTGAATATGATATTCAATTTAAACCTTATTCTGCTTTGTGTGTCTGTCTGAATCTGTGTGGTTACAGAAGGTGACTGCAATCCGTTGACACTAGAAATGGTGCTGCAGTTTGCTTCTGGAGCCTCATCTGTGCCTCCTCTTGGATTCCCCCATCAGCCAAAAATTGAATTTTTACTTGCATTTGGTCAAAACACCAGAATATTTCCAGAGGCCAACACATGCCTTATTGTTCTCAGACTTCCAATTCACAGTACCTACGAATCTTTTAGAACCTACATGACCGAAGGTATTCTGCAGTCGCCAACCTTTGGCACCATGTAGTACCTTGTTCATGTAAGGGTGATAAAAAAAATACTTGAAATAATTCTCTTAACACTCAAACATGCATTTTACTGTTATTGCATTTACTGTTATTGTTGTACTGTTCTTACCTTTAATGTTTGATATATAATTAGCACAACTTGCTGATGTACAACTTGAAATGTACTTTTTCAATTCAGTGGAATTAAAACTGATGATGATAAATCGAGTAAATGAAGCAAAATGTGCTAATTCATGTTTCACTGCATAAATGGAACAATAAAACCTGAATCAATTTTGATTGCATTTGTCTGAATCCTTTTTTCACATTGGAGTCTAGTAATCCTGCTAAAAACATTTTGTCAGAACATGAAACAGACAGTGTGGTATTTACCTGAAGGCATTTAATAGTTTTTTAATACATAATAAGAATACATAAACATTATCATTCTGATGGTGCGTTTCAAGAAAAAACAGAGTATCATAAATTGTATCTCAGCCATCTTGTAATGTGTTTGCAATTTCTCTGCAGCATGTCTGATACTTAGCAGTAGTATCTGAGATGGTCTCAATTGCCTGCATAATGTTTTGCTGCTGCTGATGGCTCAGATTGATTCTGGGTTGCTCCACAACTACAGCAGGAAAATGATCTTCACCATCATCAGTCACAGGGAAGTTTTCTACGCCATGTTGCGCCAAAAGCTCTTGTAGAGTTTGTGTGCTGCAAGGATCTTCACCAAAAACATTGCTGATGGCTCTGCAGTTTGTCTCCATGTTGGCAAGCATTCCTGCAGTCCATATTTGGAAAGGTGTTTTATTGTTCTCAGTTCTGATTTTGTGGTGATTCCATCCTTCCCTAAATAGACCCAGTCTCTTTTGTATCTCTGGCAGGAAGACAATTTGCAGGGACATCTTTTGGACATCATCATCTGGATCAAGGATCTCAGAATCCTCAAGAGTGTAGAACAAGTTGTAAAAGTACTGGAGCACATGCAGGAAAACATCTCTCCAAAGTCGCTCTATGCGTTGATTATGAACAGATTCTCCTTTTATGTGACTCCTCCGTTCCACCCCTTGAACAAGATTCATGAAGAGGGCGATTTGTGAATTTTCCCCTCCATGGTCAGATCGCACTCGCGAAGGAAGGCCATAAAGACATGTGGCCTTCACAAACTCGGTCAGCACAGTGGAGGCACGGTTATTTGTGTTGCAGCTCAGGTAGGTTATAAGGCGAGATTTCCCATCAATGGCTCCATGTACAACAAAACCCCACCTTTTATAAAAAAAAAAGGCATAGAAACAACACAAGGTTAATTAAGCAATAAAAAAATAAGTGCATTCATAGTATCTTAAATGTCACTAGTAGAGCTCCAAACCATAAAATAAGATGGGGCAGATCTAATCCTGGATCGTAGCAATAGATGATTAAGTGCTTGTGTTATAGATTAGCGGAGTGCGATATTGACAAATTATTTCTTGATATTTTTGTGGATTTTGTAAATAATGATAACACAATATTTGTAGTATATTTGTACTCTTATCATGAAAAATAACTTATAAAAACTGCATTATATTAATTTGTGTTGTTCATTTTAACCTTTAGTAATGATACCAGCTGATACAGCATTAGTTAAGAGATTTATTTTTCCTTGAGAAAAATTAGCATGTAGCTACTGTACCTGATATTTATCTAAATTAATCGATATTGAACAAAATTTCATGATTTTCATGATAAACTTGCAATTTGATTCCAATCTTAAAGGAATACTTCACTTTAAAATGAAAATTCTGTCATTATACTCACCCTCAAGTTGTTTCAAACCTGTATGAATTTCTTTCTTCTGCTGAACAGAAAGGAAGATATTTTGAAGAATGTCAGTAACCAAACAGTTAACTGGAACCATTGACTTCCATAGTATTTTTTTTCCCGACTATGGAAGTCAATGGGACCAGTTGACTGTTTGTTACTGACATTCTTCAAAATATCTTCCTTTCTGTTCAGCAGAAAAAAGAAATTCATACAGGTTTGAAACAACTTGAGGGTGAGTATATGATGACAGAATTTTCATTTTAAAGTGAAGTATCCCTTTAAGATCGGAATCAAATCACAAGTTTATCATGAAAATCATGAAATTTGTGTCAAGCACTTAAAATAACAGTAGTCTATCCGTCATGTAAACATAACATGTTGTCACTTAACTTAATGAAGTTCTATTTAGTTACCAATTGTTTTGACAACCACAATATTGTGATGCAAGGTTTTTTTCCTCAAAATGGATTTGTAAAAAAAAAAAAAAATTATTACAAGTGATTTTTTTTCCTGCTATTCACATTTGCTAAATATGATTCCAATTAGATATGCACAAAAATTGGGTTTGGCCTGACAGTCTGAATAAGGCTTTTTCGACACAGGATTTATGCCCAGAAGCCCTTCCTGATGTAACCCAACACTGGAAGTGCACTAACTTGTGCAACCCCAGTACTACTAGGGCCCTGTTTACACCTGGTATTAGGATGTGTTTTGGTCGATCGGATCACAAGTGGATTAGGGAGACAAATTCCCATTTACACCTGGTGTTTAAATCCGTCTCTTTTGTCCACTTTCGACCACTTCTGTCCTGATTTCTTTCAGAGGAGGGTCTATGGGCGGATAAATGTATGGGCTTTTTAAGATCTTTCAGTCTAATGGACGAAATAAGCTCATGCAAGGTACACTGAAAAAAATTATAGTTGAATTTACTAAATTTGTTTATGGTAAGTGGTTGCACACAATTGATTTTAGCTACATTTAAACAAATGCATTAAGTTGAACTAAAATGTATTAAGTTCAACTTAATGCATTTGTTTAAATGTAGCTAAAATCAATTGTGTGCAACCACTTACAATAAAAATTAATAAATTCAACGAATCATTTTTTTCAGTGTACATAATGACGGAATGAAGGAGAAGATTAAAAAACACAGAACAGCAGCTTTCGTTTCTACTCTGACAGCCACAAGACCAGCCGAACACAGGGAGTGTGTATTAGAAATCAGGAATGGTGAGAGAACATTGTGTTTGGTACGTTTTTCGTCTTCAAAACCAAACTTGGGTCTTCCGCCAACAACGTTTAAATCCCATCTGGTTAGAGCTCTTCCCATAATGTTTACGCATTAGGTCAGTAGGAGGAGAGTAGACAATGTTTTGTGGTTGTTCGAACACAGTCTACCACATTTTTTGCGTTTACACTATGAAAGCATCCGGTCAAATGCTTTTTCAACTACCTCTGGAAGTGTTCAAAAGCTCAAAGTTTTAGACCATGTTTAAGCCTGTATTTAGCATCGTCCACTTGTAATCCAATCGACGAAAACACATCTTAATACCAGGTGTAAACAGGGCCAAGGACACTCTCACGTGCACTCACTCCTATGGGCAATTTAGTGTTTCCAGTCCACCGAACCTGTGTCTTTGTATTGGGGGGAGGGATGAATAGTGTTTTACCTAATCAACCGCATATTCCCATCTATGTGCCATAAACTGTTTGGATGAGGAACATGGTAGACTCTTCTGGCAATGGCATTACTCCACCTGCGTGCAGTCGCGGTGGGATCGATTAGGGTAAGGGCTTCTCGGACTCTGCACCGCTGGACAAACAGCCCTTCTCCACGTAGCAGCCCCCTCATGATCTAAGAAGAAATGATAAAAGCAAATGTATTTAATCTGACGGACAGTATGGATGCAGAATACTGAATTTGACTTTCCTTTGCCTAACACACCTCACTTCCTGTGTTGGGATAGAGACTGTGAAGTCTTCTGACATGCTGAATGAGCTCTTCCTCAGTCACTTGTCTTTGCAGCTTTCGTATAGGAATTCCGAGCTGTTTAGTTTTCCTATAAAGAAATGAAGATGAGCAGCCCAGAATATTGGCCATCTGCTTAATGGTGTGTCCCTGTTTCATTAGAAACTCAATTTGCTGCTTTGAAACATTAATGGAAGGTCTTCCACGTACACCTATGACAAAAAGAAACAAAGAACAATTGAACAACAATTAACAGACACCGCTGAGGCCACATGAGCATTCATAACAGTGTGTCTCCACTGGTCACTCTGCTCCGCACTGCTATGAATGTCCGTGCGGCCGTGTGCATTTTACTTAATCTAGTACGTTTTCAATCTATTAAGTAGGCCTAGTCTAAGTCTAATCTATTAAATGTAAAAATCATAATTAAAATGATTAAATACAATTAAATATGAAGTGTCTGTGTTCCTGTAACAATAGATAATACATGGGAATTAACGGATTACCGGTAATTTACAAAATTGCATGTAGTCCTTACAGGTGAAAATAATCTTGTTTAAAACAACCAGATTTAATGTCAATTCAGCAAAAAATTCTACCCTGCACATTCCTCACTCACTTCAGGGCTATTGAGGCCAAACCTCCTGCATGCACTGTGCATCCTGCAGATAATTTGTTTCATTTTACATTTTAAATGGGACTTCTTTTACAAAACATTCATGCTTTTCTGTTGTTCTAAGAAGTAATCAAAAATGTCTTAATTTTTTTTTACAATAATTGTAAACTGTTACTTTGCATGCATGTCTGCTTATGACCAAACAAAATGTTTATATAAATGTTTGTGTATGATACCATTTGTATAAATTACCCCAAAATTCCAATTAATTCCCATTTAGTTTCTAAAAAGGAATATTTCCCAAAACTCCAGTCCATGAAAAGTTTCTAGAAATGTTCTACCCCTTATTTGCAACCCTAGTAAAAAAAAAACAAAAAACAAAAAAAAAAAAAAAAAAAAACTGTCTACTATGTAAAATTGCTCTGAGGTCAGGTTAAAAAATACTGAAAAACACATTAATGAATTAACAAAGATCGCCCCAAGCCGAAGAACCATTGAAATCCCCCAAAGTTATGACGTAGTTAAAATTAATTTGAACATTTGCGATTGTTGCCAGTGGGTCTAAATTGGTTTTAATTGCATCAAAGAGGCCAGTCTGGGGTATTTTTTGCAGTAAATAGCTAATTCTGAACCAGAGACGGAGAGTCGCCACGTGTTCAAGAAAGACGTCGTAGCGACCCAAATATAGCTTAGTTTTAATAATTTAAACGTTCTCAATTAACAGGTCTAACATTTTAATAACTTGGAGAGAACAACAATTTTACTCACCTAAATGTACACGTCCGGCAGAGTATGACCGGTCTTGCTCTACATTTTGCACCAGCAAAATCCTTCTTAAGTCGATGAGCGAGTCTTTAAGTTCGTCCGCTGTCTCTGTTCTTAACAGACCGGCAACTCTTGATAAATTTCTGAGACATGCCTCTATGGCACGTAGATGTCGTTGACCACAAATGCCATAGTGGTACGTCCTTTCAATGGCATAACATTGCCTTCCAATTTGCCTCAAAACCTCCTCTGCCATTGCCAGTTTGTTCACAGTTCATCGCAGTTCTTGAGCACGTAAAATATCACGCAAAAACGTCACGCTCTTATTTGAATATTTATAAGCAGTCGTCATTACTATGCACATATCCAAAAAGGAATTCATTACTATGCACATATCCAAAAACGAATTCTTGATATCTGCAATGACAATTTTTACTAGTGAAAATTTAATTTTAACATGTAACAATTAAATTACAGATATCAAGAAGTATGTTTCTTACTAGTTGTAATTTCATTTGTGATATCAAAAATGTATTTCTGCGAGTGATGACGTCATTTTTGATATCAACAATTGAATTCCTGATATCAACAATCAGAATTTCTGATATCAAGAATTTAATTGTTGATATCAAGAATTGAATTGTTGATATCAACAATTCATATCCTACATGTGTTTTAAATGTTAAAAGGGCGACAAAACTATTACAGATATCAAAAATGTATTTCTTACTAGTTAAAATTCTGAATACACATATCAGAAATACAATTCTTACTAGTAAAAACCTTTATTTTTGATATCAAGAATTCAATTGTCACTAGTTGAAATGTCTATTCTTGATATCAACAATTGAATTGCTACTAGTAACAATGTTCATTTTTGATATCAATAATTCCATTTTCACTAGTGACAATGTTAATTTCTGATATCATGAATGTGATTGTTACTAGTAAGAAAGCCATTTTAGATATCTGAAATAATATTGATATCAGAAATACATTTTCAGATATCAAAAATGAAAATTTTTACTAGTAGCAATTCAATTGTTGATATCAATAATATATATTTCAACTAGTGACAATTGAATTATTGATATCAGTAATTGCCATTTTTACTAGTAACAATGTAATTATTGATATCAAAAATTATATTTCTACTAGTAAGAAATCAATTCTTGATATCAACAATTGATTTTGAATGGTAGCCTATGGTGACATTTCACTAGTGAAAATATAATTACAGATATCAAGAATTCAATTGTTGATATCAACAATTACATTTTTGATATCAAGAATTAAATTGTTGATATCAAGAATTCAATTGTTGATATCAAAAATTAAATTGTTGATATCAAAAATGTAATTGTTGATATCAAAAAATTGAATTGTTGATATCAAAAATGTAATTCTTGATATCAACAATTCATATCCTGAAAATGAATAAAAGTTAAAACGGCTTGCCATATGTATCAGCTGTGTCGTCATCAGAGCTCAGAGTCATCAGAGCCGCTCTGGTGAAACTGCCCTGCTCTCGAATCGCTCTCGCGTGCTTTGATGGCATACGTCACAGACACAGTAACGTGGATTTGGCGCTGTTTCAAGTCAGACACAATTTCTAAACGGCATGCACTGCTTCAAGTCAGCCGCTGATCGGTCTGTGCTGCGCTGTATGTAGTCAAACAAGGTGAATGGTGAAACTTTTAATTGGGTTGATATAATCTCTCTATATTTGTGAAAATATTTTGCAATTGATCATGCTTAAGTCACACACAGACCTCAACATTCAGCATGCAAAACACAACAATGGTAACAATTATTATACATTTTTTTTTTGTAACAGTACTCTTGTGTAAGTGCACTATACTAGCTAAGCATTTGTTAGTAAAACATACTATTCCTATTTCACTTCACTTGTTTTTTTAAAGGCAATCGGTTTGCATGCTTTTTTTTAATTAAGACTAGATCTCACAGTGTATGAATCAGCTGACAGAACTCTTTAAACAGGGACTAAAACTGACTTTTTGCCACACCTGTCTATGGCCGATGACTTAAGAAAATGTAACGGCCATAAATATATATTTGTTCTGGCCATGAAACTGTTTTTGCAAAAACAGGAAATAATGACATCAAAATTGTAGATGCCAGTGAAATTTAACAATTCTCTATTCCAATGTCAATACCACAGCTAAAACTACAAGCCTAATATACATTTCAAACATTATGAAAGACAAGTAAACAGTCAGTAATAAAATAGAAGAACAAATAATCAAATTACAAGCAAAAGCACAAATAAATACAATAACAGATACAAATGAATTAAACAGTGCTTTACAGGTTATTCAGGTAGATCTAACAGTAGTTTTCAGGTACAGAAATTTAATTAAGGAATGTAAAATAACACTGCAAAGTCTTCACTACATAAATTAAACATCCTTATAATCCTTACTAAAGTTACAGAAGTTATTCAGTCAAGAGCAGGGAGTGATTTTCTCGTTGTCCTGTTGTTTGATTATCATTAAAAACACAGACAGCAGTAGCAATATTAGGCCGCTGTCACTTTAAGAGTGAATGATCTAATATACTGTTCCCTTTCGTGGTCACTCCGAGTTACGTCGGATGACGACGATTGGGGTTTCGCTTAGAAGCCTATCACCTTCGAGTATATAAAACGAGCCAATGGCAATGAAATGCCATGGGTCTGCGGAATTTGCATAGCGTATCTCCGCCCACCGCAGGGGGTATATAAGGAAGTACGCTGCAATATGCAGATATGTTTTCGCTTCGGAGCCAAGTTCAGTACTTCACTCCACAAGCCTTTTGAGTGTCATCTCAAATCTCTTCGAGACGAGCGGCTCTTCAGTGTGTTTGTGTGACGGCGCTTTCCAGCGAGATCGCATTTCCTGCTGCTGATTTGTGCAGTAATCTGCCGACAGTGAGTGTGTTTCTCCCTGGGCGCTTCAGCACTCTGCTGAGCTTTTCCACTCTCTAAAAGAGCTGCACGCGGCACGTCTTTTTCAAGACGGTTCGCCCGTGTATTTTCTGGATGTGTGTGCGCACTGTGCGGTCATCTGCCTAACGGTCGCGAGCGCTGTTTTGCGTGTTGGGCTTAATCACGCTTGGCAGCGCTCGTTGATGAGTCATGTTTTCATTGCAAAAAAAATAAACTAAAAAAAAAAAAAAAAAAGAAAAAGAAGGGAACATGACCATCGCGATGTTTATAGATCAAGACTCAATGATCTCCATGTGAGTAGAGTCCCCTCTGCCACACCCCAATTTATCTCTTCCTCGAGAAGAGATACTTTGGCTGGTGGCCAGGGTGATCTGAGGGTTTGGTGTGGCACAACAACCGACGAGTCAATTCCTCGGGCCACACCCCCCTCCACATCGCAGACCATGCACTCACAGCATCACAAGGTGGGCTTGATTCCTCTGGAAATGAAGTTTCGACTGTGTTGCCTCCCACGGGAGTGCCATCGTTGCCGGGACCGATCCAGAGCTGTCAGCCATGCTTTCCCGGGCAGCTGAAAGCATCGGCTGGAGTGGCCCCGCCCTCCCCCCGAGCGCTGTAAGCTTCTCCCGGACGTGCATCAGGACGCCTGCGCTGCGCGAGACTCCACGTGACTTTCGCGGCTCGCGGGTGTCCTCCGCCTTCGCTGCTTTCGATCGCATGGTGATCATGGTCTGTATGTTCCCCGTCACTATCGTGGCACGGTCATGCAGTACTGTGTGTCGCCTAAGCCTTCGATGCAGTGCTGTCCCGGGAGTTCTGTCGAACCGGCCGCAGTGGAACGCTAGTCCTTCCCTGGCCAACCCTGGCAGAACGCGGAAAATTTTAACCACGCCCCTATGCTGGGACGCTATGCCTCCCATGCCCGGCCTGGTTGTTCCGCCACGCACACTACTGACCTCGCTCTCGGGCGACATCGGTACCTGCGTGATCCTGGGTCAGGTGATGTCCACTATGTGGTCCAGACATGGGCTTAGTCAGGTTGATGTGGTAGGGTCTGAGAATTAATTTTCTCAGCTCCCCCATGTCCCAGGCTGAGCTCTTTGGCGGGTGGCTTCGGCCACCTGAAGCAGACTCAGGTTCTGTACCGATGGTCATCCATCCGTGCGGTCTCCTTAGTCTTCTTCCCGCCAAGGCCCCCTCCATGCGGCTGCTCCCCTCGGGCCTTCACCAGCTCTGAGTAGGAGGAAGTCGCAGGAGGGTGGCGCTGCCCGTCTCCGCCCCTTAGACTGCCACGTCAGTCTAAGCAGCACCCTTGAGGCGGGCAGCCTGGTCGGCGGTGTGGTTGAGGACTGCGCCCAACAGTCTTCGATCACTCCAGAAGCGGACTGAGGCTATGCACTGACGGTCATCCGTTGGTGTGGTCTGCTTAGTCCGCTCCCCGCCGACGCCACCTCCATGCGGCTCCTTCCCTCGAGCCTTCACCGGTCCGAGCACGAGGAGGTCACTGGAGGCTGGCACTGCCTGTCTCTGCCCCTTAGCCGGCTAACACCTGGCTAAGCAGCACTCCTGAGATGGGCAGCTTGGAGTTAGGGCTCAGTTCTTCGGGGAGTTGGGAGCAGGACCACTCCTTCCCCCAGTGGAGGGCTGGGGGAGAATCTTGTTCTAAAGAACTGATGCTCTTTCTCTGAGCTTTAAGAGGCAGTGGATGACAGCACGCGCCGCCCACGGGCCACGCTCCTCTCATCCCCCCTCTGTCGCCAGACCCCTGCCAGAGCACGCCCCCGTGGGACGCGCGCCCTCCCCTGGCCTCCTCTGGCAGGATGCGGTTTATGACCGTGCCCCCGCACAGGGCCGCTATGCCACCCTCGCCGGTGCCGGTCATTCCGCCTCGCTGCCCCACCGACGGTACGTCTGTGGTTCGTATGACCCCGCTGGTGCACTTTCTGGAGGCCTGGCTAGAGCTTCCCAGACTGTCCCGCTGGGTCGCGAGAACCATTAGATTCGGCTACGCGATTCAGTTCGCGATATCTCCTCCCCGCTTCAGGGGAGTCCGCTTCACTATGGTCGGGGGCAATGCCCCTGTCATGAGAGCGGAGGTCGCCACCCTACTGGCGAAGGGTGCGATCGAGATTGTCCCTCCAGCCGAGATGAAGTCCGGCTTCTACAGCCCCTACTTCATTGTACCCAAGAAGTCCGGTGGGTTACGGCCAATCCTCGACCTGCGCGTCTTGAACCGCTCCCTTCACAGGCTGCCGTTCAAGATGTTAACGGCCAAACACATCCTCCAGTGTGTACGGCCGCAGGATTGGTTTGCAGCGATCGACCTGAAGGACGCCTACTTCCATGTCTCCATTTTACCGCGACACAGACCGTTTCTACGGTTTGCTTTCGAGGGGCAGGCATACCAGTACGCGGTTCTCCCTTTCGGGCTAGCCCTGTCTCCTCGCGTCTTTACGAAGGTCGTCGAGGCAGCCCTTGTTCCCCTCCGGGAACACGGGGTTCGCATCCTGAACTATCTCGACGACTGGCTAATCCTAGCTCACTCTCGAGACCAGGTTTGCGAACACAGGGACTTAGTGCTCCGGCACCTAGCTCGTCTGGGCCTTCGGGTCAACTGGGAGAAGAGCAAACTCTGCCCCGTGCAGAGGATCTCTTTTCTCGGTATGGAGATCGACTCGGTCGCCATGTGCGCGCAGCTTACGAGCGAGCGCGCGCAGTCACTGCTGACTTGTCTTCGTCAGTTTGAGGGCAAGAGTGCGGTTCCACTGAAACTTTTTCAGAGGCTCCTGGGGCATATGGCATCCGCAGCCGCAGTAACGACGCTGGGATTGCTTCATATGAGACCGCTTCAGCTTTGGCTTCGCGATCGAGTCCCGAGGTGGGCATGGCAACACGGCACGCTCCAAGTCCCAGTGACTCCAGCCTGCCGTCAGACCTTCACCCCGTGGGCGAACCTCAATTTTCTACGGGCCGGAGTGCCCTTAGAACGAGTTTCCCGGCATGTTGTTGTATCAACAGATGCCTCCAACACGGGCTGGGGCGCCATGTGCAATGGTCATGCTGCCGCGGGCTCCTGGACAGGACCCCAGCGCCTTTGGCATGTCTATTGCCTCGAGTTGCTGGCTGTACGTCTCGCCCTGCACCGCTTCCGGGCGTTGCTCAGGGGTCAGCACGTACTAGTCTGATCAGACAATACCGCAACAGTAGCGTACATCAACCATCAAGGTGGTCTACGCTCCCGCCGTATGTCGCAACTCGCTCGCCACCTCCTCATATGGAGTCAGAAGCATCTGAGGTCGCTTCGAGCCATTTATATCCCGGGACACCTGAACCAGGCGGCCGACGAGCTGTCTCGAGTTCGGCCTCTCGCTGGAGAATGGCGACTCCATCCCCGGACGGTTCAGCTGATTTGGGATCAGTTCGGCGACGCACAGGTAGACCTGTTTGCCTCCCACGACTCGTCCCACTGCGACCTGTTTTATTCCCTGACCGAGGGCACGCTCGGCACGGATGCACTGGCGCACAGCTGGCCGCGGGGCCTACGCAAATATGCGTTTCCCCCAGTGAGCCTCCTTGCGCAGACCTTGCGCAAGATCAGGGAGGACGAGGAGCAGGTCACTTTGGTTGCCCCGTATTGGCCCAACCGGACCTGGTTCTCCGAACTAGTACTCCTCGCGACAGCACCTCCCTGGCCAATTCCTCTGAGGAAGGACCTCCTTTCTCAGGGACGGGGCACCTTATGGCACCCTCGTCCCGATCTTTGGAACCTCCACGTGTGGCTCCTGGACGGGACGAGGCAGGTTTGAGTACCCTACCACCTGCGGTGGTGGCTACCTTCACTTCCGCTAGAGCATCGTCCACGAGACATGCCTATGCGTTGAAGTGGAACCTCTTCGTCAACTGGTGTTCTTCTAAACATCAAGAACCCACGAGATGCCCCATCAGTGTCGTGCTTTCCTTCCTGCAAGAAGGGTTGGAGCGAAGGCTGTCTCCCTCCACCCTGAAAGTGTATGTGGCCGCCATTGCCGCCCATCACGAAGCAGTCGATGGTAAGTCTCTGGGAAAGCACGACCTGATCGTCAGGTTCCTGAGGGGAGCCAGGAGACTAAATCCTCCTCGTCCGCCCCTCGTACCCTCTTGGGACCTCTCAGTTCTAACTCGGTTCTAACTGCCCTGCAGAGTGCTCCATTTGAGCCTTTGCAATCAGTGGAGCTTAAGTTCCTGTCTATGTAGACAGCGCTCCTGGTTGCATTGGCCTCCAGCAAGAGGGTAGGGGACCTGCAGGCATTTTCGGTTGACGAAGCGTGCCTGGAATTCGGGCCGGCTGACTCTCACGTGATCCTGAGACCCCGGCTTGGATATGTGCCCAAGGTTCCTACCACACCCTTTCGAGACCAGGTAGTGAACCTGCAAGCGCTGCCCTTGGAGGAGGCAGACCCAGCCTTGGCACTGCTCTGTCCAGTACGCGCCCTCCGTGCTTATGTAGACAGAACGCGGTGTTTCAGGACCTCAGACCAGCTCTTTGTCTGTCATGGTGGGAAGCTGAAGGGAAAGGCTCTCTCAAAGCAAAGGTTATCACACTGGATAGTGGATACCATTGCGTTGGCATACCAGCAGCAAGGTCGTCCGTGCCCCCTTGGTGTGAAAGCCCACTCCACACGTAGTGTGGCTTCCTCTTGGGCTCTAGCGCATGGCGCCTCAGTAACAGACATTTGTAGAGCTGCAGGCTGGGCGACACCCAACACATTCGCGAGATTTTATAATCTCCGAGTAGAGCCAGTTTCTTCTCATGTACTCGCTTCAACCAGCCGGTGCTAGATTCTGCTCAGGTGTCTTCGCTTGCTCGCCATTCCCCTCCACGGACGGGATACGTGCGATATTTTCCTCAGGTGAGTCTGATAAGCTCTGAGTTCCTCCAGCACTGCTTATGTCAACGCCTGAGTTATGCCAAAATTCCATACTCAGCTTTTGCGCTTGACTAGGTGCCACCATGTGCATGGTCCCCCCTCTGGGCGACCCCCACATGTGTATCCGCTGTAAGTCTCCTTGTGAGCGTGTGTCTTTCCCTTGGCAAGCCACCTTGCCACCCCTGGGGTTTAAAATTCCACCTGCGGCTGGACACCTCAGTGATCTTCCATATGCAGCCTCTGGCCATATGTGTATTCTAAGTCCCCCCCATCAATGGCTGGGCATGATTGCATATTTCTCTCTGGAGATATGCTTCCCAGTGTACCTTGGTATCCCTGTGTTAAGTAGGACTCCTTCGTTCGTGCTAGTCTCACAACAGGGAGCTCAGACTTACGCAGGGCACTGGAAGACAGCCGAGGTGGCGTGATTAGACTGGAACCCCAATCGTCGTCATCCGACGTAACTCGGAGTGACCACGAAAGGGAACGTCTCGGTTACGGATGTAACCCTCGTTCCCTGAGTGGGAACGGAGACGTTACGTCTTCCTGCCACTTCCGCTGTACCGCTGAAAAACGCCTGAGTTCAGTCTCGGCTCCTCAGCGAAGACATATCTGCATATTGCAGCGTACTTCCTTATATACCCCCTGCGGTGGGCGGAGATACGCTATGCAAATTCCGCAGACCCATGGCATTTCATTGCCATTGGCTCGTTTTATATACTCGAAGGTGATAGGCTTCTAAGCGAAACCCCAATCGTCGTCATCCGACGTAACGTCTCCGTTCCCACTCAGGGAACGAGGGTTACATCCGTAACCGAGACGATACTGGCACAAGTAAATGTAAACAGTTGAGAAAGTATAAGATAGTTGTGTGTGAATTTGTCCACTCAAGTGCAAGAAAAAGGAAACACGTGAAGAAAGCTCAGTTTAGTATTCACGCGCTGTCTTAGGCATGCTGCGGGTGTGTGCTGTGGATGTGTGCGCATTCACACAGCGTGCGAGTAACAAAATGAGCTCACTTTCGCTTCATCTTGAATTTTATGAAGGCTTTAACTTTCGTAATGATGCAACTGTCCCGAGCATCGTTCATGTTTGTTCACGTTCATGCATGGGTTGAACTCATAAAAATGTTTTCGGCCAACTGGCAACTTGCACTTGGCACTTGGCGAGTGTTAATTTTAGGCCCTGTCTTTAAAGTTCTATTTAAAGGTGCAGTGTGTGATTTTTAGCGGCATCTAGTGGTGAGATTGGTATTACAACCAACAGAAGTTACGGTGGCGCCAGGAAAATATGACGTCTGAGACAGCAGAGAGTAGCCAGTTAAACAATAAGTTTTCTTTACAAAGATAAATTAAGAAATTATGTTTACTTTATTATTCATTAAAACGATATATTATTGGGAATATTATTGTTACTTGTTCATCATTGTGTCAGTGTTTTATTCGCTGACTTTAGCTATAGCTTCTTTACAAAAAACGTGTTTGTTCGTTTAGGGCCACTGTAGAAACATGTGGATGTAAGCGGACCCGCGGTGTGTGTAGATAGACAAGGCTCATTCTAAGCTAATAAAAACATAACGCTTCATTATGTAAGGTCTATACACCACTGAAAACATAGTTATGTATATTATATTGCATTTCTGTCTACGGATCCTTCTAAATATTACACAATGCACATTTAAAAAGGCAAACTGTTAAACTGTAGCGTAAACCGTACTAAAATAATCAGAGGGGTTTGTGGGTAATTGTGGTGTAGCAAACAGTGTTACAAGAATCAGAGGGGTTTGTGGGTAATTGTGGAGTTGCATAAACAGGGTTACAAGAATCAGAGGGGTTTGTGGGTAATTGTGAAGTTGCATAAACAGTTTTAGAAGAATCAGAGGGGTTTGTGGGTAATTGTGCTGTAGCATAAACAGGGTTACAAGAATCAGAGGGGTTTATGGGTAATTGTGAAGTTGCATAAACAGTTTTAGAAGAATCAGAGGGGTTTGTGGGTAATTGTGAAGTTGCATAAACAGTTTTAGAAGAATCAGAGGGGTTTGTGGGTAATTGTGCTGTAGCATAAACCATTTTAGAAGAATCAGAGGGGTTTGTGGGTAATTGTGCTGTAGCATAAACCATTTTAGGAGAATCAGAGGTGTCTGTGGGTAATTGTGAAGTTGCATAAACAGGGTTACAAGAATCAGAGGGGTTTGTGGGTAATTGGGGTGTAGCATAAACATGGTTATAAGAATCAGAGGGGTTTGTAGGTAACTTATTGCACTGTTTATGCCACTCCACAGAGGGGTTTGTGGGTAATTGTGCTGTAGCATAAACAGTTTTAGAAGAATCAGAGGGTATTATGGGTAACTGGGTGGTTGTGCGGTCAGTGTGAAGTCTGGTGTCTTTAATCTCCTCATACAGCGGTTGAGGAACCTGAGAACAGAAAGACAAATTATTTACAGCTTTTGATGAAGGTCATTCATTCAAACACACTCTTATGACTTTACACACCGCTTCACTGTTTTCTGTTCCAGGTTTGGATATTTTAGAGGCTGAATCAGGATCTGTAAAACAAATATAGTACATTAGACCAGCAGGGGGAAGCAACATCTATTCACTCATTCCACAGACAACAATGTAATTGACTGGCAAACATCTATAAACATTATTCTGACAAATAAATGACTATGATAAACTTCTAAACTTCTGAAAACATTGTTGGCTGGTTTACCTCGAGTCTGATGCTTCTTGTAGAGAGTCACTATACATGACATGAATCCAATGATGAGCAGAAGCAGAATCACAGTCACGCTGATGATCAGAGACGAAGAAGATGATGATAATGATGATGGTTTAGATGATGATGATGATGGTGAAGATGATGATGTTGAATATGATGATGGTGAAGATGATGATGATGATGATGATGATGATGATGGTGAAGATGATGATGATGATGATGATGATGATGATGATGGTGAAGAAGATGATGATGATGATGGTGAAGATGATGATGATGATGATGAAGATGATGATGATGATGATGATGATGGTGAAGATGATGATGATGATGATGATGATGATGATGGTGAAGAAGATGATGATGATGATGGTGAAGATGATGATGATGATGATGAAGATGATGATGATGATGATGATGATGATGATGATGGTGAAGATGATGGTGATGATGGTGAAGATGATGATGATGATGGTGAAGATGATGATGATGGTGAAGATGATGATGATGATGATGGTGAAAATGATGGTGATGATGATGGTGAAAATGATGGTGATGATGGTGAAGATGGTGGTGATGATGATGATGATGATGATGATGATGATGATGATGATGATGACGACGACAAAGGTGGTGGTGTTGGTTTTTGCGCTAAAAATAGAGAAAAGCATTCTTTGTGAAAAACAGCATGTACAATCTCAAGCTTTAAAAACTCCAGAAACCCCATACATTTTCCTTTTTGTAAATGGAAATCTTGATAAACTTTGATTCTTAACAACATGACGCAAACATCCCGCCTATGATCATACTACACCTTCAGCTATAAATATCATACACTAGCCTACTACAGGGATTATATAAATACAGTATGTCTCTAGAACAGACGCTCAACACACGCTTTTCCATTTCTTTAAGACACTTTAGCTCATTGTTCTTGTTTAGGGGAAAGTTTAGCTGTGCAGGGGTGCCCAACCCTGCTCCTGCCGATCGACTGTCCTGCACAGTTCATCTCCAACCCTAATCAAACACACCTGAAGCAACCAATTAATGTATTTAGGATTACTTGCAAATTAAAGGCAGGTGTGTTTGATTAGGATTGGAGATGAACTGTGCAGGACAGTCGATTGGCAGGAGCAGGATTGGGCACCCCTGTGTTAGGGGAATGTTTTGTTCCAGGTGTTTTGGTTCTGCTCTGCCTGTGCATATCATTTGATCCAGTTTTCCAGTGTATCTGATTAATGATTACATCCACCTGTCCTGTTAATTATCTCATTAGTTCTTGTGTATTTATTCTCCCTGTTTGGTTCTGTTCTTTGTCTGGTGTTGTACCCAGAAATCAACCAACCATCAACAAATTGTTAAATCAATGTTTATGTGTCAACATTAACCACATTGAATCAACATCACTTCTGCACCTGCAATTAATGTTGAAAAAATGTAATAATTGAATCAATGTTATGATGTTGGTTCAACATCATGCTGGCACTCTCACAAAAAGAAACACAACTACAACTGACTTAAAACACACAGCCTGAAATCAACTGAAGAGAAAAGAAGACATTAAATATGTGAAGATCTCAGCAGAGGAGGATTAAACAACTCCACAAACAGCATTACCAGAGGGTTGTTCCATAAAAGACGCTTAGAAAAGCGGGGATTAAACTCCAAAACCGGACTTGAATGAGCCTAACAAATGAGTTGGGGCTAAAGTGGTTCCATAAAAGGTAATTGAAGCTCACGCAATCTCACTAATTTGATCCAGGTTTATCAAGTCTAGATAATTGCGTGTGCACGCGTTTCTGAAGCAGCCCTAGAGGTCGATCGTGGATCAAATCGATCCACCATCAAACAGCGTATATTTTGTGCTGTTTTATGTGTTTGTGATATGTTTTTTTTCCCCCTCAGTGCAAAACTTACATTTTACAGTTATATTCTCCATCTGCAATAGGGCTGGGCGATATATCGCGCGATATTGTTATGCGCATCTCATCAGTAAAGCCGGTTCCCTTGATTAGTAGTAAATCGCCATCACCTGCTTTCAGATGGAGCGGTGTTAAATTAACACTCCTGGGGCTGGGAGTGTATATGAGTCCACACTCAAGAGTGTAAAGTGTTAAAATAAGAGTGTTAAATTAACACTCAAGAGTGTTAAAGGTAATGAGATAATTAAGTGATTAATTTAGTGATGATTGAGCATTATTGAAGACACCTGATGTTAACAAGCAGAATCACTGAAGGAGAAAATCACAAATTGTAAGTTACCATTAAGGTGATGGGTGTTTGCTTTAGTTGGGCTCTAGACCATTACATGTTTACTTTAATTTTTACTGTTGTTTGTCTGCTGTTATTGATTTATATCAGTTAAATGAACAAAGTAAAGTGTGATCTGATAGTGTTGGTTATGTTTTGACATAATCATGCTGTGATCTGAAAAAGAAAACTTATTGACATAGTATGGTTTGATTTGTTAGCTGCAGTTTTGTGATTCCTCAGCTTACGATTATCAGTATTTTACTTGTAATTCAAAAATATTTAATAAACATTGTCCTGATCAAAAGACTTTCAAATGATTTTATTTAGAAACACAGACATCAATAATCAGCCTGTGAATCTCAACAATGGTGACAATAATAAAGCGTGTTGCAGTGGCTGCCACCAATCACAACTCATTAATGGCTCCCATCATGCATTGCGGTATGAATAAATTATGATCTGAATTGTCTATGTAATTTACTTTTCCTAATTGAATATTCTGCTCGTCACCATTGTTGAGATACATTGACTGAATCTTGACGTCTGTGTGTGCCTAAAAAAATAAATTTTTTAAAACAACTTTTAAGAAATATTTTATATTATATTAAAAATTCTGGGCATTTATGCAGATTCACAGTAATGCTGCAACCAACAACATACATCGAAGTCAGAAAGAAGGATCTTAATGAGTTTAATGATCAAGTTCAAATGATGAATGTCATAACATAACCAACACTATCAAAACACTGTTTTTCTTTGCTCATCTGGCTGTTATAACTCAGATACAACAGCCAAAATAAGTGTAAAGTAAACATATAAGGCTCAAGAGACCAACTAAAGCAAACACCCATCACCACAATGGTAACTTACAATTTGTGATTTTCTCCTTCAGTGATTCTACTTGTTAACATCAGGTGTCTTCAATAATGCTCAATCATCACTAAATTAATCACTTAATTATCTCATTAACTTCAACACTCTTGAGTGTGGACTCATACACTCCCAGGAGTGTTAATTTAACACTGGATGTTTCGCTGTGTACAAAGAGCCGTAGTTAACTGACAAGCTGAGCCATATCGCATTAATTATTGCTGGCGATACGTCCGCGATATTGATGCGATATGGCTCAGCTTGTCAGTTAATTACGGCTCTTTGTAGTAAATGCCGCTCCATCTGAAAGCAGGTGATGGTGATTTACTACTAATCAAGGAACCGGCTTTACTGATGAGATGCGCATAACAATATCGTGCGATATATCGCCCAGCCCCCAAATGTATCCATTTTGCTGCTAATCTTCATATTGAACGAGCGCTGCTGCGCGCCAAATAGGAGATCAATAATTCTGACTAAAATATACATTTTGCTTGGAAAATTAATACGCAATTTTATAACACTAGAAATATCTTATAATTATAATAATTTATCTTTAGGATGTTGGATAAGTTGCAGTGAACTTCTAGCGAATAGAAGTACTTCAGTGAACAGAAGTAGCCTAATTCAGGGAAGTTTATTTTAAGAAACTAAATATATAAAGATACAAAATATAGTTGCGGGTATAGGACCTATGCTACTTAATAAAGATGATGTATACTTATTTAGAATACTGAGAATTAAAGCTTTTAATGCAATACTTTTTTGGAGAAAGCAAGAATTCCTAGTTTTAAATGTGTAGATTTAGTTTCTAAAGTACACTATGGGGAGGATAACATGAAATTAAGAGCAAATGTATACATTTTGAAAAGATATGGGCAACTCTAAAATTTAAAGAATATTCCATAAAATACAGGAATATATATTAGCCTTCATTAACTACATTTTATATACCCCCCCCCCCCCCCCCCTTTTATTTCTAGTTATTTGCACTGTAAAAACAAACCTATAGAATCTACCCAATAAAATTGAGGTAACAATTTGCACTCACTTTGTTTGGGTAGATTTCAACCCAAATTTTTGAATAAAGAGTACCTACATTTAATGGCTATGACATACTAAACAAAATTAGGTAAAGTCTACCTAATAATTCTCAATACATTACACAACTAATTACTGAGTAATAATTACTCTATTGTTAGCAGGCAAAAGTCCATCTACTAAATTTGTATTAATAATAATAATAAGTCAATAGAAATAATTAAACATTACTTATTCAGAGATGGTTAAATTTACCTAAAAATGGCCAGACACAGGATATTTCATCTATTACTTTTTTATTGACCAAAAAACTAACATTTCAAACTAACAAAGGAACTACAAAAGAGCCCTCTTACATTCATATAACATACAACTTCTTCAACACTTTCCATTTAAAAATAATGGGAAGTCAGAATATACATTAAAAGCAACAGTCTTAAATCTCTCTCACATTTTGTTATTTCAAACAGATCTCATTTACCTTAATGGACTGACATGTAATATGGATAACAAACATTAAATTTGTTATAAACTTAACACAAATTAATGTAGGTAAAAAAATAACCATTATTCATCACCAATTTTAAGCAACATACAACTTAATTTCACTCACGTGATAACACTTTACAATAAGGTTTCATTAGTTAAATGGTTATTCACCCAAAACTTTTAAATTCTGTCATCATTTAGGCTACCTTCATGTCGTTCCAAACCATAAGACTTACGTTCACAAATAAAGATCTTTTTGATGAAATCTGAGAGATTTCTGACCCTCCATTTGCAGTCTACACAACTACTGTACCACTTTGAAGCTTCAAAAAGTTCATAAAGAGATCGTAAAACGAATCCTTATGAATTAAGTGGTTTAGCGCAAATGTTCTGAAGAAAGACAATCACTTTATATGATGAACAGATTAAATGTAGTCTTTTATTCACATATAAACATTCATCAACTCAACATCAGTTGTGGTAAACGGAAGCTCAAACATGTTCCCTTGATGTGCGAGAATCAATGAGGTTCATTCTCGTACACGTTTGAGCTTAAGCAAGAACCAATGAGCTTCTATTTGTTCGCTGAACAATGTTTATGTGAATAAAAGCCTAAATTTAATATGTTTATCATAAAAAGGATCGTCTCTCTTCAGAAAATTTGAACTAAACCACTTCATTCATATGGATTCGTTTAACAATATCTTCATGAACTTTTTGAAGAGTCAATGGAGTGGTTGTAGACTCAATGGAGGGAGAGAAATCTCTCAGATTTCATTAAAAATATCTTTATTTGTGTTCTGAAGATAAAAGAAGGTCTTACAGGTTTGAAACGACATGAAGGCGAGTAATTAATGACAACTTTAATTTTTGGGTGAACTATCACTTTAACTACTTTAGTTAACATGAACGAAGAATGAACAACACTTCTACAGCATTTATTAATCTTAGTTCATGTTAATTTCAGCATTTATTAATTAATTATTATTATAAAAAGTTGTTAACATTATAATGCACTGTGAACTCATATGAACAATGAACGACTGTAGATTAGTAAAGATTAATACTGTATTGCTCATTAATAGTCCATCTTAATTAATGCATTAACTAATGTTAACAAATGAAACCTTATTGTAAAGTTTTACCACTTACGTTATAAAACTTCTTCAACACTTCCCATTCAAAATAAACGCCTTCATGGGATGGATGAAACAGTCTGTGGCTGAACTTTCTTCTTGCACGGTCTTCAAATGTTTTCATAAAGATCTTTCTGTGGAAGAAAAAGAAAGTAAGAAATGTTTTAATTATAAATTTTTGATTATAGATTTAATCCAGACATAAATTAACTGCATTTAGGCTTAAATCACTGTAAGCTGCATCTTGCTTAAAAAAACAACAACAACACTGCTATTGCATGATGCATAATTACATCTGCATGATGCAAAATCAAAAGAGGAGAGCAGCAGTTAAAGCTAGGTGATATGCTAGCATAATATGTGAACAATTTTGTGTACGTTAAATGAGGATATGGATAACGAATTAAGCACATTGCGAACCCAAGCGAAAACATGCACAAATTGCCCAAATATATTAAAATAACTATATTAAGTAATTTGTAAAATAATGCCTATTGTTAACACAAAACCGTTTTTGACATAAGTGAAAGAACCCAACATAAATGCACACAATTATCATATCTCCGTAAAAAATAACAATAATAAAAGTACATTATGATTTGATCCCTTCTAACACAGAGATCATCATATAAATGCAAGGAAACCTTAAAATTAATTATCCAGCAAACCACAAACAGTTTTACTCTGCCTTGATCGCCTAACGTTACCCTGTCATCAGGACGTCGACTCGTCAACGTCTCTCTCTGTCAAACACACAGATGCAATGCACGCTGCTCTTTGTTCACTAATTTTAGCCATGTACATAACACTAATAATCTACTCATGAATGTAGATTTTTACTCGCATTTGCAGGTGTATATGACCCTGGAACTACGCGAAATCGACCATCCTCAGCTATATGGTTGTGGCGCCGCGCCGACGAGAGAACAGAAGCGAGCACATTACAAATCTTTTGGTAGGCTACAGTAAATCTTACCATTAAATAAGTTAACATATGCGTTATGTTATATCAACACGATAAACAACAACAATAACAAACAAAACTTACCTTGAGCTCAAAGCTTCGTGGTCCCGCTAGAAGACGTTGAATTTGAATTCCGTGATTCCCGCCTGGACGTTGAAGTTGGCGCATGTGCAATTTGCGACCACTGAACCAATAATTTGGGGTGTGTTTTACTCATTATTTTAAGGTTGCCGATATTACTGTTAAAAAATAGGTAGTGTAGTTAGAATGTACCCATTTTAATATATTTTTCTTGCTAACTAATATACTTAAGTAAAATATATATGATTTGCACAGGTTGAATTTAACACCCTCCTGCATAATTTTTTACAGTGTGTATATTGTACAGTTATTTGTATTATAGACTTATTTAATATTGAATATTTGATATTCAAATAATATTACTTGAATAACTATTAGGAATTATGTGTCATTATAAGAGTTTGATATAAATATGTGAATGTTAATTTTTTATTAATATTTATTTATTGTTTTTTGTTTTTTCCCCTTAAATCATATCTAAAAGTGTCTACTTTTTGGTTATTGTTCTAATCATGTGTTTTTTAGGCTATGTGTTGGTGGGTATTATCACAAAAGAAAAAAAAGTAGAAGGAAAAATAAATAATAAATTAATATTTATTGGGGGAAAATATGATGTCTTTAAAGGAACTGTCCATTTGTATAATTGTGTTAAATGTGTTTGAATTGAAAACCACAATAAAGTACATAATATATATATATATATATGCTAAAATAAAAATTGTTATTTGGACATTAGATTTGCCTTATTTAGAATTTTAAACCTACAAGTGTATTTTTATGATAACAATAACTGTAAAGGGACTATTGTAATGGGGTAAATCAAATGTAGGCTAATATATACTGTCAATTACTAAGCTCAGATTCATCTTTCCAGTTAAAATTTATACTGTGCTTTTGTAATTATTTATTTTTAATTTTGTAATTTTAACTTCTGCTTTAAAAAGCTTCTTTTTTTTAGATTGTGTTCTAATGTTCTTCTAATCATAAACATGTACTACAGCTGCCAAACAAAACCAGAGAGAAATGTATTCATAAATCTTTATAACAATCTAATTAAATCTTGGGCACAAAACATTCAGCCAGTAAAAAAAGAAAACCTGTAGTACATATATTGTATTTATATCTATCTATCTATCTATCTATCTATCTATCTATCTCTCTCTCTCTGTATATATATATATATATATATATATATATATATATATATATATATATATATATATATATATATTTGTCTAATTTATCATTGTAGCCTTATTTAAGTTTATTTTCTCTACTGTGTATTTATTTTTGGACTATAGTGGTTAATAAAGTCCAATAATGGTATGAGAGAGTGTCAGTGGTAATATCATTATGTTCTTGTCGGTCAGTGTTAGGGGATCTGTGTAACAGCTGAGGCTTAGCCTGACAGTTAGCCTGCCCTGGACCAGGCTAGTTTCCCAGCATAAGTTGCCAGGGTAACTGAGTTTGAACTATTTTAAGTTTGCTTTATGAAACAGAATCCACCGACAATAAGTCTGACTAACCAAAATAAGCCTGGCTTGTATTCTAATCTTGTTTTATGGGACAACCCTCAGCTTCACTTATTACTAACCAGACTTTATTTCTGTCAGACGTCTACAGAAGTTCTTATTGAGAATTAAAAGATGTTGATGTTTTATTGAAAATATCTGGTCACCATTATGGTGATTGGTGTTTCCTTTAGTTGGGCAGTTTGACTCTTGGCTTTTTATGTGAGTTTGTGGTCTTTGTAACAGTGAAAACCAAAACACATAGTTTGTTGAAAGCCAAAAATAAAGATGATCTGGTGATATAGTTTTTATCATCATAAAGTACAATTATTCACCAATCTTATCCCTGCAAGCATGATATTAAACCAAAATCACAATGGCTACATTTACATGCAACCAAATACAAGTGCATGTCAAAAAATCTATTCTGATTTGAAGCTAGTGACATATAAACACACACATCAACCCGATCACATGATTAGTGTTCATGTAAACACTACGTTCAGATTCATCAATCTGAATGAATTGCACAGAATCTGAAGTGGTTTCACACTCGGACTCGTAACAGGGAGATTTAAGAACATCAAGAGCATTGGATGAAGAACATCAAGAGCATTGGATGAATTGGATTGATGTCTGTGTTTCTAAATAAATTCTTTTGAAAGTCTTTTGAACAGAACAATGTTTACTAAATATTTTGGATTATATGAAAATACTGAAAAGCATATGCTATAGAAACACAGAGCTGCTGTAATTATCAAGTTAAACCAAACTATCTCAATAAGTTTAATTTTTTGAATCACAACATGATTATGTTATAACATAACCAACACCATCAGATCACATTAGCTTTTTGTTCATCTGACTGTTAGAAATCAATAACAGCAGACAAACAAAATCTAAAGTAAACATGTAAGGGTCAAGAGCCCAACTAAAGCAAACACCCATCACCACAACGGTAACTTACAATTTGTGATTTTCTCCTTCAGTGATTCTGCTTGTTAACATCAGGTGTCTTCAATTTAACACTTTACACTCTTGAGTGTGGACTCATACTCTCCCAGGAGTGTTAATTTAACACTGGAGTTTTTGCTGTGTGGTACACTGCAGTGATTACAGTCAGTGTTGAGTATCGTGATGTTGTGGAGATCATCATGAGTTTGAGGGTCTCAGTTACTCACCTGTTAAAACCTCCAGATTCACTTCAGTGTGGGTATCATTCATGTTACGTCTATCAACTCCACAGTAGTACGTCCCAGAATCCCCTTCACTCAGATTTCTGATGGTCACAGTGAAGACTGCTGATTTTGTGTCGTCATACAGAGAGAATCTATCATTCTGAACCCATTTATCTTTCTCATCAGTCCTGATTTGGTCTGTGCACTCTGACCACTGTACTTTACAAAAATACTTCATATTTCCTTTATCATATGTGCATGTGATGTTGACTCCTCCTCCTGAATATCCTGTCACATTCATGGAGCTCACGACACCTACAACAAACCAGCATTAAAACACTTTAGTATGTTGATTATGAGGCTTCAAATTGCTTTCAAAAGTTTCCTTAGTTTCTTACCAGGAATCATCAGCAGAGTGAAAGTCCAGATGATCTTCATTCTTCTCTCTAAAGCCTTTCCTTTGTATCAGTTGACTCAGTTCTTCTGAAGCTCTCCGTGTGTTTCAGCGGTATATAGTGTTTTCATCATGAAGGCGATGAGATGCTGACTTCCTCTTCCTTTGACTTCTGCATGTGTCACAGGTACAACTGAAACAGATAAAGACAACGACAGAGAGAGAGAGAGAGAGAGAGAGAGAGAGAGAGAGAGAGAGAGACTTTTTCACTCATATAGTTTACAATTTACCTGAATTTCAGCAAGCGAGCCAAAAAGCAATTCTGTGCTATTTCACACAGTTATGCCAATAAAAAGCTCATTTGAACTGAATTGAGAGAGATTGCAAAATAAATAAATAAATGCCTCAACAAAATCTAGACTGCATAACACAGACCTGTTGACATATAAAGTTTTGTGGATGAAGTTGAGCATGTTTTTCACACTGTAATCAATTGTCACAAGTTCCTCTTTAGTATTCTCCTGGCTTTCGTATGAAAAAAGAAATATTATAATAACATGAAGTAGTTAGTGAACACACTTCTCATAATTTCACATTACTTCCCGTCTCGATTTCCCTCAATTTCCACATTCTCGCTCTCTATTCAATTATTCATGAATACTTTTAGTTTGCATAAACTACAGAAAACACTCACACTTTACTTGATCATTAAGCTCATGTTTTTAGTCAACGATTAGAGTTGAATTAAATATATTACATTTCTGACAACTCTTGGAGAGTCTGCATGGTAATGGACATGACACTGTTTTCCAGCCAATTGGGGGATTTGGAGAATGGAGCACAGTTGTGCAACAGCTGAAAGATACTATTGCTATACATTTGTAAAGCACTTTTCACCCTGTAGATGACCTTTCAGATGCACAGGATAAAGGGAAATTGGACAATACAACCATATGTACACATGCTGCTGTATGAGAACACAAGCTGCTGAAAAGGCAGATATGCATATATTTGTACTTGTGAACATACAGTAGACAGAACGAGATCCGGATCCGGATCCTGTCAGTGGTGAAGCTCTGATTAGTTTGTTTGCCTTTACTTTTTATTTTCTCTCAGTTTCCTGCTTCTCGTTTATTTAGTAAAATATACTGAGCGTTATCCCTTCAATTACAAGTGATAAGATGACACTGTTTCACATAAATAAATAACACCTGTAATGAGTAACATGAAACTGCAAAATGCTGCTGTATGTAATGTAATAATGTACATTACATACAACGTAATCATTTCAGACATTGTGATATTTGCCCGAGAACTTTCAGAAACGCTACCAATTCT
The DNA here is from genome assembly GCF_964197995.2 of Scardinius erythrophthalmus. Classification (NCBI taxonomy): domain Eukaryota; kingdom Metazoa; phylum Chordata; class Actinopteri; order Cypriniformes; family Leuciscidae; genus Scardinius; species Scardinius erythrophthalmus. The sequence continues at coordinate 52,686,311 of NC_138223.1, read as the reverse complement.
TATGTAATGGTTGAGACACACTTAGACATCAACACTCCTCTTACAAACCTCAATAATGGTGACAATTCAAAACTATTCATATGTAAATAGTAAAATGATTCATCTGCATTATTTTCTTGTGCCGCAATGCATGCTGGGAGCCGTAAATGAGTTTTGTATGCTGGCATGAAGCATGACTCTATTGTTGAGTTTCATTTGCTTACTGTTGATGTCTGTGAGTGTCTCAATAACACCGTAGTAAATAACTTTCTGATCACAACATGTTTTCTTTTTTCAGAAAATCTGATTTTCACAATAGTATCACATGGTCAGTAGCACAATGTTTAAATGATTTAATAACGAAACACACTTCTGATCAGTGGTTAGACTTCAGATGGATGCACATGAACACTGAGGATTGTAAAACACAGATGATTTTGATGAGTAACATCCAACCTTAAGACATTTTTGAGCCAAAAAGTTATAGTGACCCTTAATATTTAAAGGACGTTCGAAGAATGATGTTCAAAGAATGTTTTCTACTAACATTATGAGAACATTCATCATATACTAATGACAACACTTGACGATTTCATGAACATTGATTTGAAAGCTTTTAATTTTAAAGCTTGCATAAACTTTACATACATTTAAGAGAAAAGTTAGGAAAAATAACGATGGGACAGGCTATAAAACTTCCCCCGCAAACACAACCTTATTCATCTGGAGTTTGTTGTCATTCTGATGTTTAAAGGATGTTTCAAGAAGTTGTTCAAAGAACGTTTTCTCCAACATTTATAAAACCTTCTTCCAACAATATATTCATAATGTTTTTGTATGAACCATTTGAGAACATTATTGAAGACAAGATAACATAAGTTTGACAAGTTTGTTCATCATTTTGAGAAAACCTTGCCAGAACGCTATCCAACGTAATGAGAACGTTCCCTGTTATCAGGGTTGGTGTCTGTTATGAGATACACATGTGAACGCCAGTAATTACAGTCAGTGTTGAGTATTGTGATGTTGTGGAGATCATCATGGGTTTGAGGGTCTCAGTTACTCACCTGTTAAAACCTTCAGATTGACTTCAGTGTAGGAATCTTTAATTGCATATATATCAACTCCACAGTAGTACTTCCCAGAATCCTCTTCTCTCAGATTTCTGATGGTCACAGTGAAGACTGATGAACTTGTGTCGTCATACAGAGAGAATCTTCCAGCATCAAACCATTTATCTTGAATATCATTCCTGATGAGGTCAGAGCACCGTCCAATCTGTGGCATATCTAGACTTTGTTTTTCTACAAAAATAATTTTTATTGTTTGTATATCATATCTGCATGTGAGCATTGTCATGTTTATGTATTGTGTGTACATTGGTAGCAGTCACGTGCAACGAGTGGGAAGGATATAATAAAAAACTGACTGTAATCTGAGCAAGTGTTCTGAGTCCTCTCGTCAATATAAAACATAATCGTTCCTCCTGAATATCCTGTCACACTGATGGAGCTCACGACATCTACAACAAACCAGCATCTTCATACAACACTAATATACACCAAATTTGGATTCATTTTCACAGTGTTTTTAAAGGAAATGTCACCATATTAGTTGAAGATAAAGACTTTTATTCATTATTTATACCATGGTCTGGGTGAATACTCGATTCTGATTGGCTGCAGGGTGTCCATTAAAAAGTGATAGAGGACACTTGGTAAATAAACCGTCAGGCCTAATCAGGGAAACCAAGTTATTGTTTGTAAAACAAATATTGATTTATATCGATTGTAAAACTAATTAAAATATAAACTAATGTTTTAAAAATGTGTTATTTGGCAAGTGACCATGGTATAAGTGGGTTAATGCCCTTCGAGCTGTCCATTGTCAGGTATTAAAGGTCCTGTTCTTCGTGATCCCATGTTTCAAACTTTAGTTAGTGTGCAATGTTGTTGTTAGAGGATAAATAATACCTGTAAAATTATAAAGCTCAAAGTTCAATGCCAAGCGAGATATTTTATTTAACAGAAGTCGCCTACAGTGAACGGCCGGTTTGGACTACATCCCTCTACTTCCTTCTGTAATGACGTCACTAGAACAGTTTTTTGACTAACCTACGCCCACAGGAACACACAAAAAAGGGGGCGTGGTCTTGTTGCGCTCCCACGGAGAAGAGGAAGAGTTGCGTTTGCAGAGTGTGTTTGTCGCCATTTTGTCACAGTTACCACATGTACACCTATAAAACATATATTACTAATCAAAACTCGTGCTCACGTGTAACTAAGGTAGGAATAAACAATGCACTTATTTTAAAAATTCAACAGATGGATAAAACCATATACCACAAGCTTTTATAACAGTTTGTAACATTTAACATTACAATTTAACCAAGGTAACAGCCAAACGTAAAAGTATGACAACTACTAAATAAACAGCTTACCATTGTGAAACATCCTGCAAAAGTCGTGCTTGAACAGGTTCTAATCGATCCTCATATATGTTCTCCGGCTCTGATTCCGGCTCCAATTGATAAGGTAATATTAAAGACATGTTTACTGAGCGCATGCATCTCCACGTTATGGTAAGAGGCGTGACCTTTCCGGGCAACGTGCGCTAAGCTGCTGTCCAATCACAGCACAGGACCCGCTGGCACAATCAGAACTCGTTATGTATTTCGAAGGAGGGACTTCATAGAACAAGGAAGTCATCAGCCCGTTTTTAGGACAGTGAAAACAGCGGTATACAGATAAGTAAATTCTGTGAAAAATACTGTGTTTTTTTACACACAAAACATGAACACATGTTATATTTTAAACACAATCAAATCTTCAAAAACACACGAAAAACGGGACCTTTAATGGACTTCGGTGGAGGCAACCGTCCTCCACTGCGCGTCGGACTGTTCACGCCTCGCCGTCGTCCATTAATACCTGACAATGGACACCTCGTCGGGCATTAACCCTTATTTAATCTGTGTTCTTCTGTGATGTGATTATTGGTGGATGTGATTCTTACCAGGAATCATCAGCAGAGTGAAAGTCCAGATGATCTTCATTCTTCTCTCTTATTAAATGATCTTCTCTTTTGTTAGTAGATTCAGTTCTTCTGAAGCTCTCGATGTGTGTTCAGAAGAGTTTTGAGTGTTTCTTTCCTGGTTACATGTTTAACATGAAGAGCTGAATGTGACAGAGACTCCCACTTCCCCTGAGAGAGAGAGAGAGAGAGAGAGAGAGAGAGAGAGAGAGAGAGAGAGAGAGAGAGAGAGAGAGAGAGAGAGAGTGAGAGAGTAAGAGTGTGTGTTATAAATCGAGAAGTGTAAGTAATACTTCACACTTGCTTCATCTGACAGTGACATTTGATGGAAACATACGCAAACGTCTCAGAGAGATTGGCATGGTAATGGATATGGTAACGTTAATGTATTTGGTCTTGGCTGAATAGATCTGCTACGGTGCTGCTGCAAATGTAACATACATGAAATATCCCCGTGGCAGATCTATACAGGTGGAGCTGGGGAAGAAGGAGAGTTCTGAAAGCAGACTGTTAATAGCAAACAATGCCAAGTATTTGAATGTTGAGCAGCAAGCTCATTGGTTGCTGATGCCACAGCAACCAGTCAGCTGCACTATATATATGACAATGCTCGCTAACAAATTGAGTTAAGGGCCTTTTACTCTGTGCCATCTAGAGTTTCATGACAGAACTTTGTATTTATGTCATGACAACTCTCAGAGAAATTGGCATGGTAATGGATGTGGCAATGTTTATGTATTTGGTCTTATCTTCTGTTGATTTCTGCTACGGCCAATACATTCACAGACATGCTTCTGCAGAAAATATAACATACATGAAATAACCCCCCAACAAAGCAGGAGACACAATAAATGGACAATACAAGCCAAGACAACCTCTCCTGGTCAGACAATACCACATCTACTGTCAAAAAGGCCCATCAGCGTACTTTCTGTGTCCTAAAGAAGAACAATCTATGTAGGAAACTGCTCTACTGCTCAGCAATAAAGAGCACTCTAACATACTGCACTGTAAGACCTTACCAGGCTTTTTTTACTGTGAAATACTGGCAACACTGTTGTCAGTAATTTACTGTTAATTGTACAGTTCTTTACTGTAATCTTCAATATGTTACTGTAAAAATGCACAAAATTAAAACTCGAGTTAACTAATTTCACTTACAGAAACCGACTGCCTTAAATTGACCAACTGTCATTTAAACGTATTAACTAAAATTTATAATGCATTAATAACGTGAGAAAAGTATTACTGTGAACTAGTGATGGCAGTCTGACACTGAAGCTTTGATACGTGCTTCAAACCATTAACTACAATTCTATTTGAAGCACTGCTCCGAAGGTTGCTTTGGTACGGAAAAATCACGTGACATATGACGTCCGAAGCAGCAACTGTTTCATTCTCTGAATGAATCACCTGAGTGGTTCGTAGCACATGGTAGGTGCGTGCACTAGATTTATTTCAGTCGTCTTAAAGCCTCCTTCCACTCCCGCGATAGCCTTGGCACTTCACTAGACGAGATCACTGTAACTGAAGCTTTGAGTAATGAACCCATTTTCAAAACAATTCTTCTAAGTGGTTCAGTGCTTCACCAAAGCTTCATTTGCCCATCACTACTGTGACCTTATTTCATTTGAGACCACTAAAAAAATATTGTACATAAAAAGATTTCCACTGGACCAGCAACTACACAGTCACCGCCAGTTAAATAAAGCAACATGCAGCAAATCATCAATGTTTGTAGATCTTCTCCTGGACTGACGCACAGGCTCTACTCTTCTGCACAATGGTGACCCAAAAAACGAAATTTTACAGTAAACCAGTTTCATAACTTACAGTTTATTACTGTTAAAATACAATCCACACTACAAAGAGTAAAAAGTAACACTAAGACAGTGTTGCAGTGAGATAATTAAGTGAATATGGTAGTGATTGTTGAGCATTAGTGATGAACACCTGCTGTTAACAAGCAGATTCACTGAAGGAAAGAGGAACACAAGAACAGAAAATAGAGATTTTTACATTATACATTATTACACTTATTATTACCCAGTATGACTTTATTTCTGTCACACATTTACATAAGTTATTATTGAGATGTTTAATTGAAAATATTTTGTTTGAAGTTACCATTATAGAGATCCGTGTTTGCTTTAGTTGGGATGTTGACTCTTGACTTTTTAATATTAGTTTTTCTCTTGCTGCTTGAACTGTGTTTTAACAGGTCACACTTGTGCTCACACTCATGCAGTTTGTTGTATTGATTATGATGACAAAAAGTCATATAGCCTGTTTATTTATTAATCTCATTCAGAGTTTATTCCTCTATCAAAAGTGTTTCATTACCAGCACTATGAAACTACAGTAATGAGTTACTTTGACACATTGTTTTCACACATTATGCACAACCAAATAAACAAAGTTTTATTGTATTGCAGAAACACAGAGATATCAAATATCTGCACATGAATCTCAACAATGGTGGCTGATAGAAGTCTATAATGTATTATGTGAAAGCTAGGTCAAAGAGATGTGTCTTTAATCTAGCTTTGAACTGACAGAGTGTGTCTGCTTCCCGGACAATGGTAGGAAGACTGTTCCAGAGTTTTGGTGCTAAATAGGAAAAGGATCTACCGCCAGCAGTCGACTTTGATATTCTAGGTATTATCAACTGGCCGGAATTTTGAGATCGTAATAGATGTGAAGGACTATAATGCGTTAAGACCTCGCTCAAGTACTGCGGAGCTAAACCATTTAGTGCTTTTTGCTGAAAAAAAAATGCATTCTGGGTCAAGGGTCAAGAGAACAACTAAAGCAAACACTGATCTCCATCATGGTGATAACTTTATTTTCAATAAAACATCAACAACCAAATATATGTTAATTCTCAACAATAACTTTTGAACATGTATGAAATAAATGTTAAACTGGTTTGTAAAATGGTTTCACACTCTGTGGTGGAAGTCAGTAGTTCTCTTTTTTCTGTTCTTGTTTCTCTGTCCTCCAGTGATTCTGCTTATCAGGTGTTCATCAGTTTCTCAATTCACTCACTTCTTTTCATTCACTCTGTCAAGGGGACTATATTAGTGAACTAATGTAGGGAATAGTGAATGAGGGTATAGGGTGTGATTGGGAAAACAGCCTCTGAGTGTCGACTTTGATCGATGTTAATTCACAGTACATTCCTGTAGGCTACTTTCTCAAAAACGACAAATATGACCCAGAATGTAGAAAAAAATTTTCTACGGTATATTACTGTTTTAATGGAAAATGGTATGATACTGTCAGAATTTGGCCTTTTTTTACAGCAAGAGTTAAAGGTGTATATAAATGTAACAAATTACAAATTATTTACATCTTTCAGTTTAATGTCATTTATTAAATAAGTGAATTTGCATTAATAAAACTCACAATCTGTTGCGTTTTCTGACATTCAAATGAATGACGTGAATGAATGATGTTTGCGCAGAAAGAACTTAAGAGTTTTCTATTAAAACGGTGTTGTATTAGCGGCCCCTAAGTTAATTAATGATTGTTGCTACAGAAGTGAATCAATCAAAACTAACTTTAGCTTGACAATAACTTTATCCTAGAGCTGCTGTAAAGTCAAACAACATCTGTTACTGTAATATCCTATGATCACTGTAAAGCTGCTTTGGAACAATCTACATTGTTAAAAGTGTATAAGGTGACTTGACTTGACATATGAAACAAATCAGATCAAAACTGTCTGGAATCCACAAACAAATGAAAGTGAAAGTTATGAAGGAGAAACTGAAGTGCGAGTCTGAAGCGGCTCCCTCTAGTGTTCAGGTGATGTTCAGCACCACGGACAGCAGCTGATCTGCAGCAAATGACTGATTCATCACGACACACACATTCACTGTCTGTTCAGACGATCTTCTGTTCTCATCTGAATAACTGACTATGAAGAGCTGCGTATGACAATGAAACACATTATATAAATCAACAGATCATTAATGATCATTAAGTGCTTCATCTGGACAGACTTGAGCTGCTGAGTTTGCAAGAACATTACTTTCCAATGAGATTTGATGTTAAAATAATAACTTTGTTGCAAAAGAACAATTATCTTTAGTTATAGACAAATAAATATGTTTTTCTTAAGTATTTTGAGCAAATAACAATCTTAAAACGGTCAATCACTCCATAACATGTATTAAACAGTAGGATAAACTGTATTAGTATCAGAGGGGTTTATGGGTAGGCCTAATTTTGGAGTTGCATAAACTGTTATAACAGAATCAAAGGGGTTTGTGGGTAATTGTGGAGTAGCATAAACAGTGTTACAAGAATCAGAGGGGTTTGTGGGTAATTGTGAAGTTGCATAAACAGTGTTACAAGAATCAGAGGGGTTTGTGGGTAATTGTGGAGTAGCATAAACCGTTTTAGAAGAATCAGAGGGTATTATGGGTAACTGGGTGGTTGTGCAGTCAATGTGAAGTCTGGTGTCTTTAATCTCCTCATACAGCGGTTGAGGAACCTGAGAACAGAAAGACAAATTATTTACAGCTTTTGATGAAGGTCGTTCATTCAAACACACTCTTATGACTTTACACACCGCTTCACTGTTTTCTGTTCCAGGTTTGGATATTTTAGAGGCTGAATCAGGGGCTGTAAAACAAATATAGTACATTAAATATAGCCATAAATAAGAACAATAATAATTCACACTGATTCTAAATATATCAGACTTGCATTGACTAGTTGTGACCAGCAGGGGGAAGCAACATCTTTCTATTCACTCATTCCACAGACAACAATGTAATTGACTGGCGAACAACTATAAACATTATTCTGACAAATAAATGACTATGATAAACTTCTAAACTTCTGAAAACATTGTTGGCTGGTTTACCTCGAGTCTGATGCTTCTTGTAGAGAGTCACTATACATGACATGAATCCAATGATGAGCAGAAGCAGAATCACAGTCACGCTGATGATCAGAGACGAAGATGATGAAGATGATGATGGTTTAGATGATGATGATGATGATGGTGAAGATGATGATGATGAAGATGACAAAGGTGGTGGTGTTGTGTTTTGCTCTAAAAATATAGAAAAGCATTCTTTGTGACAAACAATATGTACATTCTCAAGCTCTAAAACGTACAAGCTTTTTAAAACTTAAAAACTGTTCGTCTTCCAAGCCACCTGTGATGTAGCTACCATGCCTCTTTCATTCATTTGTTAAATGCTCATGTTAAACAAGCTGTTTTTGAAATAAAGCTGTTTTTAATTTTCATTGATTACTGATTATTACTGTGTTCAAACATAGACCTATAATTCATTGTAATCGACCTAAATGTTTTTAGACAATTTTTCAATGAGGAGGAGTAAGCTTCTATATAATCATTGTATTTGACAATGTTAATGTGTTTGCTCTTGGTGTAATAGATCTGCTACACTGCTGCTACTGTTGAGCAAGCCCAGAGACTCTCTCCTGTCAATACACTCACAGACATGCTGCTACTGCACATGTAACATACATGAACTAACCCCAGGAGACAAGACATGAGAAAAGGCCAGAGTCCTCCGCCACACACACATCTTTTCCTAGTAGTTAAAGGCTGTTCAGTCAATGTCACAGTAGCTCAGCTTTACCCAGACGCTCTTCATTTGGAGAATAGAGCACAGTTGTGTAACAACTGAAAGAGACTATTGCTATACATTTGTCACCCTGAACTGATGCACAGGGTAATGGGAGAAATAGACAATGCAACCTACTGTACCTGAAATTTATAATTTATCAACTTTGCACCAGTGAAACTGTTACTTCCCAGTTTATATATATAAATATTATGGCCTTATTTTATTTGATGACCAATTTTCCTGTTCCCTTGTAGTTCATTTCTACTACAGGTACACTTCTAATAAACATAAGCACTTACCCAGTTTAACCAGCAACAAAATCTCTGAGTAGACATCAGTCAAAGGCACAGTCCTCCTCACAACACACCAGTATTGGCCTTCATCCTCTGTTCTCAGATCAGTGATGGTGACGGTGAAAACTCTGTCCGTCGTGTCGTCAGTCAGAGAGAATCTCTCGTCTTTAGCTGGAGATCCTGATTTAACCATGATGTTTTTATTTCCATAGTTACACTCCCCTTTACAAAAATACTTTGAATTTGATTCATATCCAGATTCATATGAGCATCTGATGTCAACTCTCTCTCCTCTGTATCCAGTAATTCTCTGTGGAGCTCCAACAACAACAGCTGAAAACACAAATATCATTATATAGAGCTGTTATGTGTGAGCAAGAGACATAAGCAGGCCAGAATAATAACTGACAAATATCATCCATATGAGTCTGATGATCATGTGATAACAGAGGAAAAACAAGAGAAGATGTCAAACTCTGTGTAAAAGAGCTGAGAGTCTCAAACTCACCTGTACAGATGCTGGAAAAGAGCAGCAGGACGTCCAACATGATGAAATTTGACAAGCGTTTCGCTGAAATAAAAGACCAAACTCTGTGTGACAAACGTTACTGTCGTTCTCTTCCGTACTGAGTGATCAATGTGCGTCAGCAACTAGTATGAACATTTCCTTCCCCTTCTGTATCTCTAACCACATCAGCTCTACAGGACATCATAAAAGAGCTCATTTACTCTGACAAACAGCACATGCTTTGCTTATATACTGATCTAAACAACACAATACTTAGGTTCATTATATGAATGTCATATTTGTTTTAATCAAAATCAAAATTAAGATAAGGTTATTATTTGTATATTTGTAGGTTTTGTAACTGGTTTCATTTTTTTTTTATCCTAATTCTTCCCATTAAGCAAAAGTATGTCCAAAAGACATCTTTTCAATGTATTTGACACAAAAGCATACGTTGAAAAGAGTTCTGCACTTCCAATACAAGGCTAAAAACTAGTTCAAATGTGGTCATTGTGGACATATTTTTATATTTAGACAATTTATATTATATTAAATTACAATTTATTCAAACAAACACTCTCAGGATTCATTCATTTTAAACTTTTATTTATTTCAGTGTATTTTCATTCATGGCAATTTCCATTTGTAAAAGCAGCTCTTCAGAAAGTGTGTGTTTGTCAAAAAAAAAAAAAAAATCCACTCACACATTAAGACAACTTAGCATCTGTAATTCACACATCTTTGGATCATTAGAGAAACAAGATCTGAAGGAAAGACTTTCTTGCTTTGAGGATACAGTGTTTCCCACTGAGCCACTTGTGTTCCTCTTAATCTCATTAATATTTACAGAATATTCCTGTCGGACGTCTACAGAAGTTCTTATTGAGAATTACCAGGGGTTTAAATTATGATATTTGTGTTTCATTTGCATTCACCATGTTTAGCGTCATTTGATAATCGTCTTTGTCGAACCCTCTATTCGCCTATTGTATATGTGGAGTCATTTGAAACAATAGATGAATAACAGAGCATTACTCTAACTCGCTTGCTGCTGAAATCAGCCCGAAGACACACCTGTAAAAAAAAAAAAAAAAAAAAAAAATCAAACTTAATAAAGAAATAATAAAGGTGTATTTGCTGTTGAAAATATTAGCTAACTTCATTAAACATTACACACAAAATTACTAAGAATTGCTAAGAATTTACTTAATTTCATTTTTAATTTCAATTAATAAATAAGTGAATTCACATTAATAAACTCACAATCTGTTGAGTTTTCCGACCTAGTTTTGCTTGAATGACATATGAAACAAATCAGATCAAAACTGTATGGAAACCACAAACAAATGAAAGTGAAAGTTATGAAGGAGAAACTGAAGTGCGAGTCTGAAGCGGCTCCCTCTAGTGTTCAGGTGATGTTCAGCACCACGGACAGCAGCTGATCTGCAGCAAATGACTGATTCATCACGACACACACATTCACTGTCTGTTCAGACGATCTTCTGTTCTCATCTGAATAACTGACTATGAAGAGCAGCGTATGACAATGAAACACATTATATAAATCAACAGATCATTAATGATCATTAAGTGCTTCATCTGGACAGACTTGAGCTGCTAAGTTTGCAAGAACAAGAACATTACTTTCCAATGAGATTTGATGTTAAAATAACTTTATTGTTGCAATAGAACAATTATATTTAGTTATAGACAAATAAATATATATGTTTTAAAAATAAAGAAGAATGATGATGATGATGATGATGATGAAACAACAACTGAACGTCTGCACTATTAAACAGTAGCATAAACTGTATTAGTATCAGAGGGGTTTATGGGTAGGCCTAATTGTGGAGTAGCATAAACTGTTTTAAAAGAATCAAAGGGGTTTGTGGGTAATTGTGGAGTTTCATAAACAGTGTTACAAGAACCAGAGGGGTTTGTGGGTAATTGTGGAGTTGCATAAATAGTGTTACAAGAATCAGAGGGGTTTGTGGGTAACTGGGCACTTTTGCAGTCAATGTGAAGTCTGGTGTCTTGATTCTCATACAGCAGTTGATGAACCTGAGAATGAGAAATTATTTACAGCTTTTGATGAAGGTCATTCATTCAAACACACTCTTATCAACAATTTGACTTTACACACCGCTTCACTGTTTTCTGTTCCAGGTTCAGATATTTTCGAGGCTGAATCAGGGTCTGTAAAACAAATATAGTAATAATGATAATAATAATTCACATTTAGTAATATGTAATAATATTTCACAATGACACGCAAGGTATCAGACTTGTACAGGTTTCACAATGCATTGACTAGTTGTGACCAGCAGGGGGAAACAACATCTTTCCATCCACTCATTCCACAGACAACAATGTTATTCACTCTCAAATGGGTAACAAATAATATGCAAAGCAAACTATCCAACGACTAAGAAGAACATGGTTATGTTTAGATCTGTATAGTTTCATTGTTATTTGGTTTCATTTTCCCTGTGTTCCCAGTCTCCCTCTCCCTCCTTCTCTGCCAATACTAGCAACTTCCTCGGCCTTACTCCACTCTGCTGCACAGATCTGCCTCAGGTCTTGCTGTCTCATCCGGCTGCCGAGTCTATTACTCCACCTCAGTCTGTCGACCAGTCGGCTCCAGCTTGACTCTTCCGTCCCTCGGCTCCACCTGGTGCCGTAGTCAGTATGGCTCCACCGGGCTGCCTTGTCCCTCTGGCTCTGCCTAACTCAGTTTTCGCTTTTTCTGCACCACAGGCATCCGTGGCTTCAGCTGCACTTCGTCCCACCACCCCTTCGGCTCCATCGATCTCCGCCTTCGCTCTGGCTCCACCTTGGTCCTCGTTTCCACCAGCTGGGCCTCCGTCTTCCAGCATCCTGGCTCCACCTCGGCTGCTCGTCACCACGGCTCCACTTTGGCTCCGGGACCTACGGTGTCACATTATCTGTGTGTCTCCTCAGCTCCACCTGGGTCTCCTGGCTCGACCACTGGTGATCAAACATCTGACTCCACCTTGGCTCCCCCCACCATCGCTTTCACCATGTACCTTCGTCCTGGATGTGCTCGGGGTCTTCAGCTGTCTTATCGATCCCAATCTCCTGCCTGGCTTCTCCCTCCTTTGCCTCCTTTTGTTTTCCCTGTTCTCATTTTGACCGAGTTCCCAATCATTGTTAATTTCCATAGTTTACTCATTATTTCCACACCTGTTCTTACCTCTGTTAATTCTTCCCTGTGTATTTAAAACCTGATTTCTGCCAGTTAATTTTCTCCTTGCATCTTCATTGTTGTGCATGCTAGAAGCCACGAATTTAAGTTTTTCTAAAATCTCCATTAAGTTCCAAAAATATATTTCTGAATGTTCTCTGAACTTTCAAAGCATCCGTTTTTTTTTTTGTTTTTGTTTTTTTTTACACGAAAATGATCTAACTCAACTCATCTGTAACTGAGTTACAGATCATTTTCTGTCGCGTTTCAGAATGAACTTCACATTGCGAGAGACGGCAGAACGCGCATCATGTTTATTTTCTTTATTTTACGAAAAACACAATATTTTGTTTTTATTATGAGTGTACACAACAGAAAATGATCTGTAACTCAGCGAATGTTTGTCACACGTACTTGAGATGTATGTCTTTACAAAGCTTGAAGTCTCCATTTTTAAATGTAAAATATATCAAAAACAAATATTCTCTGTTTAAGTAATCCATATTAAAGCAACAAAAACGCACCCTCATTAACTCTAATGTGACCACACCCACGTGCGCGAGATTGACATGCAAATAGTCCACGTGAAGGAATGCAGGCCTGTAAACGCCCATATCACCTTAAAAACAAAGAATCAGAGACTTCAGTAACGTACTCCTCTGCTTTTCATCGAGTTTGGAAGACTGTTTGTGCTGTGCTGTGCACCTTGGATTTACCTCAGAAGAATTAGAAGAACGTGATTTGAAGATGAGAACGATTTTTAAGGTAAGACATTTCCACCTATAATTGTAACCATGTTATTGTAAGCATGTTATTGTTGTATAAACTTTACATGGTACATTTGGATTATGTTGTGTTGTAAATAAATCCAAACAATCAAAAAGCCATTATTTTTTAAATCTCCTCATTCTTTGTGCAAGGTTGCTCAGAATGATAGGGCCTGATAGCACCTATTGAATTTTATTCAATAGGTGCTATCTTTTGAATGTTCTCTAAACAAATATTAAAGACCAGATGAACAAACTTTCTTATGTTACTGGAAGAATGTTTGTTCATAACATTGAGAGAACCTTACCAGAATGTTAGCTAAAGTTCTGAGAACATTTTGTTAGCTGGTTTACCTCGAGTCTGATGCTTCTTGTAGAGAGTCACTATACATGACATGAATCCAATGATGAGCAGAAGCAGAATCAGAAACAGAGTCAAACCGATAAGAGACGAACCTGAGAAAACAGGAGATATAAAACACAACAAGAATCTGATTCTCTCTTAATGTCTGCAGGCAAATGTATAAAAAAATAATTAATCATTAATCACCAGAATACCATTTGAGATAGATGGAGAAGCTGATGTGAAACCAGATGTTGATGGCGGGGAATTATGTAAAATAGGTGATGATGATGATGATGATGATGATGATGATGATGATGACAGAGGTGGTGGAAATGTGTTTTGCTCTTAAAGACAAAGACATTAGCTGTGACAATGATGTACACACTTTCAAACGTTAAACACCATAAAGTTTCCTTTTAGTAAATGGTAAATCCTGTTAATTTTATATTTATTATTATATTTTATTTATTATTTATTATATACTTTATATATTTATTATTTTTATAAACTTAGATTTTTTTGAGAACTCGTGAAAATTAATAGCCTTTTATTATGATCACACTACACCTTCAACTATAAATATCACAAAATACAACTTGGGATTACCGGTATGTAAAAATTTATAAATATGTGTAATAAATGTCTCTAGTAGAACATACACTCCAAATGTGCTTATCACACGATTTTTTAGCTCGGTTCTTGTCTACTTCAAGGGAACATTTAGCAATATATGTGCACATCATGACGTCTTATTGTACCTTCAGTTGTTTTGAACTTCCTGTTGACTAATAAAGTCTATCTTAGTGCCGACATTTGCCCTGTAACATGCATTTGTGCTAAAAACACTGCAAACTAAATTTTCTATTTTTCAATACAAATATCTAAACAATCTTGAATCAAGATACATTTATTTAATATTCAAAATGACATAATTTCTGCAAATTATATACAAATTTAAGTGAGTTTATGTTCTAAACAATAGAATATATCTGCCAATGTGACTTCAATTATAAGAAAAACTATTTTTGCTAATTAAATTGCCAAAAAAATAACAGCATTTGTGATGTTCAAGTTCAAAGTACATCTGGGTTACTCACTTGTTATAATGTTCAGCTTCACTTCAGTGTAGAAATCTATTTCTTTAGGAATATCAACTCCACACTGGTACGTCCCAGAATCCTCTTCACTCAGATCTCTGATGGTCACAGTGAAGACTGATGAACTTGTGTCGTCATACAGAGAGAATCTTCCAGACTGAACCCATTTATCTTTCTCTTCAGCCCTGATGAGGTCAGAGCACCATCCAATCTGCAGTGTATCTGGCTTCTGACCTCTACAAAAATACTTTGTTTTTTGAGTATATTTTTTCTCATATTTGCATTTGATCGTGACTCCGGCCCTTGAACATCCTGTCACGCTCATGTAGGTCATGACACCTACAACAAACCAGCACATTTTAATACATCACTACAATATGTTGATTATGAGGCTTAAATATTCAAACTGCTTGCAAACATTTTATCAGATTCTTACCAGGAATCATCAGCAGAGTGAAAGTGAAGATCTTCATTCTTCTCTTTTGAACCTTTTGTATCAGTAGGTTCAGTTCTTCTGAAGCTCTCTGTGTGTTTCAGGGTTTCCTGGCACTGTTTTCGTCATGAATGTGAAATGCTGACTTCCTCTTCCTTTGTCTTCTGCTGCTGAATGTGTCACAGGTACAACTGAAACGGAGAGAGAGAGAGAAAGAGAGATGCGTAAAAATGCATCACCAACATAAGAACAAACCCTTGATTTCCACATTCTCAATTCATGGATAAATTTAGTTCTGAAGAACCTACAGAAAGCACACTCACATTTTACAGCATGTTTGATCACACTGTTTATGTTTAAGTCAATGATTAGAGTTGAATTAAATATGCTACATTTATTCATTTAGCAGACATTTAGACATGTAAAAATACCAGCAAATTATCAGAAGCCAATAACAGCTAAAGCAGAAGTAAAACTGTGGAACAGAAGTAAAAAATATATATATATATATATACATATACATATATATATATATATATGTCACAGGTCGGGGTGGGCCAAGCCAGACTGCACCCACCCCTGGAAACCGGGTACCACCTCGAGGAACGTGTCAAGGACCAGACAGACAAGGGAATAAAGGAATAACAGTTTTCTTTATTAAGGTAAGAGCAGTAATTTGAAGAATCCTAATTAAAATCTTCTTTCTTGTCACCAAAGGGAATTCGATGGCCCCCTGGACCGTGGAGGGGAGAACGATCGTGGCGGCCCTGCAGCTCGTTGGAGAGGGATCAGAGGGAAACTCACACCGTCTAGGTAGGTCACTGGGTAAGTACTCTTTACAGGACTCAAGAGGAAGTCGTGGTTATACGGATCCCATTTGGACTGGAACCAGGTAAGTACTCATGGACAGGAGGGGAACAAGTCCCAGATGCTGCCCCAGAGGTAAGTACCCAGGGAGCGGTTGCCTCAGACTCGGACGAAGCACAGGGACACAGGTGGCGAGCGGACCGGGCCAGGAGGGGAAACAGGTAAGTATATCCCGGTAGGTGTCCTTTATGCCAGACCAGTTAGAACGGGGGCCTTTAGCCGGGACGTGAGGGAACCTTGGACAACAGGAAGACACTTCAATCGAGGCACGTGCCGCAGCTATTCCTTTTCCTTCTCAACATGGGCAGCGGCTTGCAACGTAGGCATGGAGGGCCACCAGGCAGAAGAACACTTTGAGCGAGGCGCTCCCTTCAGCTGTGTACTGCAACAATACAACAGGGTTCAACGGTTCAGCGGTATACAAGCGCTCGACAGTGATACCTTCTCTCTTTCTGAACAGGGCGGAGGCCTTCAATGGGGCATGTGGAGACCACCAGGCGGGGAGGACACTTTGAGCGAGACACTCCACTTCGGCTGTGCGCTGTAACCAGGTAGCAGGGTTTAACTATTCAACAGCATATAAAACATTCAGTTGAAATACCTTCTCTCTTTCTGAACAGGGCGGAGGCCTTCAATGGGGCATGTGGAGACCACCAGGCGGGGAGGACACTTTGAGCGAGACACTCCACTTCGGCTGTGCGCTATAACCAGGTAGCAGGGTTTAACTATTCAACAGCATATGAAACATTCAGTTGAAATACCTTCTCTCTTTCTGAACAGGGCGGAAGCTTTCGATGGGGCGTGTGAAGACCGCCAGACGGGGAAGACACTCCACTTCAGCTGTACACTGTAACAGTGCAACAGGATTTAACCATTCAACAGTAGATGAAACATTCAGCTGCAATACCTTCTCTCGTTCTGAACAGGGCAGCGGCTTTCAATAGGAGCGTGTGGAGACCACAAGGCAGGAAGGATGCTTTAAGCGAGTCACTCCACTTCAGCTGTACACTGTAACAATGCAACATGATTTAACCATTCAACAGTAGATGAAACATTCAGCTGCAATACCTTCTCTCATTCTGAACAGGGCAGCGACTTTCGATAGGAGCGTGTGGAGACCACCAGACGGGGAAGATGCTTTAAGCGAGACACTCCACTTCAGCTGTACACTGTAACAATGTAGCAGGGTTTAACAGTTCAACAGCATATAAAACATTCAGCATTAATAGAACCGGGCTGTCTCAAAATGGTAAGTTGGGCGCTTGATGTATCCAAACCTTCCTTGGAGACAGCAGGTGAAAGACTGTAAGGAGAGAGTGCACAGCAGGCGAGGCGCTCCCTTCAGCTGTGTACTGCAACAATACAACAGGGTTCAATGGTTCAGCGGTATACAAGCGCTCGACAGTGATACCTTCTCTCTTTCTGAACAGGGCGGAGGCCTTCAATGGGGCATGTGGAGACCACCAGGCGGGGAGGACACTTTGAGCGAGACACTCCACTTCGGCTGTGCGCTGTAACCAGGTAGCAGGGTTTAACTATTCAACAGCATATAAAACATTCAGTTGAAATACCTTCTCTCTTTCTGAACAGGGCGGAGGCCTTCAATGGGGCATGTGGAGACCACCAGGCGGGGAGGACACTTTGAGCGAGACACTCCACTTCGGCTGTGCGCTATAACCAGGTAGCAGGGTTTAACTATTCAACAGCATATGAAACATTCAGTTGAAATACCTTCTCTCTTTCTGAACAGGGCGGAAGCTTTCGATGGGGCGTGTGAAGACCGCCAGACGGGGAAGACACTCCACTTCAGCTGTACACTGTAACAGTGCAACAGGATTTAACCATTCAACAGTAGATGAAACATTCAGCTGCAATACCTTCTCTCGTTCTGAACAGGGCAGCGGCTTTCAATAGGAGCGTGTGGAGACCACAAGGCAGGAAGGATGCTTTAAGCGAGTCACTCCACTTCAGCTGTACACTGTAACAATGCAACATGATTTAACCATTCAACAGTAGATGAAACATTCAGCTGCAATACCTTCTCTCATTCTGAACAGGGCAGCGACTTTCGATAGGAGCGTGTGGAGATCACCAGGCGGGGAGGATGCTTTAAGCGAGACACTCCACTTCAGCTGTACACTGTAACAATGTAGCAGGGTTTAACAGTTCAACAGCATATAAAACATTCAGCATTAATAGAACCGGGCTGTCTCAAAATGGTAAGTTGGGCGCTTGATGTATCCAAACCTTCCTTGGAGACAGCAGGTGAAAGACTGTAAGGAGAGAGTGCACAGCAGACTACTATTACTTCTCCACACGATGAACTTCACTCCAAAACACAAAACGTGTGAATCGTCACTTCAGGCACTGCATTCCACTCGCACACCGTGCATTCGGGCCAGCACTCACCCACCGGTCTTTCTCCTACCAGATCAACTCTCGTCTCTCGCAAGGGCTCAACTTCTCTCCGGAGACAGCAGAAGACGGGTGCAGCAATCGTCACATTCAGCGAGGAGCGGACAAAAGTTGGAGACAGATCAACAATTCACTCAGTGTACTAGTTCACTCGTGCCACACACTTTCCAAACTCTCAACACCACTTCAGTGTTAGTGCATATAAACAACGAATCCGATACTCATCACTTTGCGTCTTCCCCACTGCTGACGATATTCCTTGGGTTTTCGTTGATAAATTCTTCACTCTCTTCTTTCCACTTCTCAGCTTCAATCTTCGCCCGCTTCACAGCCCAGCCTCAAATACAAAACAACCCGCCGACAAACACAGTATCTCACGGGAGGAGAACCACACGACAGTCTGCTTCCTCTCTATTTTTAAAGCCCCATCTGAAACGTGTCCCTCTCACAACGCTCTCTGTAATTACTCCACACCTGCTGTCAATCGGGCAATTGGCCTTGCTGCCATGGCAAAAGATTCACAGTGCAATAGAGACGGGTGTCCACTGGAGGTCTCCACAACAACACGGCATTCACAAGGACTTTAGTCTTTTCTCTAATTTTTGTCACACCGTGACATATATATATATATATATATACAGTATATATATTAGCTCCTCCCTCCATCCTGACAATGGGTGATACCAACACAGCAACTTAAATAGCAAGGCAAACAAGTTTAATGACACACAGCTCAACTAAAAAGTAATAATTTCTGTTAACATGACAAATATAGACTGGTGGGAAAACTGAACAAAGGAAGACAGGAAACTGGTGAAAACTAACTAAAAGTTCATGATAATGAAACTAAGTGTCTGTTACATAACGCCCCTCCCCAAAAGGCGCGACCTCGTGCCATAACCAAAACAGAAACAAACAGGAGATGAGGGCAGGTGGGTGGTGATTTTGGAGGAGGACGAGGTGGTGACGGGAGGATTGGCCAGATGTTGCAGACCCAGAGTGCAGTTTGGATGACAGACCACAACGGAGTCAATGGAGGGAGGAGCCAAGGTGTTGACATGGCTGACGACATCTGCGGGACGGCCAAAGGAGACGGAGTTGATGTTAGGGGATCCCATGGCGTAGACAGAGAGCTGATGGACCTGAGTGACACCGCTGGCTCTGGAGACCAAGGCAAGTATGTTAGACGTGTAACTGGAGTATCCGAGGACTGAGGTGGAGCCAGTGTGACAGAGGACTCAGGTGGAGCGGAGGGAGGGTGAAGCCCGCTAGAGCCAAAGGGGTTGAGAGCCGGAGCGTGGCGATTGGCTCATATGTCCGCAGCGCAGGCATGGTGAGGGCTTACCGAGGTGAAGCCAGAGGGACGAGGGAGCCTGGTGAAGCCGCAAGGCCAGAGATCTCAGGTGGAGCCAAAGGGTGGGAGGAGCCAAGCCACTGGAGGCGGAGCCGGGAGATCATCACGCTTAGGCGAGGTTGGTGAGTGCATGGCCTTATGCTTGACAACACCGCAAGGCGTCAAGGGGGAAGGCGAATGACTGCAGGAAACCAATAGAGGCAGGGCTGAGGGACTGGCTGAGATCTGCAGTGGAGGTGTGAGGGAGGCTGGGTGGAATCAAAGACGATAATACACTGTCTATACAGGATGACAATAATGCCATTATGCTGGGCTGAACCAGCGGCGATGAAGGCACAATACAGACAATTCAGGGTGGGAAAAGGTGGGAAGCAGTACCTCAGAGTTCCAGTCTATTAAACAGTTCTCAGTCTCAAGATCCACCAAGACTCCCACTGGTACGATGATTGCCGGCTCACACCCCTGGCCAGACTCCCTTTGGGGCATCGGCTCCGGGGTGATGTTTGGCACTGTCATCACAGGCGGCTCACTCGCAGCGGTTGGATGCTCTCCGTCTACGGGTGGCTCAGGCATCGTCTCCATGGTGCTGGGTGATGGTGGGCTGATCTCTGGGTCTAGCTGTGAGATATCTTCGAGGTGTGGCTGGACGAGGCTGATGTCATCCTCTGCTTCACCCACTGTGAATAGGCATCCCTCTGTCCACAGGGCGAAAGTGATGTAACTTTCTAGGGTCCATCAGGGAACGCCGCAGGGCATGACGAAGCAGGGATCTTCATCCAGTCCACACCGAAATCCCTCCATTAAGCAGACGTCTTTGCAGGTGGCTCGATGGCAGGTGTTGAAAAACTCATCCACGTACTCCTTAATAGATCTGCTGTTCTGGAACATTAAAACAATCCCTCTTTTCAAAGTTGTTTGTTTCCCCTTCATGGGGAAAAATCAATGGAAGCGATCTCCATTTTCTTGTTTGGTTTGGTCATCTGTCATCTGTAAATGCAACTGTTTAATTGAGCAAAATGTATTGAGCTGTATCCCTGTAAACCCATTTGATCAGACGAGCCAATGCCTGCATTTCAAATAAAAAACAAATAATACACAAATAACACCCGTAATGAGTATAATATGACAACCAATTGCAAAAAACTGCAAACTTTCTCTGAACTTAACTCAACTTTAGCTCCAGTGACTGACATTCGGCATCTGTTCCACAAAATTAAGCAGACGAGGGCATGATTCCTCATTTAAACCCAGATCTAGTTAAAGTTTCTTCTTAAAATATGGGATTGTTTTTGTCCTGTCTCTGTTGCATTTTGGGTTAAACTTCCACTTCACAAAGCTGCTTTGAGACACAGTCAGTAAAAATGTCACTAAGGTCTCTTTGTTGTTGAGAAGATCACTGGATCATCTGGATTATCTGTAGTGGAGTAGATCACTGGATCACCTGGATTATCTGCAGTGGAGTAGATCATTGGATCATCTGGATTATCTGCAGTCGAGTAGATCACTGGATCACCTGGATTATCTGCAGTGGAGTAGATCACTGGATCACCTGGATTATCTGCAGTCGAGTAGATCATTGGATCATCTGGATTATCTGCAGTGGAGTAGATCACTGGATCACCTGGATTATCTGCAGTGGAGTAGTTCATTGAATCATCTGGACTTTCTGCTGTAGTGTAGATAGTGGTGGTGGTGTCTTTGTTCTTGCACTGGAACTCGCTGATTTCCTGATAATTATGTTCATTCCAGTCAATGTCCTGAAAAAGAACTCATGATATAAGATCATCATCACCATCTTCATCATCATCATCGTCTTCATCACCATAAACACTCACCTCTGCAGTGATTTCTGCTCTTGTATTCAAAGGCAAAAGCCCGATGGCGACTGTCAAAACAAGAGGAGAAATAAAGTTACATTCAAACAGCAAACATTAGAAAGAGATGTGTGTGTACCTGCGTCTTTAGATAAACTCAATGACTGACTGTCAACATCTTTTCCACAAGGTCAACCAGATGAAGACATGATTCCTTAAAAAACTCCGGCATAGTTTTCACTGCTCACATAGTATTTATAATTAGCTATATGTGACCCCTCCACCCGGGCCCCACTCGCCCCGCTCTGTGCGGGCCTCGAACCCTAGTCTCCAGCGTGAGAGTCAGGCGCTGTAAAGACTGCAGCTTCTAGCGTCTGCC
Organism: Scardinius erythrophthalmus; assembly: GCF_964197995.2. Lineage (NCBI taxonomy): Eukaryota > Metazoa > Chordata > Actinopteri > Cypriniformes > Leuciscidae > Scardinius > Scardinius erythrophthalmus. The sequence goes on along the minus strand of NC_138223.1, from coordinate 52,664,206 downwards.
GCTAGAGCACGTATTGAGATCAGAGGAGTGAGGTTTACTCGCACAGCGACTACTAGCTGGCCTCCGTTACATATATATGAAAGCAATAGATGTCTATGGGAAATCTCCATGTAGAGAGCAGATGTAAGTAAATGTGTTTGTTTAGTTTCCAGAGAAAGGTGCATCTAAATCTGACCGTGCTGGGAAAGTCCTGATTGTGTAACTCTTGGTGATTTCTTGCTTCTCTTTCTACACAACACCATCAGCGCCATGAGGAAGATGATCATGATGAAGACTAACCCAACACAGATATAGATGACAGACCCTGAATCAGAGCCGTGACCTGTAACACACATTTAATGTACTTTAAACTGATATATAGAGGCATCACACTCAAATCCCCAAGAAATAAGAGTCTTAAAGAGTGGCAGCAGATGAACTGACCTGATGAGTTGGTATGATCTGTGTGATTCATGCTGGTGGATTGTAGATTCAGATCTGTTGTACTGAAATATGATGATGTTGTTTTTGTAAAAGAGCTGATAGTTGAAACCTCAGTGGTCTTATTATCTGATGGATGACAGGAAAGATCAACTTAAAGTCAATGTTTCTAAAACACTGACACTTAATCCAACTTAAAATAAATAAACAATAATTTGTTGTATTGTCTTCTGTAGAGCTGCTTTATAAGTGATTTTATAATGTATTAACTTTGCAACAATGAAACTGTTATTTCCCTGTTTATTACTGTGAAGCTGCTTTGAAACAATATTTATTTCTGCCTTATTTATTTTATTTGATGGCAAATTTTCCTGTACCTTTGTAGTTCATTTCTACTACAGGTACACTTCTAATAAATACTATAAGCACTTACCCAGTTTAACCAGCAACATAATCTCTGAATAGTCATCAGGTCCAGTCCTCTCCACAACACACCAGTTTTGGCCTTCATCTGCTGTTCTCAGATCAGTGATGGTGACGGTGAAAACTCTGGCCGTCGTGTTGTCAGTCAGAGAGAATCTCTCGTCTTTAGCTGGAGATCCTGATTTAACCATGATGTTTTTAAATCCATAGTTACACTCCCCTTTACAAAAATACTTTGAATATGATTCATATCCAGATTCATATGAGCATCTGATCTCAACTCTCTCTCCTCTGTATCCAGTAATTGTCTGTGGAGCTCCAACAACAATAGCTGAAAACACAAATATCATTATATAGAGCTGTTATGTGTGAGCAAGAGACATAAGCAGGCCAGAATAATAACTGACAAATATCATCCATATGAGTCTGATGATCATGTGATAACAGAGGAAAAACAAGAGAAGATGTCAAACTCTGTGTAAAAGAGCTGAGAGTCTCAAACTCACCTGTACAGATGCTGGAAAAGAGCAGCAGGACGTCCAACATGATGAAATTTGACAAGCGTTTCGCTGAAATAAAAGACCAAATTCTGTGTGACAAACGTTACTGTCGTTCTCTTCCGTACTGAGAGAACAATGTGCGTCAGCAACTAATATTAACATTTCCTTCCTCTTCTGTGTCTCTAACCACATCCAGCTCTACAGAATTTTAAAAGAGCACGTGACCCTGGACCACAAAACCAGTCACAAGGGTAAATCTTTTTCATCATTCAAGCTGATATACACAAATATACCCGTGCGACTTATGACGGTTTTGTGGTCCAGGGTCACACTTACTCCGATAAATTTAACATGGTTTGCTTATATAGTCATCTAAACAGCACATCTAGGTTTTGTGTCTCAGTTTCTTTTGAGTTTTAATCTTGATTCTTACCTTCACTAGTTCATTTTAAATGGACCTGTGGTGGACAAGTGTTGTTTTTTTTAGAGTACAGATATTCCCTGTAATCTTTAAATCTTAATGTAATGAGCAAACTGCTGTTCAAAATGGTTTCATATAAAATATAACAGCACTGGACAGGTTGAGTATTTCCATGAATATAAGGCTGGAGAGTTTGAGACTAGCCTGTATATGAGTCGTTTCATGAGTTCACTGTCTGTTTGCAGCTGATTTCAGTCAAACAGAGTCATTTCAGATGGAGATTTGAAACATATTAATAGTGACAGGAGCATGTCGAAGCTGTGTAGTATTTTACATCACCTGTAGATGGCGCTATGTAGCGCAGCTCTCCAGTAGCTGACAAATATGAGTTTCTCCACAGAATTGGACTGCTTTAAACTTGGGTTTTTTTCCCCTTGCAAGCTGAAGGTCTGACACATTGTATAAATCAGTGACGGGCAACGTTGGTCCTGAAGTGCCGCTGTCCTGCAGAGTTTAGCTCCAACCCTGATCGAACACACCTGAACAAGCAAATCAATGTCTTCAGGATCACTCGAAGGCAGGAGAGTTTTTATTTATCAGGGTTGGAGCTAAACTCTGCAAAACACTGGCACTCCAGGGCCGACGTTAACCATCCCTGCTATTAATAATGCTTGTATTGGAATAGTTTACCCATATTATATTTATATTAGACAATACAGTGATTTTTCCAAGTTAGAATTGTGTGTGATGCATAACAGTGACTGTAAAATATCTATTTTAGGTATGGAGCATATTTTTGCATAGTTCTGATGTTTGAGCTAGGGAAATTGGGCTAGTATTGTTACATAAATCTGGCAACCCTGACTCTAAAGACGGGCGTTCAGTGTGCGAGTTCGGACACTCTGGAGGTCGCGAGCCATTGCACACGATACTAGTCAGTTAACCTGATAATCATATTAAAGCAGCTGATACACGGCACGACTGTACTGCGTCACATGAGCTTTCACACTAAACACGGACGAGGAGCTTTGCATGTTGCTGCTATAGCTTTGGATAGAAAGACAATATAAAGAGACAAGTGTGCAAATGACTCTGTGAAAAGTAGAGAACAGGCAGCACAGTCAATCCTTTCAATAAAAACGACTAGAGAGAGTCTGTGTGTGTGTGTTAGTTTATGCTGTAGGGTTGCAGCCACTGGGCTATAACACTATATTAAGTTATTGATACTTATACAACCTTCTAGGGTCATAGGGCTGGAGCCTATCCCAGTTTCTTAGGCTAGTGGCAGGGGAAAACACTCTGGACAGATGGCCAGTCCATCACAGGGCTCTCTCTCACACACACACACACACACACAGGCAATTTTGACTCTCCTAAGAGAGACCTAAGAGTCTTTGGAGTGTGGGGGAAACCGGAGCAAACCCACACTGACACGGGGAAAACATGCACCTGGCTCAGCCGGGGCTCAAACCGGTGCTGTGTGACGGGGTTGTGTATGTTAGGAAAGAGAGCTAACCAGTGAGCCACCATGCTGCACATAATACTATATAACCTATATATTCATAGATCTGTGTGACGGGGTTGTATATGATTTGGCAATAGGAGACTATACGCTGGTCAAAATTGGGCTGATTCCCTGAGTATTTTAAACATGTTTGAAAATGATTGGGAGGTTGGGAGATGCTCGTAACGTGCTCGGCTCGACTCGCAATTCCTTTCACACAATGCGAGCCGTGACCATACGAGCATCAACGATTGCCTCGAGAGAGAAAAAAGTCACCTGCGAACAAAAACAAATTGTACCATGTGTGCACAGCTTAAAAATGCTAAAAAGAAAGGTAGGCATATATATATATATATTTTTTATTTTTTTTACTTTATTTAACTAAATGAAGTGTACTAATTACAAAAAAAATGGAAATTCACACCATTTTTTTTCTTTCTGTTATCAACTTAGCAACCTAACTTACTATGAACTTTATTTATACATTATACATTTTATAAACTGTGTTTTGTACAGAAAAGTGTGTCAAAATCTCGATTAATTAAAGCAATGTAGATTTTAGCAGATTTTGACAGTTTTTCATTTATGGTTGATCACGAATATATCGTTTGACCCTCGTTTGTTGAGATGTTTTGTGGATGTGTTACTGTTACGTAGATCAGTTCTGTCCCGCTGTCCTGTGTTGCTTCAGGAGACTTTATATTGGCATAATGATCAGCGGCTGTATCTGTCACCTGATTGGTCGAGTGGGTGTGACTGGGGTTTGAATCAGGCTGCTGATTGGTTACTGTGGCGTAAACAGTAGAGACTTCTGTGCAGTTGCTGAGGTGTGATGCAGCCGTCTGATTGGATGAAGATGGAGGCATCTGATTGGATGAAGATGGAGGCGTCTGATTGGATGAAGATGCAGGTGTCTGATTGGATGAGGACGTTACCGCGGTGACGTCTGTGTTTTGGAATCTCTTCATACATGCGGTCAGTCTGAAAAAAAAACATACATTGATAGTTAACTAGTTAATATAAATAATACTCTCTTTTCTTCAATAAACAATAGTTTTACAGTTTTGATGAAATAAAGCTGCATGGAGCATGAGAATGAAAAGACCAGAGCTGTGTCCGAAACCGGTCCCTATCCACTATATAGTGCACTATATCGGGTGTCGGCCATTTTCTAGTGTGTGTGTGTGTGTGTGTGTGGGGGGGGGGGGGGGTTCTACTTTTTTATTAATCATTACTTGAATAAAACATTAAATTAGATGAATGTTAAATTTAAATGAACTGATATTAATAAGGTATATTATATAGGTATATTATTATTTTGATTAAAATAAATTATTTAGGCATTAACTCAATTTAATGTGTTTTACTATAATCCATGTGTTTTAATAATTTGTGGCATTGTTGTTAACTCATTAAACTGTAATGAAGAGATGATAATTTGGTGGATGATTTAAAAATATTCGTTAATCATCTGTAGGAAACGCATTCATTCGAATGTAATCATGATGGTCGCCTGAGAGCGCTCAACGACCACGTCATCTGTGAGCGTTTCAAACTATTTCAATCGATGAAACTACAAAGCTGGCACAGAGGTATATACAATTACAACATAAAGTCATTATGATTGTTTAATATTATTTTTATTAATATTATTTATTTAATATTATTTTATAAAGTAAGTAACATGTAAGATAAAAGGAGTCTTATCACTACGTGTGATGAAGCCGTTTCTGCGACAGCTCTCTCAGACGCAGTGTAAACGTCAGCGTCCGAATTCACTCACTTCATTTCATTTATTCCTTGCAGATATAGTGCGCTCAAATCCTATATAGGGATTAGTGAATGAGTGAATGAGTGAGCGGTTTCGGACACAGCTCAAGTCAAATTAATTTAAACACTAAAAACATTTTAGGACATTTAAATCACAAATAAACTGTTACCTGTCCCAGATTTCCTCTTCCTCTTCTTCAGGATGATGAAGGTTCCAGAACACAGAGTCAGAACCAGCAGAACCGAACCCAGACCGCCAATATTACCATTACTGTAATATTACAAATATTGTAAATATACAGTTGTTATATTGTGTAACCGAAGTGAAACTGCAATGGTAAACCTCAACTCCACAGAAGGAAACACTTCTCTTTACGGTTGATGTCAAACCAAATTAACCACATGAATTCTGATATGTGTGTTTCTCAACAAATATTCAAAGCAATTTCCTTTCAAAGATTGATCATGTGATCAGAGAATTGCATTATGGGTAGTGTAATTTGTGTACTTACTAGTGTTTGTCTGATAGAGTTGAACTGTAGTGTTTCCTGTTGTTGTTGTTCTTGTTGTTTCAGTTTCTGTTTGATGAGTCTCTGACAGAGAGAAACATCAGTGACTGTGAATCATGCAGTGAGAACATGAACACATATAAACTCTAAAGCTCCACATTCACACACAAACCATTCACATCACGTGAATATGAACAGAAGTTATTCTATTATAACACTGATTACTCTCAACTAAAACATGTTTTAGTGTTCATTTTGAATATTTCTACTCACATGTTGGCTGAAGATAGTGTTATACTATCTTCATCTTCATCTTCGTCTTCACTGGAACTTAAGCGTTGCAGTCACACTGTGAGACTGTAATCATTTGTCATTAGTTCATCTTTCTTACACACATAGATTTTGAATGAAAGAAATGTAATAATATGAAGTTAGTGAACACGCTTCTCACAATTTCACTTGAGTTGAATTAAATGTGTTAAATTTATTCATTTAGTTTAAACATGTAGGAAACACACCAGCAATGTATCAGGAGCCAATAACAGCTAAAGCAGAAGTAAAACTGGAATAGAAGTAAAAAAAAAAAAAAAAAAAAAAAAAAAAAAGGGATCCTGTTATACACAGATGAGCCATCCGTCACAACGCTGGGAAGCTCTTTATTTGTTTATATTTATTTTCATGTCTGTTTCCCGCTCTGCTTTTCATTTAAAGATGCTCTAAGTCAGTGGTTCCCAAACCTGTCCTGGAGGACCCCCAACACTGCACGTTTTCTTTGTCTCCCTAATCAAACACACCAGATTCAACTCATCAGCTCATCACATGGGTTAAAATGAGCTGATGAGTTGAATCTGGTGTGTTTGATTAGGGAGACAAAGAACACGTGCAGTGTTGGGGGTACTCCAGGACAGGTTTGGGAACCACTGCTCTAAGTGATGTCACACATTTTTTAGGCCAAAACATTTTTTTGTCACATCCAGCAAACATCTCCTCAACATCCGCTAGCTGCCTGTCCCCTGAACACACTGTAAACAAACGCGGTCTCTGTAGACACCACAGGCTCCACAAACGGCAACAAAAAAACAAACTGGCCCAGCCTGGACCACGAAACATAACAAACAGTGTTCCAGCCAATAACCGACAAGAATGATTTGGGGGTGGGGGGTTAGTGCGCGTGCACATGAAGGGGTGTGTGGAGTGGAGAGAAGCATGAAGAGGGAAGTTAGCTAGAGGAGAGATGTCCTAGACAACGACAACGACTAAAGTTAGAATTATATTCTCTTGAACTTTGATATGGCCGACACACGACCAAAGAGACGACGTTCCGATGAACAAATAGCAAAGAAGGGGGAAAGGGAGAAGGAATGCGCAAAGTCCCGAATTTACATTGGAAAAGCACGGAAGGGAGGGGGAGGGGATGGGATGAGGAGGAGGGAGGGTCGAGCTAGCCTCCGTTTTGTTTGACAATACTTCGAATGTCAACAAGAAGTGACGTCACCCAACATCGCTTAGAGCACCTTTAATTAGTCAAAGCACTTCTTCCTTTATGTCATTTCAGCTGCCTGACCATAAACGCAACTGTTTAATTCCAATGCCTGCATTTTAAATAAATAAACAAATAATACACAAATAGCACCCATAATATGACACAAAACTTGCAAAAAAACTGTAAACTTTCTCTGAACATTATAATCGATCCACAAATGCTGAAGAGCGTCTTTTGGTTACTCCAGTGATTGACAGTCAGCTTCTGTTCCACAAAATTAAGCAGATGAGGGCATGACTCCTCATTTAAACCCAGATCTAGCCGAAGTTTCTTCTTCAAATAAGGGATTTTTGTTTTGTCCTGTCACTGTTGCATTGTGTGTTAAACTTCCACTTCATGAAGCTGTCACAGTCAGTAAAAACGTCATTACGGTCTCTTTACTGTTGAGAAGATCATCGGATCATCTGGTTTATCCACTGTTGAATCCCGTTCATCTACAGTTTAATCTGGTTTATCTGCTGTGGAGTAAATCGTTGAAACCAGTGCATCTGTTGAATCTCGTTTATCTGCTGTGGAGTAGATCATTGAATCCGGTTCATCTGTTGAATCTGGATTATCTGCTGTGGAGTAAATCGTTGAAACCGGTTCATCTGTTGAATCTGGTTTATCTGCAGTGGAGTAGATCAGTGAATCCGGTTCATCTGTTGAATCTGGATTATCTGCTGTGGAGTAGATCATTGAATCCAGTTCATCTGTTGAATCTGGTTTATCTGCAGTGGAGTAGATCATTGGACCGTCTGGACTTTCTGCTGTAGTGTAGATAGTGTCTCTGTTCGTGCACTGGAACTCGCTGATTTCCTGATAATTATGGTCACTCCAGGCAATGTCCTGCAAAAGAACTCATGTTATCTTCCAAACCCTTACACATTTGAACATTGAACCATTATTTGTTATCACTAGCAGATACATGTTGAGTTTTAGATGCTGGTGAGCAGAAGAGAGATGTTCAGAGTCACCAGCACCAAACCAATGAGCACCAATCAGCTTTTACCAGCACTGACATTACAGCTGGTGTTTTCAATAGCTCACAGATATATCATCATCATCATCATCATCATCATCTTGTCATCGATGGTTGCAGGAAGACAGACAGAGACGAGGATTAAACACAGGACAGCAGAACAGGCAGCAACACACACTAAATATAACGGAGATCGGACTAAGAATGACAGAACAGACGGAACTTAAATGCAAACACAGATTACACTGATTAACAGAACACAGGCGATACAGATAACGATGATGACTAAACAGGTGATACAACTGAACTGACCATAGCAATGAAGGACAGGCGGGAAAAGAACAAAGGAAAACAGGAACAAATCAAAACACAAACTGAAAGACCAAACAAGCATTGACACGTGACACATCTTCATCATCACAAACACTCACCTCTGCAGTGATTTCTGCTCTTGTATCCAAAGGCAAAAGCCCGACGGCGACTGTCAAAACAAGAGGAGAAATAAAGTTACATTCAAACAGCAAACATTAGAAAGAGATGTGTGTGTACCTGCGTCTTTAGATAAGATCAATGACTGACTGTCAACATCTTTTCCACAAGGTCAACCAGATGAAGACATGATTCCTTCTTAAAAAACTCCGGCATAGTTTTCACTGCTCACATAGTATTTATAACGAGCTATATGTGACCCCTCCACCCGGGCCCTACTCGCCCCGCTCTGTGCGGGCCTCGAACCCTAATCTCCGGTGTGAGAGTCACAAGGAGGCTAAAGACTGCAGCTTTTAGCGTCTGCCGCTAGAGCACGTATTGAGATCAGAGGAGTGAGGTTTACTCGCTCAGCGACTACTAGCTGGCCTCCGTTACATGTATATGAAAGCAACAGATGTCAATGGGAAATCTCCATTTAGAGAGCAGATGTAAGTAAATGTGTTTGTTTAGTTTCCAGAGAAACGTGCATCTAAATCTGACCGTGCTGGGAAAGTCCTGATTGTGTAACTCTTGGTGATTTCTTGCTTCTCTTTCTACACAACACCATCAGCGCCATGAGGAAGATGATCACCATGATGACTAACCCAACACAGATATAGATGACAGACCCTGAATGAGAGGCGTGATCTGTAACACACATTTGATGTCCTTTAAACTCATATATAGAGGCACCACACTCAAATATTCAAGAAATAAGAGTCATAAAGAGTGGCAGCAGATGAACTGACCTGATGAGATGGTATGATCTGTGTGATTCATGCTGGTGGATTGTAGATTCAGATCTGTTGTACTGAAATATGATGATGTTGTGTTTGTAAAAGAGCTGATAGTTGAAACCTCAGTGGTCTTATTATCTGATGGATGACAGGAAAGATCAACTTAAAGTCAATGTTTCTAAAACACTGACACTTAATCCAACTTAAAATAAATAAACAATAATTTGTTCTATTGTCTTCTGTAGAGCTGCTTTATAAGTGATTTTATAATGTTTTAACTTTGCAACAATGAAACTGTTATTTCCCTGTTTATTACTGTGAAGCTGCTTTGAAACAATAATGTGGCCTTATTTTATTTGATGGCAAATTTTCCTGTTCCTTTAGTTCATTTCTACTACAGGTACACTTCTAATAAATAACCCTTTTTATAAATATAAGCACTTACCCATTTTAACCAGCAACACAATTTCTGAATAGACATCAGTCAAAGGCACAGTCCTCTCCACACCACACCAGTATTGGCCTTCATCCTCTGTTCTCAGATCAGTGATGGTGACGGTGAAAACTCTGGCCGTCGTGTCGTCAGTCAGAGAGAATCTCTCGTCTTTAGCTGGAGATCCTGATTTAACCATGATGTTTTTATTTCCATAGTTACACTCCCCTTTACAAAAATACTTTGAATATGATTCATATCCAGATTCATATGAGCATCTGATCTCAACTCTCTCTCCTCTGTATCCAGTAATTGTCTGTGGAGCTCCAACAACAACAGCTGAAAACACAAATATCATTATATAGAGCTGTTATGTGTGAGCAAGAGACATAAGCAGGCCAGAATAATAACTGACAAATATCATCCATATGAGTCTGATGATCATGTGATAACAGAGGAAAAACAAGAGAAGATGTCAAACTCTGTGTAAAAGAGCTGAGAGTCTCAAACTCACCTGTACAGATGCTGGAAAAGAGCAGCAGGACGTCCAACATGATCAAATTTGACAAGCGTTTCGCTGAAATAAAAGACCAAATTCTGTGTGACAAACGTTACTGTCATTCTCTTCCGTACTGAGAGAACAATGTGCGTCAGCAACTAATATTAACATTTCCTTCCTCTTCTGTATCTCTAACCACATCAGCTCTACAGGACATCATAAAAGAGCTCATTTACTCTGACAAACAGCACATGCTTTGCTTATATACTGATCTAAACAACACAATACTTAGTTTCATTATATGAATGTCATTTTTTATCAAAATTTAAACTAAGATAAGGTTATTATTTGTATATGTTTAGGTTTTGTAACTGGTCTCAGTTTCTTTTGAGTTTTAATCCTAATTCTTACCTTCACTAGTTCATTTTAAAAGGTGGCCAAATCATCTCTAAAAGTAGGCTACAAACAGACAATCTCTTTTTAAATCTTTTTAAATCTACAGCCAGTACTCCTGTCTCACAGCGTTTCTTTTATCATTCTACAGGTGAGCAAAAACGATTCAAAAACTGGTCGAAACTGATGATAAACACTCTGTTTCAAACATGTATATGTTGATTTTTGGTGGGTTACTGAGAAAGACTGTTAGTTTTATTAATATACATGCAGTAGTATTTAGTCAAATATCAGATTACACACGAGTGACAAATATGTGAATTTGAAGTGAAATGAGAGAAAATACTCATGTGAAAAGAATTTAGGGATGTTTCTAAAGTGTTTTAATGTGTTGATTGTAATTGGATGATAAAGTTTAAGTTGGTTAAATGTACATTTGCTACTGGAGTTATCTCGAGCCAAAATGGCAGTGCATGTATGTGTGAACTGGAGCCAAAATGGCAGTGCATGTATGTGTGAACTGGAGCCAAAATGGCAGTGCATGTATGTGTGAACTGGATCCAAAATGGCGACTTGCATGTAAAACATGAGGTTAGTGTGAAGCCAAATGCGAGATTCATTTATGTGACAGTGTGAAAATGGAATTAATGTTCATGTTAATGTGAAAACACTGTAGCAGGTCAATGTATTGTGATTGATAATAATGTGTTTCAGAACAAGTCAAGTACAGACAAAAGTAACTTCTGAAAAGCATTTATTGAAAAGTTAATTTCATGTCGTGAATACATTGAGAGCTAAGAAAAACGAGAAAGTTAATTAAAGTTTGCCAGAGCTTAGAGCCAGTACTCATGTCTCACAGCGTTTCATTTATCATTCTACAGAGCTGGCAAAAGTGGTTAATTCACCTCACCCACTGATGTGGGTAACATAAACAGGGTAAAAAGAAGGGCATTTACCTTTTATAAGCTTTAACTGTAGATGAGGTTTTCTAAATACAAAAAAAAAAAAATGGAACTTTTTTTTTTTTTTACATTTTTGCATTTATATATATATATTAGGGGTGTGCAAAGCAGCTGGTATTTGTATCTGTATTTGTATTTGTATTTGTTGAGGGGGGAAAAGTATTTGTATTTGTATTCGAGTAAAATTCAAAATAGGTGTAAAAAATCCAGGTTTTTTTTTTTTTTTTTTTTGCGTTACACTTCTAATTTACGTTATAGTGTAAGTATTCTTTAATTATATCCATTAAAATAATTATGGATATTCAATATGTAAAATATTTTTTTTCAAAACTGCATTCATATTTAATTTTAAAAGGGCTTTTTAAACCTGCTAAGAGTTATCCAGCCAAGAATACGCCTAGAACTGCTTTTCTGACGGACTGATATTAATGACATAATGACGGCTTTTTATTTAATTTCTCATCTCCATAAATATATCTAAAGCTAATGCAAGGGCTATAAACAAATTAATTATTTGCTGATACTTCCTCGTCATCACGAAGAGCGCAGTTCGCACAGCTTTCTCCTTTTCACAAGCGTTGTTCTCTCGCGGCGTCTGTTGTTGCTATGCAACCGCGGCGCTGGCTTCTTTTATATAGCGCGCTTACCGCGCGCCTACATTTGAAATCTGCACGCGCAAAAAACGTGCTATGTAAACGGCCCCTTATGACAACGTGATATTAGCCTAATCCAAAATATTTCCATATGTGTGGTTCTTTCCTCCTTTCTTATCAACAAGTGGATTTACCACCACCACATCAGCAGCACCGACGGTCGCCATGTCTCATGAGGAAACGCAGCTTTTTGATATAAAGTTTTTCTTGTTCCCGAATACAAATATTTTTAAAGTATTTGTTGAAATAAGTATTCGTAAAAAAAACACATTATTTGTGCCTTTCCGAATACCGTATTCGGGTTCGGCTCCACCCCTAATATATATATATATACATATATATATATGTTTTTGTTTTTGTTAGCAACATATCTTGTCCCGCTGTCCTGTGTTGCTTCAGGAGACTTTATATTGGCATAATAATCACCGGCTGTCTCTGTTCTGCTCTTGAGTCTATGGCGGCCCATAGAACCGTTCATATGAAAGTTTAATATAAAAAATAAATATAAAACTTGGCACACAGATAGAGGACGCTCTGAACATTATCCACATGTGAAATCTCTAACTCAAACCCTTCAGTGCCACTATCTTATCAAAGTTGTGCTTATGTTTATGCTAATAGCATTGAAATATGCTACTATTTGTTAGAAACAAAATTTGGTCATGAAAACTTTTCTGTCATTTTGAATTTTCTGAAACCCTTTTTCTTTTAACTCATTTCTGTGGCCATTTTATGGCTTTATTGGACAGGAAAGTATATATCAGACAGGACATCATGGGGTGTAGAGAGAGGAATGGGATCGGAAGAGGATATTGGCTCCGACAATCCTGCTGTTTTTTTTTTTTAATTTTTGGAGACAGTTGGTCCAATTTATAAAGTCAATTAGCCCAGATCCCAGGTCTTCAGACCGTGATGGCAAAAAGTTATTAAAAACTTTTGATAGACCAGACCGTACTTGTAGGACGCTTCAACAAATTTGATGGCGAGTTTGCCACAGTGGATGTGAGGCTGTATCTCCAACACTGGAATATTCAGACAAAACTTGGCACACTTAATAGCCATCACACCCTAAGGGTTCGTGAGGAGTTTTGGCACAGCGCCACCTAGTGTTGCCAAATAATGAAACATTTATATTTTTGCCTATAACTTCAGAATAGTTTGACCAAATATCATACCACTGATCTCTTTACATTCACTGTGTGGCATATCGAGCTGAATGAAACCCAAATTTCTCATGTCGGCCATTTAGAATTGTGTAGAAATACGCTGTATTTTCTGAAAGCAACAGCATATGGTTGCGAAACATGATATGTGTCATTAGCACCGAGGAGCCTAATAAGATTGGGATTATCACTGCTCAAAAGATGATCAAATGTACAAATATGCTTCTAACCTTTGTGAATTGTGTTTGATGCTATAAATCTTACCTCTTTGTGTTATTTGGGGCTTACAGAATCTAATGATAAACAGTTTTACAACACAATACACACATAAGCATTGTGAACTCCTGCTAACACAATTTCACACAAATCATCATCAAATTATGCAGGTAAAAAAGTTGTTAAAAAACTTTTTAATACCTTAAACCAGTTTCACATAACTCATTGTCAAATTTAATATAAAAGAGCCACATATAGTGGCTTACATATAGCTACTAATTTTCACTGCTTGTTTTTTTTTTTTTTTTTACATTTTTATTGTTTTTATTAAACTATATAAGAGGTGTTCTAATTACAAATAACACTGAATTAAATGTATTTTTTCATTCTTTCCCTTTTTTTAATTTTAATGGTTAGTAACTTTCCTTGTGAACAATATTACATACAGAAGAATACTGATAAAAAAATGTTGATGATTTGACCAAATTCTGACATTCTTTTTCATTTATCAGTGATCACTGAATATATCGGACCCTCGTTTGTTGAGATGTTTTGTGGATGTGTTGCTGTTACGTAGATCAGTTCTGTCCCGCTGTCCTGTGTTGCTTCAGGAGACTTTATATTGGCATAATAATCACCGGCTGTATCTGTCACCTGATTGGTCGACTGGGGTTTGCATCAGGATGCTGATTGGTTACTGTGGCGTAAACAGTAGAGATATTTGGGCGGGTGTTGAGGTGTGATGCAGGCGTCTGATTGGTTGAAGATGCAGGCGTCTGATTGGATGAAAATGTTACCGTGGCGACATCACTGTTTGGAATCTCTTCATACACGTGGTCAGTCTGAAAAACAACACATACATCAATAATTGAATAGTTTACATAGATTAACCACTCAATCAATCATTTAACATGTATGTCTGATCTTCTACAGGCAAAGATTTGAACACTCACCTCTGTATTGTGCTGCATGTTTTGCTGAAATAAAGCTTTATAAAACCAGAGAAAAGTCAATTCACACCAAAAACAAGAAAATAATAATAAAAATTCTCACAAATAAACTGTTACCTGTCCCAGATTTCCTCTTCCTCTTCTTCAGGATGATGAAGGTTCCAGAACACAGAGTCAGAACCAGCAGAACCGAACCCAGACCGCCAGCAACAGAAGCCAGATCTGAAGGCAACGCTAAACACATGATATGTACATGATGAAACACAAACTGATTCTGATTATACTGGAAAATCAACAATAACATTCGAATAACTAATATAAATTCCTTTGATTATTGTACCATTAGGAATATTGTAATATTGTAAATATACAGTTGTTATATTGTGTAACTGAAGTGAAACTGCAATGGTAAACCTCAACTCTACAGAAGAAAACACTTCTCTTTACGGTTGATGTCAAACCAAATTAACCACATGAAATCTGATATGTACATCATTTATATTTATACAGTAGAAAATGTGTCTCCACAAATGTTCAAATCAATTTCCTTTCAAAGAGTGATCATGTGATCAGAGAGTTGCATTATGGGTAGTGTAGTTTGTGTTCTTACTAGTGTTTGTCTGATAGAGTTGAACTGTAGTATTTCCTGTTGTTGTTCTTGTTGTTTCAGTTTCTGTTTGATGAGTCGCTGACAGAGAGAAACACCAGTGACTGTGAATTATGCTCATGCAGTGATATAATAACACATAAAAATAATAATAGACAAAAACACACTTTACATTGTTTGCTATTGTTGAACAAATTTGTTTTCTGTAATCACAAGAACATCACAACATCTAAATACAATTTTGATTTATATTTCACAGAAACTGAAACTTTGAAACTTTGATGAAATTCATGAATGCATCATTAAAATTGTGTATAGAAGCTTTATCTCTTTATTCAGTATAATCACAGTAACTTTACATGAGTGCAGATGTCAGCGGGTGCAGTGTGCATGTGTGTGTGTGTGTGTGTGTGTGTGTGTGTGTGTGTACCTGTGCTGGTGTGTTCAGTGCTGCTGTTTGTATTCGGACTAATGCTGGATGTTGAGATCTGGACATGTGTTGTTGTCTCTGGAGCTGAGAAATGAAGAAGAACTGTAGATAGCTTTTTCATTGTCATTCAACTGTAAATTTAGAGTGCACATATGAACAAAATTCCATTCCACTGGCTCATAAAATATAAAAATAAAATAAAAAAATGCTACAACGTGCATTCAAATATAACACTAAAAAGAGTTTGACAGCAGCATAGATATAATGATGTTGCACATGATAATTGGCGGCATGTAAATCCAATCGTTTGCCCTTGTTAAAGGGATACTTCACCTCTGGGAAGATGAATGTTAATTCCGTGTGTTATTAAATGTTATTAAAATAGGTCATTTAAGTATAAGAAATGTGAAGAAATTTTTGAATTTGGAGCTTTCTAGACTGAGAAAAGCCAGAAAATGTATTTTTGGCTTATGTGGATAAAAGACAACAACTCCCAGAATGCACTTGCTTCGCTGCCTTAAGAGGCCACGCCTACCGGTAAGGCAGCGCAGTTGAAAACAAGAAGGCTAGCCTACGTGATGAGTTCGCCCAAAATGTCCGGGATTCGGCTTTTGCGTTCTACAGTCGGCATTCATCATGTTTACTGTGGCGAGCAGGACGAGGCTGACGGCCGCGGGAGAACGATGCGAGGCCGGTGGCGTCATTACATACTGAGACGCGCCGGGTCTCGCATCGCTCACGGAGGAGAAGGAATTTTCTTAGCAATGGTAAAACGCACATCAACCGATCACTTGTTTAGCGTTCATGTAAACACTACATTCAGATTCACCAATCGGAATGAATTCAGTTAGATTGAAACAAGAGGTGTGCATGTAAACAATGAATGGCGACCGCAGAAAGCAAAAGCCCGAATCCCGGACATTTTGAACGATCTCGCCCGCCGGACAAGTCCGGGAAAAGGAGGATGTAACCCCTACTTACTCAGCTTTCTCCTACTATTCAGCTTTCTCCTATTATTCAGCTTTCTCCACAGAACAAGAGCCTGCTAGCTTAGCTTCCAAAGAAAGACGTCTGACACTGTGTACATTCTGTGAGTAAGATCCAATCCTCTATGGGCGGGCTGAAAACATGCGGAACAACGCCATCTACTGGCTGTAGTCTTTAGTTTCTGGCCAGAAAATCCTCCGATGATGCAAAATGACGATTTTTGCGTCATCGGAGGATTTTTTACAGACAAAAAATGCATAAATCTCTTGTCTCAGGGGGATATGAGAGTGGAAAGCATGGTAATTCGAAAATATTACAGGTTTTCTACTAATACAAAGCTTAATGCTAAATCCTGAAGTAACCCTTTAAGTGGTGGCATAAATAGTTATTCCACATTAAAAATAAATACTATAATTGTAATAACCCGGTCCAGTTCACATGAGGCTCACAGCAGAGGATTCAGTGAGATATAGTGGTTAAGTTTTTTTGAGTTCAGGAGTCTGACAGTTTGTGGGAAAAAGCTGTTGCATTTATCTGGCTGTTCTGCCCCGAATGCTGAGAAACCTCTTGCCAGAGGGCAGCAGAAAAACACTCCATGATAAGGATGGGTGAGGTGTTATGTAATGTTTTTGGCTGGGTCAGACAGCGTTTGAGTGCAGTGAAGAGCCTATGATCTTTTCTGCTGTCCTCACCACTCTCCGTACAGACTTCCAGGCTGAGGTTTGCAGTCCCCAAACCGAGATGCAGAGATGCAGCTGGTCAGTGTGTTCTCCATAGTGCCTTGGTAGAAAGTGCTGAGGATGGGAGGGGGAAGGTGTGCTCTTCTCATCCGGCACAAAAAGTATAGATGCTGCTGAGCTCTCTTTAAAAGAGAGGCAGTGTTGAGGCTCCATGTCAAACTCTCTGTGATCTGCACCCCCAGGAACTTCGTGCTACTGACTACTTCCACCACAGTGTCGTTGATGAGGAGTGGTGTGTGGCTGTGTTGCTTTCTCCTGAATGTCGACAAAATGTAGAAGATCATTGTTGACTTCAGGAGAGCTTGTGGACAGGTTGTTTGTGTCGCACCAGTCCACAAGCTGTCTCACCTCCTCCCTGTAGGCCTGTTCATAACCAGAAATATGGGGGGAATACTCTGGGTTCAGGGTATATCTGGGAACTTTTCTCTGATATGATTATTTGTAAGTGTGAACTCGTGAAGTGGTTTGTGCTGAACCTGGCATCACAGTGAACAGTAATGGACTCAGGACACAGCCCTGAGGGGAGCTGGAGATGCTATTTCCAAAACTTACAGACTGAGGTCTGTCTGTTAGAAAGTCCAATAGCCAGTTAAACAGGGGGGTGCTATGGCACAGGGGTCCCAGTTTACTTAGCAGATTCTGTGGGATGATTGTGTTGAATGCCAAGCTTAAGTCCACAAACAGCATTCGCACGTGAGTGTTCTCCTCCAGATGGGCCAGGCTACAAAGGAGCAGAGAGGAAATGGCGTTGTGGAGTTTGGTGCGGTAAGCAAACTGGAAACACTCATAAGGGTACAAAAGCTGTCACTAGGACGGTACCCTTCAACAAGGTTCAAATATGTACCATTTAGGTACTAATATTTACACTTTTGGTACCAATATGTATACCTTTTGAGTATGCACTCTTTAGGTACAAAGGTGTACCTTTTGAAAAGATACCGCCCCAGTGATAGCTTTTGCGTGTTTTTTTCTGAGAGTGGAGGGGAGTTTTGAGATGATATGGTACTTTACCAGCCTCTCGAAGCACTTCATCATTATAGAAGTGAGTGCAACAGGACAATAATCACTGAGGAATGTAATTGTGTATTTTTTGGGCACTGGTATTATGGCAGCAGTCTTGAAGCATGAGGGAACTACAGCCTGATTCAGCGAGGTGTTGAAGATGAGGACAGGATCCAGCTGATCAGCGCATTCCTTAAGCACCCGTCCTGGGATGTTGTCATGAGGAACACTTTTTCTCACAGGAGTGGTGTTTAGTGCTTCAAACCATCCAAAATATGTGTTGAGTTTGTTGAGAAAGCATGTGTTGTCCTCACAGGGTGGTGGAGTCTGCATACCCTGCCACATGCGCTTGATGTTCGCAGGGTTGCAGAAGAAACCCTGTATTTTCTGGCTATGGGCATGTTCTTCAGCCCTAATGGCACGGTTCAGGTTGGCTCCAGCTGTTCTGAGCGCCCCCCATGTGACCAGCTTTAAACGTAGCGTTTCGTGCCTTCAGCATTGCACCTACCTCGCTGGTGATCCAGGGCTTCTGATTGGCTCGTGTGGTGATGTTCTTGGTGACACATGCATCCTCCATGCACTACTGAATATATGTGGACACAGGTGCAGCACACTCCTCCACATTGATGTGTATCCCAATCAGTGCA
This sequence comes from Scardinius erythrophthalmus, assembly GCF_964197995.2. Taxonomy (NCBI): domain Eukaryota; kingdom Metazoa; phylum Chordata; class Actinopteri; order Cypriniformes; family Leuciscidae; genus Scardinius; species Scardinius erythrophthalmus. The sequence continues at coordinate 52,645,268 of NC_138223.1, read as the reverse complement.
GTCAGAGCGGCCCTGTAATGCTGACATAGCACCCTCAGGCCAGACCCTCACCTGCTTCACTGTAGGTTTTTCCTGATAAGCAGTGGCCTGTGTGCAGGAATTAGCATCACGGAGAAGTGATTACTTGATTACTTTGATTACTAGAAAATTCCCAACACAGAATTTGAGGAAAACAAAACATTTCATAGAAATATTTTGTTTTTATAACTAAAATTGTTGTTTTTATTAATATTAAAGCATCACAGATGAGGGCAGACTCTATCATTATGTCATTATGGTCGCTGTGACCAAGGCAGCTTTGGCATAATGTCAATAACACTTCTACAAATGAATTAGTTTCTTCACAGTTATTGAGGTCTAAATTACCAAAAAAAGGTATTGTTGGATACCGGCACCGAATCTCAGGTACCGCACCGGACCCAACCACTGTGGCATGAGTGATTCTTTTCCCCAAACCAGTTAAGCGCAAACCACGCCCCTTAACCGAAAACTCTTGTGCATGTGTGTTCGTGTGTGTGTGTGTGTGTGTGTGTGTGTGTGTGTGTGTGTGTGTACCTGTGCTGGTGTGTTCAGTGCTGCTATATGGACTAATGCTGGATGTTGAGATCTGGACACGTGTCATTGTCTCTGGAGCTGAGAAATGAAGAAGAGACGTCACACCATAATAAACATATTCATAAAACAATAAACATGAATGATGAAGTAGATTTTGTGTGTTTGTGTGTGTGTGTGTGTGTGTGTGTGTGTGTGTGTGTGTGTGTGTGTGTGTACCTGTGCTGGAGTGTTCATTGCTGCTGTTTGTATACAGACTGGTTGTTGAGATCTGGACACGTGTCGTTGTCTCTGGAGCTGAGAAATGAAGAAGAAACGTCAAGCCATTCAAATTAAACAAATATATTAATAACACAATCATTAACCACAGCATGAAACATAAACATGAAGGATAAAGAAGATTGTTGTAAAACTACATGAAATGTCCCGTGAGAGCTATTACAGTTTTTCACGGTATATAATAAGGGTACATACTGTTAAGCAATTAACATGTCTTTACCGTTGCTTTTTTACAGTATTTTACCGTTTAAATTACGAACATTTTTTACAGTGTAGCCACCCTCAGGCCAGACCTCACATCAGTGATCTCAAATTCAATTCCTGGAGGGCCACAGTTCTGCACAGTTTAGCTCCAACTCACACCTGCAAGGAAGTTTCTAGTAATCCTGAAGACCTTGATTAGCTGGATCAGGTGTGTTTGATTAGGGTTGGAGCAAAACTGTGCAGAGCTGTGGCCCTCCAGGAATTGAGTTTGAGATCACTGCCTCACATGCTTCACTGTAGGTTTTTCCTGATAAGCAGTGGCCTGTATGCAGGAATTAGCATCACAGAGAGGTGGAGCCAATGTGGGGGCAGGGGACTTCCTCAAATGCCTTCTTGGTGTTAGTGTAGGCTAGATCCAGTCTGTTCATGTTCCTGGTAGCAAAATCCACATACTGATGGAAATGAGGGAGATCTGTCTTCATTTTAGCCAAGTCCCCTGCCACAATGAAAACACCCTCCAGATCTTCATTTTACAGATCACTGATGGAGCTGTAGAGCACGTTCAGGGCCTCCTTACTGTTTGCACTGGGTGGGATGTATAATGATGTAATGATGATAGTTGTAAATTCTCTGGGCAGATATAATGGTCTGCATTTTATAGTCAACAACTCTATGTCCGAAGAGCAATGACTTGAGACCACTGTGTAGGGTTGGGTTCTGAGCTCTACTTTTAATGGCACCGACAGAATTACGTCAGCACTACCAAGTACCGATTCACATTAAATCAATAGGTGTCAAATTTTAGTACCTGAAAACGCACCTGGGCGCGAGAGTAAGACGAATCCTGCATGTTCTGCGTGTCTCTGTGTGAATGAGTGACGCAGACCCTCGGTTTCATTTACCTTACACACAAACACACACACTGAAGCACGCATGATGCTTGCGGTGCCTCTGCATTCTCACTACATGAGAACATGAATGCATGAGTCACTGAAGCTCATCAGCTTATTACAGCATTTTACAGTTTCATTTAAGAAAAACTATCATTATATCATTAACACACGGAAACTCGCACAACCCATCAAAATAAACTTTCAATTTAACTTGATAATATATTACTGTTGTACAGTAGAATTTAGATATCTCAATTTAATAATAATACTAACACTAATAATAATAAAAATTATCAAAAAATATATATATTTTAAGGAATTATCACACTTTTTTCTATGTTTTTTCTAAATATAACAGTATAAAGTTGTGCCACATGTTCCTTGACAAAAAAAGTTGAATTTCATATTAAAGATCAATAAAAAAAAATGTTATGTCTTCATTTGATTACTAGAAAATTCCCAACACAGAATTTAAAGAAAACAAAACATTTCATAGAAATATTGTTTTTAATAACTAAAATTGTTGTTTTTATTAATATTCAAGCATAACAGACGAGGGCAGACTCTATCATTATATCATTATGGTCGCTGTGACCAAGGCAGCTCTGGCATAATGTCAATAATACTTCTACAGATGAATTAGTTTCTTCACAGTTATTGAGGTAAACATGACTAAATTACAGAAAAAAGGTATTGTTGGATACCGGCACCGAATCTCAGGTACCGTACCGGACCCAACCACTGTGGCATGAGTGATTCATTTCCCCAAACCAGTTAAGCGCTGTGGGAATCCAGATTTATTAAAATGTTTAATTTAGGTTTACATTGAATTTAGCATGTTAAGGTTAGGTATAAATTATGATTATCAGAGTTTTCTAGCAAACGACTCTGGTCAGTCCTGTTTTACTGAAACTCTTGGAGTTTGTGTTTTAGCAAGAAAGTCCAGCCAGTCCTGTACTCAGGTCTCAGTGTTTGAATAGATATGCTGAGTGGATTAGGGTGGGCAATGCTCTGTCTAAAACCGGTTCCTAAACCTGTCTTTTTCGGTTCCTGCCCCTAAATGTATATAAACTGTAAGAAAACATTTCATGTCAGACTTGGTGACTGCAGCTACCGACAGCTCGTGTTCTCAATAAAGAATCCTGCTGAAGAAACAACCAAGTCTCCTGGTCTTTCGATTCTAAGTTCACAACAAGTATGTTGCTCCCGAATCACTGCTGCCATATTTGGCTCAACAAATACACAATTTGGGTCACAGTGGTCCAGCAACGATGAATCACAGGTTCTCAAATCAATGGTGGAATCCAAAATTCAGAAATGTAGCCACAGAAACAGCCAAAAGGTGTGTTACATGTCAGAAAAATAATGATGTACCAGCAGCCATTACACCAGCAGCACATACCCCAGCTCAACCAGGACCATTTCGTCATTTGCAAGTTGATTACATATCGTTGCCTCGTTGTAAGGGAAAAACTGACGTTTTGGTAGTAATAGACAAGTTCTCAAGATGGATAGAAACTTACCAACCCTAGTGTTGGTCATTTGGAAAGTTAACAATAGTTAAGCTGTGTTAACAAGTGTACCCTCTATTGTAGACAGTAGAGAGACGTTTTAATGTTTTGTGGGAACAGAAATTCACAAAATGTTTAGGAAAAGTACTAGACAGATTACACCTTTTTGGACAGATAGTGAATTCAAGTCTTTGTTATCAGAGCACATGGACTCCATCGTGACTGAGCCAGTCAGATTGAATTTAACAAATAAATTTGGCATTGATCCAGAGAAAGTGTGGTCAATTGAAGATTGCAAGAAAGTGTTGGGTGCATGTATCAGGAAGAAAAATATGAAAGGCATCATCTGTTGTCACCGAGAATTTAGTTATCCATTGCACAAGAACAAGCTCGTTGTATTGCTACTTTAAACGATCAGAACAAACAATTGCACACTTACATGTTCTGTCTCAAGACAAAGTTGGGCCATAACAAAGCCTCAACCAAATGTGATTTAGAAGACCAAAAGTCAGATGAAAGTTATCCTGATTTACAGTCTTTTGATAGTATAGAGGACAATGTCAATGCAGATGTAAATGCAGTTGAAGTGTGCGTAGCTAGACAAAAGCCTCAGGGAAAAGGTGTTGATACAGTTCCATTTGCAACCCCCATATTGCAGCCACAAGCAGTCAAAACATCTTTACGTCCGAAAGATATTGAGAGAATTGCTGAAAATTTGCCATCAGTGCAAAGAAATTTTTCTGAGTTTAGGAGAGCATTGTTAAGTAAAATGCATCTTTACGACATGTCGTTGCCGGAAGTTACACAGCTGATGTCACAAATTCTAACTGAATCTGAATTCAACAATTTTGAGTCTGCTGTTACTTCCGAACTGCAACCTGTCAGTAAAGGCGATTTGAGAGAAGGTGTTTTGAAAATCCTAAAGAAAATCTTAGGACCGAAAATCGATTGGTCAAAAGTTACTAGCTGTGTACAAAAGAAAGAAGAAACTGTGAGTGAATATACTGAGAGGTTCTGTCAGGTAGCGGTAACGTACAGTGGAATAGTGGATGATTCCGAAAGTGTGTTAGCTGACAAAGGAGCTCTAATCCGAATTTGGGCAGATGGTCTTGTAGCTGAGTACAGAACAGCCTTGCCATTCCTAGATATAACGTGGCCTAAAAGAACTCTCAGAAGTAACCTAGAAAGTTTAGCTATTTGGGAAAGAGACTCTGATGTCAAAGAGAGAGTAAGAATTGCAGCAGTTTCTGTTAAGGTCAACTCAGAGAAGCCAAAGAAACACAAAAGTCCTAGAGAAGCCAGTTGTTCTTTCTGTGGCAAGCAGGGACATTTTGGAAATGAGTGTAGGAAAGGCAAAAATAATTTTAAAGATGTAAATAAGGTTACTCAGCTTCTGCTAAGCCTGCTTGATATTCTGAAGCAGCCCCTCCCCTCCTCGTTAAACTCGTGGGGCAACGTGATACAGTGTTAACCATTTGGGCTGTGAGTGCTTAATTTCCCCAGTAAATCACAACAAAGGTGAAAGGCTTATTTTTGTTCAATAGAACAAAAGGAAAGTGACTGTCTCAGCCTTTGTTTGGGGGACATTAAGACTCACAGCCTTAAAATGTTATACTGCAGAACACTACAATCAGACACCATCCTCTGTTAATGATGTTTATTAGGACTGATGTTTCACTGGAGAATGGAAATGTGCCAATTTTCTCACACTGTACAGTGTGTACACAACACAGGGATAGGATAGGACACGGACCAGTGATGTGCCCAGGGGAGAACTGGAAGCAACAGGCTTTCGGGGGCCAATCCTGCGGTGAAGATTCCCTTATAGGCCCTTCCCAACCATAGTCCATCCTCACCTCACTGTTCCTTTTTAGGTGTCTCATAAATTAAGAAATAGGGAAAGAAGGAACCACAATTAGCAGACTCAGATTGAATAGAGGATACAACCCTAATGTTTGTAGTCTTTACAATGAATACTGGTCTGTTGCAGTTTTTCTTTGTTTGTTTGTTTTTAACCATATGCACTGACCTACACACCCGCATATGAAGAACCAACCTCCAGAAAACAACTAGACCAACTGCAGAGACTCCAACCAACACAGAAGAAAAAAAAAAATACACAACGCAGACTCACCTACAGGGAACTTCAGTCATCCCTCATCATGATCAAGATTGTCGTACTACTACTAACCATCATGGACATCGCACAAAGTGTGGACCCCAGAAACATCTTCTTAGAGCTGATGAATATGTCCTTGTTTGGTGGAAAGAACGTTTGCATGCCACATGCACCTTCAGTAGGAGCCGGAATCCCATGGGTTGCACCCCCTATCTCTGTCTACAGCATCCTACCCAGCCAATTCAACGGCAGGTGCACCCTGGTTTATGTTCTACCAGCTATCAGAGAAAATACACACTCCACCCCAAGCTCTCCACAGCTACAAAATTCAGCTCCTTCTATCAACAAAGATGGCTGCATTCCAGGACTCACTTGTGTTCAAACGTGGTGGTCAAGAACTCTTGGAACATTAATCTTTTCGTATGGTGTACCTGAGTGATGCACCCGGTTAATGGATCCAACAGAGAATTTGAACAAAATCCAACAAGACATTCTTGATTTTTCAACAAAAATACACCAGATGACTGAAGACAATTCTTCATGGTTCGGAAACTTGATAGGTAAACCCTGGCTGTGGATTAAAGAAATAGCAATGCTGCTGTTATTTCTCCTACTGGCATTCTACGTATGCTTCCACAGTATCAAGTGTTTCATTCAACAAATGACTCACGCCTCGCACAAGAAAATGACTGGTCCAACCATAAAAGAATATTACCCGTAAGAACTTCACGGACCCTAATTGCATGTTTTGTTTCTGTGTCAGCATGCAATTACAGATGAACAACACAGAACTTGCTATGTGCCTGTAACTTACACAAGTTACAAGAATTAACTTTTAAGTGTATAAATTTGTATTTTGTGAGAGTTTTTTTTAGACTCTCAAAGGGGCAAGTGTGAGAATCCAGATTTATTAAAATGTTTAATTTAGGTTTACATTGAATTTAGCATGTTAAGGTTAGGTATAAATTATGATTATCAGAGTTTTCTAGCAAACGACTCTGGTCAGTCCTGTTTTACTGAAACTCTTGGAGTTTGTGTTTTAGCAAGAAAGTCCAGTCAGTCCTGTACTCGGGTCACAGTGTTTGAATAGATATGCTGAGTGGATTAGGGTGGGCAATGCTCTGTCTAAAACCGGTTCCTAAACCTGTCTTTTTCGGTTCCTGCCCCTAAATGTATATAAACTGTAAGAGAACATTTCATGTCAGACTTGGTGACTGCAGCTACCGACAGCTCGTGTTCTCAATAAAGAATCCTGCTGAAGACACAACCAAGTCTCCTGGTCTTTCGATTCTAAGTTCACAACAGCGCAAACCACGCCCCTTAACCGAAAACTCTTGTGCGTGTGTGTTCGTGTGTGTGTGTGTGTGTTCTTGTTCTTCTATCCCGGTGGGGACTTCAACCTGAATGCACACAGACTCATGGGGACTCGTGTCACCGTGGGGACCTAAATTGAGGTCCCCACCGGCAAAGCCCCCTAGGCACCTCCCAGACAGTGTCTAGACCCGCCCCATGCAGTTTTTTCTGAAGTCCTCATGAGGACCGTTTTCAAGACAAAAATCTGTGTGAGTGTGTATCTATGCGCCCCTGGTGGTCACACAGAGTATTGCTGTCCCCACGAGTCACATTGTTCTTGAAAAGTGTGTCACTCTCTAGCGCCCTATTGGGGGTATTGGTCAATAATGAAATTAAAGTATTTAATAATAGTAATAGTAAGATATGAGTTAATAGGGTATATATATATATATATTTATACTGGATATTAGTATACTATTTAGTTATTTATATTACTTTATAAAATAAACATAATTAAATAAATTTACTGTTGATACACTAGAATGAAGATTCTGGATAGACTGAGCCACAAACTAAATATTATTTTTTTAATTTAGCAAATTCTTCAAATGATTAGAATACAACAGATCTCTTAAAAATGCCATTCATGTAATTAATCAGGGATCTACAGTATCTATATTCATATACTCATTATTGATGACAATAGGAAAGAAATCAAATGAGGTTTGCCAACTCCAGGGTTTCAGTCTCGCCTCTCCGTGGACTGTTGTATTGGGGGGGGGGGGGGATTATATACTAAATCTAAATCAATTAATTAAATTAATTAATAATTAATTAATTAATTAATTAATTAATTAATTAATTAATTAATTAATTAATTAGTTAAAAACACTCCAAAGTGATTTTGTTAATGTAATTATAATACATTATTATATCATTACTATAATATGTAATTATCATTTAATTCTAAACTAATTAAATCATGATCAGTAAATGATAATAGATTTTCCACTCTGGGATACCCTTCTGACAGAGCCTTTCTGCATACATTACACAGAATCAAAGAGGAGCATATATATATTAATAAATGAACAGGCCCTGACAATATACAATCTTTGTTTCTAAAATTGTCAGCTGCTGTTATTTCTAATCTTCTGGCTTTTTTAATTAAGTATATCACAAATGGGATTCAACATATTTTGGTCTGTTTTTGTAATTCCTTTGCACAAATGGTGTGATATTTGATACACACATTCTCTGTGCTCTCTCAAAAGCCTTAAAAGTGAACTACTAACACACTATTTATAAAAATGTTTCATGCCTTTATTATCTGGTAAATGCTAGCCGCTAGGCTAACAGAGCAGCACATGACACCCTTATCATACCTCATATCTCACAGTATATCAGTAGTCTTCAACACCCTGTGCCTTACCTCTCCCTAACCCTAACCCTAGCAGCACATTACACCCTCATCATACCTCATATCTCACAGTTTATATAGTCTTCAACCCCGTGTGCCTTACTAGATGCTGTGAGCTAGCAGAGAGAGACTGACACTGCTTTAGCAGAACTCTCAGCAGAAGAGTGCTCAGTGTGAGAGAACGGGCCAGACACAGCTCTTCTCATGAAGCTAACGGAAGTGAACAGCACAGCGTGAGAGATAAACAGATGTAGAAATAATCTACTGATCCAGCATCCAGATGTGCTGCTGTAAAGCAGAAGAGGGGCAATGATGGCTAGCTAAGAACATGGCTAATGCCCCTGTGCTGCTGAGGTAAGCATGTGCCAGCGTCTGCGCTCCCGTTCCCAGTGTCACAGCAGGAGCAGCCACAGGCCACAGTGGAGGACTGACCATCACCAGCAGTCCTGTTAGCAGAGCAGATAATAGAACCAGCAGGGCATGAAGCAGAGGTGCTGTCAGCATCTGGATGTGGTGGACCAGTACCCTGACCCTAACCTGACCCGACCCCACCCTAACCCTAATGCTGTCAGCATCTGGATGTGGTGGACCAGTACCTCTCCCTGACCTTAACCCTAACCCTAACCCTAACCCTAGCTGCACATTGACCTCTGGGTCCAGATGTTGGTGAGAGCAGGTGCTAAATCATTATGGCTAATCTGACCAGGTGAACTCAGATCCTGGACATGATGAGCACTGTGTCATAATCACTAGTCTAACACACACCAGTGTATGGATGTATGCAGTACACATGCAAACGTAAATGTCTACAACACACTCTTATTTCTGTTTAAGTTAGGTGTTACTCTAAGTAGTTTCATGTCATTGTGGGAGAATCTGCACCAGTGCTGAGCCGGAAGGGTTCCCAGTGTGGAGAAACTGCTTCAGCGTTTGTTGAATTATTTTTACTATGTGTTATTCTTACCATAAATGAAATCACGTGATAGTGTTTTTAACTTGAATTGACAGTTAATTTATGTAGTTTGCAAATAAAGTCTCTCTCCATTCTCCTCTACCTGGCGAACTGCTGTTTAGGTGAGCGCATTTACATGTACATTTATTAATTTAGCAGACGCTTTTATCCAGAGCGACTAATGAGGAATACAACAAGCAGTGTGTCTGGAGAGAAAGCAGTAGCAGGAGAAGTGCTAGCAATACATGGTGTCAGTCATTATCTTGAACAGCAAGGAGAGCACTTTCTGTGAAGATGTTTGTTGTTATTTTAACAGTAGTGAGGAGGAGAATGCAGTTAAAGAGTTTCAGAATCAGTATAGACAGTTTCTAAAGGACGTTATCGTGTGCGGAGGCCTCGTATCCATAATAAGCCTCACTGCTTTCAAACCTATTTTATTTATTTGATCTCCTCTCAGAGGGTAAAAATAATATCTGTTCTGGTGAGTACAAGGTCTACTAATATTTTTTTTATTTTTTTTTATTTTTATGAATGTCAATCTTTTTGTGAGTTGTTTTAAAAGTTCCAAATTGGTTCCATTCATTAATGTGTTTTTTTTAAATATCACATTTAATATGTATTTTAACATCTACATTCTGAAATTTTATTTGTACTTAAAAAAAAACATATCTGAATTTGAGCAGAAAATGTATTTCTTTTATAACATAATATATCCTATACACTATATTATCAGAGCATATGTGCATACATCATTTTTTAAAATAATACAAAAACTGCACAAGAATTTTTTTTTTCGCGGGTAATAAACATAGCTATATATATAGTGCGCCGAGTGAATGTCAGTAATGGCGGACCCAGATCACACAGAACCTGAGGTTCGAGTCCCCACCGCGACCGTCCCCTCCCCCACTCTCCCGGGTCTCCCCCCCCCCCCCCGCGTCTCACACCTGCGACACTCAGATGCTCGAGAGGCAGGGATGAGACGGACACGGCGAGATGGAGACGAGAGGAGACGAGACATCCGACGAAAAAGTAAGTTTTTGACTTTTTGTACAAGGTTCTCAAAATAATATGGTGCTGTTTATTTAACTTATTGTTTGCACATATATCGTAACGTAAATGTCACGTCATTTTATTTTCCATAGCGCTTTTCACATTAATCATAATCTCAAAGCAGCTTTGCATAAAGTATAGATTAATCTACCAAAATGAAAATAATGATAGTCTAACAATAATATATTAATTAGGGCTTTAGATTCCTAAGAGTCTTAAGCTCATGTTTTAAGGCCACAGTTAGGATTGCATGGGTGACTGCATTTTTAGCGGTAATCCGCTTTTAAACTTCGCCTAATTTAATATGTTGTTGTCTTTGTTACTTCTGAAAGACATATTTTGCGTCCCTGTTACTTCACCTAGATGTTTAGCTCACTTTTGGTAACATTAATGTGAGATGGCCAGGAGTTGGATCTTTTGCGGCCTACACGTGCAGCCATGAGGAGTCTGAGGCCAGGCCTGAGATTCATGCGTTTTATCACTATAAACACTAATAATGGGTTTCAAAAAAGCAAGAGGGAAGTTAAATTCAGAACAATTTTTTCTACTTCTGTAATGCAGTTTTCAAGATCAGACAATAAATGGCATTTATTTTCAGTATTGTATTGGCTTATGTTACAGTGTCAATTACTTTAATACATTGCCAAATTTTATCATTGCAGTTTTAAATACAGTGTAATGTGATGTTTGACCATGATGTCTGACTGTCTATGACACATGTGCTTGCAGACTAACGTTACGAATGGCAGCTCTGGATGCACAGGTGAGATAATGCAACGCATTCTCACTCTAGGGCGTCAGTTGCTTTTGACGTCGCGTCTACATCGAACGCACATGGCATCCTAGGGCGTCATATACTGACGCGCCTTCTGGCCCATATATATCTGCGTCTCATATTGACGCTAAAGGGTGCCATGTGCGTTCGATATAGAGGCGATGTCAAAAGCGTCAGTATATGACGCCTTGGGCATTCTCATCCTAGGGCGTCATATACTGACGCGCCTTCTGGCCCATATCTATCTGCGTCTCATACTGACGCTAAAGGGTGCCATGTGCGTTCGATATAGAGGCGATGTCAAAAGCGTCAGTATATGACGCCTTGGGCATTCTCATCCTAGGGCGTCATATACTGACGCGCCTTCTGGCCCATATCTATCTGCGTCTCATATTGACGCTAAAGGGTGCCATGTGCGTTCGATATAGAGGCGATGTCAAAAGCGTCAGTATATGACGCCTTGGGCATTCTAATCCTAGGGCGTCATATACTGACGCTTTTGACATCGCCTCTATATCGAACGCACATAGTAGGTTACAAAACACATTTTACTCATTTGTGGTAGGCTATGTCAAATTGTAGTGCGTCATTTATTACTTAAAATAGCCTAATTCTTAAAGCTTATATATGTAGCTTAATGAGCCAGAGTAACCAAGGTTTTTAAAAGCACAATCTTGGAGAAAAAGAAATATCCAACATAGCCCCCCATGCGCCCTCCTTTCATTCTCTTGCAACACCATGCCAAGTTCATGGATGTGCATGAAATTCAATTTTTTAATCTGCTATCTTTTGTTTAGGTAAATAATGTTTTAATTAATAACCGGTCAGTTTAAATAGAAGTTTAGAGGCCACTACATTATCACAAAGTAATTAAGGGATGATTGTAGTAATTAATATAATCTAAGGTTGATTTTTGTAAACTTACATTTTTTTTTGTTATAACTTGATCTGTACATTTTCTTTACGGTTTGATAAAAAAATAAAACAGATCATCTGTTAGAAATTAAAGTCAAGTAGGTGATTATATCTGCTTATTTTAGTGAAAAAGTTCATTTAAAAAAACATTTCAGTATTTTTACTTTTTTGTTAAACATTTGAGACGCTTTCAAAGGACAGAAGATTTGGTATTGTGGCATTAAACGAGATAAATATGTCTAGCCATATGATCATGTTATTGTGAAACCAAGTGTACTTTTCTTCATGTTCAATATAAAGATAAAAAAATACCTCGCTGATATCTAAAAAATGTATTTTACATGCATTCATCGTTGGTGAAAATGAATTTCTAATGGCTAAATAAATTTGGCCAATTATCCCTAAACTTGACATGTTAGTAATGTCCAGTTACTGAACCACTGATATAATTAACTTCGTGCTGAGGAAATACAACATGTTGTCCTGTGTACTGTCAATTTCAGCCGATACGATAGTTAAGTTTTTGTTGTAATTTTTTATCATTGTATGAAATTAAAAGTCACAGTTCACATTAAATTTGTGGTAAATACAGGTTTTGCTAAATTGGTGTCATTGATATCAGCCTTATTTTGATATACTTATTTTAAATGTATTAGTTTGTTATTCGATACTGATGATTCTCTTGTTTAAGCCTAATCCTATAGACCTTATGTAGCTCGTTGTCTTTTGTCTTCCGGTCTGTATTTTCACAGCGATCTTGTCTATTTATGAATGAACGGCTCGTTTTAAAATCTTCCCGTTCTACTGACATTTGTTAAGACATCTTCGTTAACTTTACATTAAGAAAATCCACTTCAAAAGCTAATTACTCCTGGAGAGCGAATGCCAGAGAGATATACAGAGCGTCCGCAAAAACGGAAGTTCAAAGACAATATTCTAAAGATGCAGCGCGCTTGTTTCTCTGGTGCATAAGGGCTATAGTAGGAGGAAGTAAAATGGAAAAATATTTTAAATAACAATACTTTTTTTGTCTTTGTGATTTACATTGCAGTGAATGATGTGACAGATGATGTGACAGATGATGTGACAGAAGAGAAGACAAAGGTAGGCTATATCCACAGATAAACATATATATATCTGCCATCTGAAATTTTCTTATAGAATGATCATTTTTATCAAGCTTGTATATTTAAGTTCTGTAATTTCACTTAAATTACAATTAATAGGTAATCTTCATTGTCATTTAAGTGAAATTATTGAATTTAAATATACAAGCTTGATAAAAATGATCATTCTAGAAGAATCTGCCATCTGCCATCAGGGTTATATAAATAAAACTGTTGGTTGAGGTAAGGGACAAAACAGTTTTAGAAGTTAGTTTTTAGTTTTTATTATTTAATACTACATTATTATAAATTGATATATTTCTAGATTAAGGTCTCAGCTAATGACCCATATAAGGGAACAGGTTTTTCTGAAAATGAAATAACTTCGTTAGACGCATTAAAAAGCATGCTATTTTAATTTGATTCATCCAACAGCAGTGTAAAGTATGTTATAATGTAATTATTGTGTTCAGTAAAGGAGCTGACTGACTAACTGATTGACAAGACAACAAATTTATCAACTAACTAACTATATAGTTGGCAACCAACTGAACCTATACCGGACAAACACAATTGTGACGCTGGATCACAAAACCAGTCTTAAGTTGCACGGGTATATTTGTGGCAATAGCCAACAATACACTGTATGGGTCAAAATTATCGATTTTTCTTATGCGAAAAATCATTAGGATATTAAGTAAAGATTATGATCCATGAAGATATTTTGTAAATTTCCTACCTCAAATATATGGTTAATGAGGATAGGAGCAGGCTTCACTCAATTTTTGATAATACACTTTTTAGAGTGCTGGCCTAAAAATATAATACATAAGAATAGGACAGAGGCCGCACTATGCATAAACGTTGTGCAACGAATAAAAAACGTTTATGCATAGTGCGGCCTCTGTCCTATTCTTATCTACCTCAAATATATAAAACATTTATTTTTGTGAGTGGATGCAGCACAATCGCCAATAGAAATGGACAACTTTAAAGGCGATTTTCTCAATATTCAGATTTTTCTGGACCCTCAGATTCCAGATTTTCAAATAGTTGTATCTCAGCCAAATATTGTCCTGTCCTGGCAAACCATACATCAATGGAAAGATTATGTATTCAGATTTTTGTGGTTTTGTGGTCCAGGGTCACAATTGTGTTACAGGACACTGTATCCATAACTAAGACATTTCTAATTTGAGAAATTCTATTTTAATTCTATTTTATCCTTTTATTTTGCTGCTCTTTATGAGTTGTTCCGTGGAATATAGGGGATCCCCTGTGGCTCACATGGTAGAGTGTTTGCTGTCAACTAGGGCTGTCAATCTTCCTCTATAATGCTATTCGAATTCCATTCCTTATTTTATTCAATATTCGAATAATATTCGAATATTAAATGCTCAAATGTATCCTATTATTAATATTTACGACATTACACAGTCTTATGGATCGCCAATGCGTGATGTTGATCGGTCTCATATCTTCACAGATAAACCGTGTCAGTTTGTCTGTTATTGCCTTTTATTACATGGCTTGGTTGAATTCTAATGTAGAATGCTGTCAAAGAGTATAGAAGTACTTCTATACTCTTTGATGCGGTCTGTTATTTCTTGATAACAGACCGCTGCGAGTGCGAAGTATAACACGCATTGCCATGAAAAACAGCGTTGCTATGGACGCGGAACGGTCTATGTTCTTTAGCGGAAGCAGTACAATCGTTTTTAAATCAATAAACTCCTTTTTAAATCAATATTTTGTGTCAAATTGTTTATTTATTTTGTATAGCCATGTAATAAGTTCAGCCTGTCGGGGTTGTTATTCGCTATAACAACCGCCTCGCTATAATCCCTTAACGTGCGGACAGCTCGTAACCGTGATGAGGAGAGAGGTAGAAAAGAATAATTCTTGCCTGTTTTAGCGGCGGTTCCTCGGACAGATCGCCTAGCTTGTCAGGGTGTAACGTTGTCAGTTTTTCCATTAAGGGTTTGAAATCCAAACACCTTCAACACATCGCTTCTCAAATTGTCAGGAGTGGTGATCTCCGTTTTCGTGCATACATTGCTCTCCGCGATTTTTGACAGTATTGTTATGATACTGCGTGCGTGGATAACGTGCACAATTGTGTTACGATTCAAAAACGTTATTGTTCATCTGACGAAACAAAAGCATTTCATTTTCACATGCGCACAAGAAAGGCAAGATTGCATTTTTTTTTTTAATGTACAAAAGCAATATTCGAATAGGAACTTCAGCATTCGAATAGTATTGATTTTTTAAATATTCGAATTATATTCGAATTTCGGAATTCGTTCCAACAGCCCTACTGTCAACAATAAATCCTTATTTGAAGGTTCAGTTCTGGAGGTAGCATAAATGGCAAAAGAAAAGCTTCCAAAAACCTTTTTTGTTTGTTTGTTTTGTAGGTTCAAAGCTGTCACTTGGGTCACCTCCAGAAACTTAGAGCACATCACAATGCTTGTGAATACCGATACATGAAGGCGCACACAAAAACTGTAAATGATGAACGGGAGAAGACCATGTTTTTATATCAGAGCATGAAAACAAAGGTTAGTTGTATTAAATGCTTTCGTTTATATACCTTCGGTTGCTAGGTCATTCTTATGTTCGTAAAACAAGTGAACGTTGGGGCATTTTTCAACATCATAACATTGAGCTTGCCGTTTTCAGTCAGCAGGCCCTTCTAGTCAGCAGTTGGCCCACACATTGGTAATTTGTTGGCATGCAGTAGAGGGCCTGGGTTAGATTTGAGCCCAGGTCACAGTGCTCAGTCTGTACCCTAGACAGTGAGCCACAGGGTTCCCCAAAATAAAGCCACAGATCCGCCCATTGCAAGGCCTCTTCAGAAGCCTCATGAATGTTCTTGATAGCTCTTCTTCCCTTTAAAACCGAGAAGTTTTAGAGTCTGCTGAACTAATTTCCCAGCAAAGCTCTGACATCCAACTTCAACTGGCTCGCACAGAGATCTCCCGCCATTGCTCCAACACATTGAGACGAGCTCTTCATATTTTGCTGTATTATCCTGTCAATCCTGTCTTTAGAGCACAGTTAGTTAGAATATTACTGGAAGAACAGTTTGAGTGTGCTTACTGATATTTAGGATTGCTTGTTTAATATTCTTTTACTAAGAGAGCTATTATTTGTCCAGACAAATCAGTGGAGTCCACTAATGAAGTTGAACAACCATCCAAAGGTAATACGATTTAAATTAAACAGGAGGATTATGAAGACTTCTGATATTGTTTTCCTTTTAAAGAACCAGTACTTTATGATTTGCATGGTTTCACTTGCTTTTATTTTTTTTCATATCATTTCATATCAAAATAAACCCCAATATATTTGGTAAATTAGATGTATGGCACAATTACTGGTATCCATTTAGTCAGCATTTTGTGCCATTACTGTATATTATCTGTATTTAAAGTCTCCTCTGTTGTACTCATATGTTTTATAACAGGCAAGGATAAAGAACTGCAGCCAATTGGCAAGCACTTGGACAAACCACACACAACAAAGGGTAAGCTGTTTTTCAAATGTCTTATGAAATGTCACACTTTCCATTTTTTTGTGAAAGTCAGAATTAAGTCATTTTAATTGGAATCTACAAAGAGACCCATTTATATTGACAACAGGGTTCCCTTAAAGGGTTAGTTCACCTAAAAATGAAAGAATTCTGTCATTAATTACTCCCCATAATGTTGTTCCAAACCCGTAAGACATTTGTTCATCTTTGAAACACAAATGAAGTTATTTTTGACGCAATCTAAGAGGATTCTGATCCATTCATATGCAACAATGCCATTGCAACTTTCAAGGCCCAGAAAGTTAATAAAGACATTATTAAAATATGTGCACAAAAGGTTTTCTCATCGCTTCATAACTTGGACTATTTAACAATGTCTTTACTTCCTTTCTGGGCCTTGAAAGTTGTAGTGACGTTGCTGCCTATGTAAGGACCGAATCCTCTCGTATTTCATCAAAAATATCTTCATTTGTGTTTTGCAGATAAACTAGGGTCTAACAGGTTTGGAACGACATGAGGGAGAGTAATTAATGACAGAAGTTTCATTTTTGGGTGAACTAACCCTTTAAATTTAATGTGGAGGTCAAATTTGGTGAAAAGTGGAAAACGTCTTTGTTTCAGTGATCTGTGCTGATGGAGCTTTGTAACAGCAGCATGGCAGATCCAAAGTGGAGGAAGTGCTTATTTTACTGGCTACTTCTCTCCATACAGCGACTGTGTACGGACCATTTCTTAATCTACAAGTGTTGTATTGGACAGAACTGTCTGAGAATTCAGGCTCGCGACTAGATACCCTTACGGAATGAAAATATATTTCCAATATTTATGATCAATATATTATGATAAGTATATGGTGTAAATATACTTATTGGAGAAATGTATTCACAATATATTTACACTGTAAAATGTCATTAGTTGAGTGTACTTCGAAAACGTGGAAAACATTTATGGATTTGCTTAAATTTCAAGGGCGTTTTAATCAAATTTGAAAGTTTCTAATAGAATGACATACAAAAGAGTGTCGGGACAATGACTGTGAATTTATTTGTATTTATTCACTGAACTTTACTGAATAAATACAAAAAAACATCAACTTAACATAGAAGTTAATAGAAATCACTTCAATAGATTTCTACATTTTAAATAAAGCAACATGCAGCATATTCTCAATGTTTCTTGTTCTTCTGCTGATGTTATAATGTTATAAAGTCGAGAGCCCAACTAAAATCAAACACTGATCACAATCTGGTGACTAATATTATGTTATTTTCAATAAATCATCAACATCTAAATCTCAATCTAAATCTAAATGTTAATTCTCAGTAAGAACTTGTGTAGACGTCTGACAGAAATAAAGTCAGTCTGGTTAGTAATAAGTGAAGTTGGTAATGCTGTTTGTGGAGCTGTTTAACCCTCCTCTGCTGAGATCTTCACAGACCTGTTAGTGTTTAATGTTCTGTTGGGGTTTAAAGGGTTTGTGCTGAAGAACAGAGCCTGTGCTTCAGTCCAGCAGAAGATCAAGAAACATTGAGAATATGCTACATGTTGCTTTATCTAAATTGTATTGGAGTTATTCTTTTT
This sequence comes from Scardinius erythrophthalmus, assembly GCF_964197995.2. Classification (NCBI taxonomy): domain Eukaryota; kingdom Metazoa; phylum Chordata; class Actinopteri; order Cypriniformes; family Leuciscidae; genus Scardinius; species Scardinius erythrophthalmus. Next base: position 52,627,077 of record NC_138223.1, on the reverse strand, counting down.
TAAATGCATATATTCAGTGAAGTTTCAGACATGCACAAAGTATTTACAGTTTAATAAATAGAAATAAATACAAAGTCTATCATTGTCCCAAGACTCCCAACACCCTTAAGTCTTTGTACTAGTAACTTACAACTTTGATTAAAACACCCCCTTAAGAAATGTAAGGAAATCTTGTTCCTCGTGTTTTTGAAGTACACTCAATTAATGACATTTTACAGTGTAAATATATTTTAAATATATATTTTTCATAAATGAAAAGTGGCAATTCCTTGTGTATTATTCAATATATTGTATTTCATATATTTTTCAGTATATTTACACCATATAATAAATTGATCATAAATATGTAATTATATTTTCATTTCCAAGCAAAATCCTTATAATTGTGTTTTTTTTAGATCTGTTGCCGTTGGTCACCGTGGGCCAATATAATTTAAGCTTGGGTAAACCCCTCCCATTATGTGCAGCTTTAATTAGGTCCTATATCGTAAATGTTTCATTTCTAAAGGCTTAAACATGTAAAGAAAAGAAAAGGGAAAGGTCCTACAAATTTACTTCTTCAATTTCCCAAGCAGTCATTTATGGTTATGACCAATAAAACCTAAATATTTTGTCATGTTTGGCTTGGTCCATTTTCAGCCCAGATCCAATACACATCTTAGATAGTGACTAAATTACCAGCGATATTTTTGTCAAAATAGTCCTTATTAATACAGTATCACTGTTTATATTGTTACTAGGTATCATGCTTGCAAACATGTGCCAGAATTTACAGATTTTCAACCATGCGAACTAGATTTTAGCAAAAAAGTATGTATAAAACTGTGAGACAATGAGAGAAAAACTGAATACCATGTATTTATTTGATGTTATTCACGTTCATGTCGTGTGGGTTAACAATTACTTTTATCCCAATCACAATTACTAATAGCCTATTTATTTTTCTTTTATTCAGTATCTACACAAAACCCACGGAGAAAGTGGTCTAAAGAAGAGATCCAGGCTGTGGAAAAAACTCTGATGGACTACATCCACTCTGGGAAGGTTCCTGGTAAAGCCCAGTGCATGGAGTGCATTGAAAGGTCACCAGCGGCACTTCGGGGGAGAAGTTGGGAGGGGGTGAAATTTTATGTTAAGAATCGTATTGATGCCTTAAAGCGAAAAATGTAGAAGAAAAGGAAGATGTTTGTTGAAGGCAACAAGATGTTCAAAATGTGTTTCAAAACACAAGTTAAATAAATGTTCAAGAGCATTAAGAAATTGTAGATTCTTATTTTTGTTGTAATTACCCAAATTTCCAAACTTTTCTTGGGGAGGTTTATGGGGGGTTGTACATCAAATGTCTTCTACTCAAAAGAATTCAGTGTGGTCCAAAACTGTGGCACGTTTGCATACATTTTTTTAAAAAAAAACTAAATATTGCGAATTATTCCACAACGCATTAATACACATCGCACTCATTGGGTTTCATAGGTTTCTGTGCGTGAAATATTTTTAGGATGACGAATAAGAAAAAACACAAATAGCAAATAGCAATATATCTTGCAACCCTGTTGAATGCCAGCATGTGCTCTTGTTTTAATTCAGAGTTGATTCCAGTATGCACAAATAATTATTCAGCAAACACAATGATACCCGTGAACATTTCCTGCTTGCCATACAACATGACTGTCTTATTTATCCAAATGTAAACCTTTTCAGATTCTCAGTTGAAGAATAATAGATTCCTGTTAAACAGGAAGTGAGGTGAGGCTGTTGTCACTGTTTACATCCATACAAATGCTCTATTCAAATACAAGAGTTTATGGGAATTTGTAAATTGTAAAATAAAGTAAAAATCCATAAAAATATAAATATAGACAATTCTCCCTTTTAAACAACTCTTTAATGATGATGTAAACTTAATATTTATTGTTTATCTGGTACAAGTTTAAATTTGTATTAAAATTAGATAACCAAAAGCTAACTCATAATAGCGCCCCTCGGTGGTGGTTTGGGGTAAGACACAATAGGCAGGTCCCCACCGGAATAGAAAAACCAGACAAATATTCACCTTTTTAAAATTAAGAATTTCTGAAAAAAAAGTTGATTTTTGGGATTCAAAAATTCCCCCAGACACTTCTGACTAAAAATTATGGCTTTATTGTATTTAGAAATTGGTGTCCCCACGTGTCACCTTCTAGTCAGGAGTCCCCACGACGTAGCAAAAACAAGTATGTGTGTGTGTGTGTGTGTGTGTGTGTGTGTGTGTGTACCTGTGCTGGTGTGTTCAGTGCTGCTATACAGACTAATGCTGGATGTTGAGATCTGGACACGTGTCGTTGTCTCTGGAGCTGAGAAATGAAGAAGAGCCGTCAAGCCATTCAAATTAAACAAATATATTAATAACACAATCATTAACCACAGCATGAAGCATAAACATGAGTGATGAAGCAGATTGTTGTTCAATAATGAATATCAGGCACCTCTGATCACATTTAGCTGGATTTGTTGGTAGTTTTCATGTTCAGCTCCAGCTCTACATCCGTACGGTCCAGCATCTTCCATCTTCAGGTTACTGATGGTCACTTTAAATGAACTGGTCTGAGGATTATCCTTCAGCGAGAATCTGCCACTGATATATACAGTCTTTTTCCCATCAGTTTGTAGTATAAGGTCCTTCTTTTTAGAAGGTCCTCTGTAGAAGTATTTGAAAAATTCTTTATATCCTTCTGGATAAGGGCACGTAATGATCACTCGTCGTCCCTCTGTTCCTCTCACTGTAATGACCTCAGACAGTGAACTGCTCACTATACACACACACACACACACACACACACACACACACAAACTGCTTTACTCATGTACACTGATAACACACACCATAATGTTAGATAATAAACACTTTTAGTAGAGATCTTCAGCTCTTACCCGTCAGCAGAAACACAAACTATCAGTGGAAACTTCATTTCTTCATCAGTTCAGTTCAGAAAATCAGTCTGAAACTCTCAGTAGTTCCTCACACGACTCTCTGAAACTCAAACAGCAATAATACTGCTCTCATCTATATGTGGAGAGTAAAATAATACGCTTGTTTCTCGTCTCACGTGTTGAGAGTCAAACTCATACTGTTCACTGACTGTGTGTCTGTGTTTCCATGTGGCGTTAGATGTGAAAACGCATCACAGTTTTGACCAGGAAATCAATTCTGAATTCACGAATCACAACCTGTTTCCTGTCCTCTCTGTTTCTGTTCTGTCTTTAATATGTTTGAGTGCTTTCTGTTTTTTTTTTTTTATACATTGTTTTTAAATTAAATTTGTAAGCAATAATCAGATTTTAATAATGAGTAACAAAGAAACATTAAACATGTCCTTAACCAAATATCTGTGAGTAAAATAATGTAGCCAGGAGAGCAAATGAAGAGAAGAAGTGAGAGAGAGAGAGAGAGAGAGAGAGAGAGAGAGAGAGAGAGAGAGAGAGAGAGAGAGAGAGAGAGAGAGAGAGAGAGAGAGAGAGAGCAGAGCAATGCATGAGCTTTTGCCAAAATTTATACCAAAGTTCAGATCAGATCAGGAAGAGTATTTTAATCATGTCAAGAATCAGCTCTGGCCTCTTGGTTTCATATTCTGCAAGCGTAGCTCAACATTGTGGTTTTAACACTATAGAAGCAGCGAGAGCCAAATAAGTATTTTCATAATGTCTGGACTTTCTGCTAAACTCATGCGACAGCTAATATTACACCAGATACCAGACTTTGCAGGGGAACATGTCTCACTTTATAGAGAAGTGATAGCAGAATGTAGACATGTACTCTGTCAGAGCGGAGGTCTGGTTTGAATAGGATATATGAGTATATTATATCAAAATATACAATAGACAAAAAAGATTATTCATAAATTAATTAATACAAGAATAATATATTTGAAAGGAATAATCCTGCAAAATAACCATAAAAGAATAATCATAATAGACACAAGCATACTTTTTTTCTTATACACCAATTTCAAAACATGTTAATAACATATTAAGCGCTTATGAAAAAAAAGTAAAACATTTTAAAGAAACAATCATTGCCAAACCCAATTTCTCCATCATATAAGTTCTGAGAAGAATTGTATTGTGGAAATGTAGTGTGTTTAGCTGAAGCCTCAAAGCTCTTCCTGTGGCTGTAGTTTCACTTCCTGTTTGCCCAGTAATGCCACGAACATCACATGATTAACTGAAGCTAAAGGCCTCCTAGTATTATAATAATAAAGTTATTCTTTAGTTAAAGCTTCTCAATAGCAGTTGTTTTTAAGATCCTCCAAAAATCTGTGGCAATTAAACATTTACACGTTGTTTTCAATGATTTATCAGAATATGCAGCTTCTTTTGATGGTCATGAATGGAGAAGAACGCTCTTTGGCTGCAGATTATTGTAGTTACAACATCAGCCAGCAGGAGTGAACAGATGAAACTATCCAGACAAATCCATATACACATTAATAATGAAACAAAATGTATGCTTACTTGCAATTCAGAATAAAATGGTGAAATGTGTCCATTACACTAAAGAATATAAACATCACATGAAGATTCAGCTTTAAACATTGAATAGATTTAGCTTATTTCTATGATCCATATTTCTGTATGTCAGCTGTAAACATATCAGGATCAAATATGACACTGTTACATGACTGATAATTACATTTAACAAGACCATAATCAAATCATAATGAATCTGGTCTTTCTGAATTATGAATAGAAAAGACAAAAGGAGATTGGTGAGGACCCAGTTTCAGTACAACAATGAAAATTATGAGAAGGATGAAGATTTCTCGTGGTTCTTAATATGTTTATGAACGTTTATTATATAATAGGCTTATTAGTTAAAATGAGCTCATTTGTGTTGTGGTGTTGGTTGAGGAAACACAGCTGATGTAAACCACTGTTGTTTCTGTGTCCTTGTCCTCTGGATTACAGTGACGTCCAGTGTCTTTGATCTACAGTCACAGGAAACTTCAGTTAATTAGTTAAAGTGCCTCTATTATGCTTGTTGGAATATTCCTCTCATGCAGTGTGTAATAGAGCTGTCGGTGAATGTAAACGGTCTGCAAAGATCTGAAGTCGAAAGTGCACGATAAATAAGTTACTGTCTCCCAAAAGAAAGAATCGACTCTGAAGCACCTAAACGAGTCGTCAGTAACTCCAGTCTCACTTCTGTGACATGCATACATAATGCAGTAACACATTTGCATAATGCCTGCCTATGGTTTTCATTGGCTGCACCACATTCAAAATGTGGAAATAAACATATTCCTTTGTGTCTGAAGAAAAGTCTTGAGGAAATAAAACAACTGATTCCCTCCACACTGACCTCTGATGGACAACATGAGAAAATGAACCAATATTACACTTTATTACATCTTTATTGCATCACTGAAGCGACAGAAACAAACTAGATCATGACAAAGTGATGCAGTCTAATGTTAACCTGCTGAAGACTTCATAATGACTGATGTGACAGACTAAGTGCATGTATGAAAGACACACTGACCTTTCCATTCCTTTAGGTGTGTAATTGTGTTTTAGAAAAAAAGCTTTTGTTGTAAATCTATTACATGTACAGCATCTCCACTAATCTCACAATACAATTATAAGTCATTTAAAGGGGTGGTTGATTATGATTTCACTTTTCTAACTGTAGTTAGTGTGTAATGTTGCTGTTTGAGCATAAACAACATCTGCAAAGTTACAATGCTCAAAGTTCAAAGCAAAGGGAGATATTTTCTTTTAAAGAAATTGCTTTTTAAGGACTACAACAAACGGCTGGCAGGGACTACAAAGCATTCCTCCTGGGTTAGTGACATCACCAACTCTAGAATTTACATAACCCATTAGCCCCTGCTGGTAGATGTCATATTAACCCATTAACCCCTGCTGGTAGATGTCATATTAACTCTACTAACCCCTGATGGTAGATGTCATATTAACTCCATTAACCCCTGATGGTAGATGTCATATTAACCCTATTAACCCCTGCTGGTAGATGCCATGTTAACCCATTAACCCCTGCTGGTAGATGTCATATTAACTCCATTAACCACTGCTGGTAGATGTCATATTAACCCCATTAACCCCTGCTGGTAGATGTCATATTAACTCCATTAACCACTGCTGGTAGATGTCATATTAACCCATTAACCCCTGATGGTAGATGTCATATTAACCCTATTAACCCCTGCTGGTAGATGTCATGTTAACCCCATTAACCCCTGCTGGTAGATGTCATGCTAACCCCATTAGCCCCTGCTGGTAGATGTCATATTAACCCATTAACCCCTGCTGGTAGATGTCATATTAACTCATTAACCCCTGCTGGTAGATGTCATATTAACCCCATTAACCCCTGCTGGTAGATGTCATATTAACCCTATTAACCCCTGCTGGTAGATGCCATGTTAACCCATTAACCCCTGCTGGTAGATGTCATATTAACCCCATTAACCCCTGCTGGTAGATGCCATGTTAACCCACTAACCCCTGCTGGTAGATGTCATATTAACTCCATTAACCCCTGCAGGTAGATGTCATATTAACCCATTAACCCCTGCTGGTAGATGTTGAAACTAGAGGTCTTCATGGGTCCAAAAATTCATGCCTGAACCCGAAAGAGACCCATAATGTGCTAAACCGAACCGACTCGGACCCGTCTATTATTTCAAAAGCTGGACCCGGACCCGTGCAGATCCGAGAAATGCCTAACCGGACCCGACCTGGACCCGTCTATTATTTGAAAGCTGGACCGAAACCGCCGCGAAGACACAGACCCGATTGTCACATATTCCACATTAAACTGCTATTACAAGTCAATAAACCTGTTGCGAAAAATACAACTTTTTGTCTTACCTAATTTAAGGAGCCGTTGTAGCGTAGTAGTCTCCTCTCCCTTCCTTGTAACGTTAACGTTACCAGACTGGCTGTGATCATGCATTACAATCCTCCGACAAGAAAGTTATTCATGTTATTCCTCTCGTTATTCCAAGTCCAAGCTTAATCCACTCATTATTTCAGCTTCAAAAGTCCACTTGATGTCACGGTGACGGATGACAAATGCAACTTTGCACATGTAACTTACATTCTGACTCGAGTTAACTCGCATAATAACTTTGACTGTTTGCCCTTTTGAACTATAATAACGATTGCTCGTTCAGTGCCATGGCCGCTGACTTTATTTATTTGCTATCATCTCCGTGCTCTCTGCTCTGCATCGAGTCTGAATCTGAACACTAAAACTTTAAGATTAAACAAGACGGTTAATTTATATTGTAAAATCTAAAGCGCGGTTTGGCGGTCCCTCACATAGACAGTAGGTCCCTCACTGAAGCGGTAACTGGTTGCCATAGAAACATGACACGTGCTTGAGACTGCACATGCACGCTAGCTGGATCAACCTAAAATATGCTTTTTAACGCAATTTATTTTGAGTGTCCTAATTTTACAAGTTGCAAGTTACAAAAAAACACAAGCAGTGTCTAATCACGGCCGGGTTTTCTCCAAGTCTGATCTGATGACTCCGATCGCACGGGTATTACACACAATGTTAAACAGACCCGGGACCCGAAGTAATAAATTCGGACCCGACCCGGACCCGGCTGATCATTTGAAATATAGACCAACCCGTACGGTTCCGGGTCGACGGGTCTCAGGTTCACTGTGAAGACCTCTAGTTGAAACTACACTATACGGCTTCAACAGCATCTTTCTCCATTGACGTCCATTCAAAAAAAAAAAATCTTTATCGTTTGTTATATATGAAGTTATATATGAACTTTATTTATACATTATATACTTTATAAGCTGTGTTTTGTACAGAAAAGTGTGAAAAAAGATTGAATAATTAAAACAATGAATATTTTACAAAGAGTCTTTTTCATTTATGGTTGATCACTGAATATATCGGACCCTCGTTTGTTGAGATGTTTTGTGGATGTGTTGAGATGTTTTGTGGATGTGTTGCTGTTACGTAGATCAGTTCTGTCCCGCTGTCCTGTGTTACTTCAGAAGACTTTATATTGGCATAATAATCACCGGCTGTATCTGTCACCTGATTGGTCGAGTGGGTGTGACTGGGGTTTGAATCAGGCTGGCGATTGGTTACTGTGGCGTAAACAGTAGAGACTTCTGTACAGTTGTGGGGGTGTGATGCAGGCGTCTGATTGGATGAAGATATTACCACGGTGACGTCTGTGTTTGGAATCTCCTCATACATGCGGTCAGTCTCAAAAACAACACATACATCAATAATTGAATAGTTTATGTAGAAAACTCTCTCTGTTGATCAATAAACAATCATTTAACATGTATGTCTGATCTTCTACAGGTAAAGGTTTGAATACTCACCTCTGTATTGTGCTGCATGTTTTGCTGTAATAAAGCTGCATGAAAATAGAGAGTAAGTCAATTTACACACTAAAATAGAGCTAAATAATAACACTAATAATCACAAATAAACTGTTACCTGTCCCAGATTTCCTCTTCCTCTTCTTCAGGATGATGAAGGTTCCAGAACACAGAGTCAGAACCAGCAGAACCGAACCCAGACCGCCAGCAACAGAAGCCAGATCTGAACGTATTATATTGTATAAAACACAATGCTGATTCTGATATTACTGTTAAGTGAACAATAACATTCTTATCATTTATATAAATAATTTGTATTATAGTACAATAGAATATTATATTGTGTAACTGAAATGAAACTGCAATGGTAAACCTCAACTCTTCAGAAGGAATCGCTTCTGTCTGTGGTTGATGCCAAAGCAAGTTAAACACACGAGTATGTGCCTCTACAAATGTTCAAAGCATGTGATCAGTGAGTTGCATTATGGGTAGTGTAGTTTGTCTTCTTACAAGTGTTTGTCTGATAGAGTTGAACTGTAGTATTTCCTGTTGTTGTTGTTCTTGTTGTTTCAGTTTCTGTTTGATGAGTCTCTGACAGAGAGAAACACCAGTGACTGTGAATCATGCAGTGAGAAGATGAACACATATAAACTCTAAAGCTCTACATTCACACAATATTGAAGAAATAAGAGTCATAAAGAGCGACAGACAGAGGAACTGACCTGATTGTGAACTCAGTTCTGTTGTACTGAAAGATGACGGTGTTTCTGAAGAAGGGCTGATGGTTGAAACTTCAGTGGTCTTTTTCTCTGAAGGGTCACAGGAAAGATCAACTTAAAACACTGACACTGAAGTTCATTTACAGTAAAATACATACAATCTTTCATTCAATCTCTGTTTTAATCACTCTGTTTCTTGTTGTGCCAAAGAAATCCAGTAAAGTCACTGTAACGCACTACCAAGTCATAGTTATAGTGACAACTGGACCCTAATATGAAGTGTGACCAAAACATGGGAAATCTTTTCTTTGTACTTTTGTCAGTAAAATATATAACAATTCTTAATTTGTATTGCATTTTACAAAATGATCCAACTTTTCTGGATCTTGATCTCTCACTCTCAGTTTGTTTCCATGCAGTTCATCTCTGCTATTAACAAATGTGATCACTTACCTTCTTCAACCAGCAACATGATCTCTGAATAGACATCAGTAAAAAAAAAATCAGAAATAAAAGTCCTCCTCACACCACACCAGTATTTGCCTTTATCTGCTGTTCTCAGATCAGTGATGGTGACGGTGAAAACTCTGGCCGTCGTGTCGTCAGTCAGAGAGAATCTCTCGTCTTTAGCTGGAGATCCTGATCCAACCATGATGTTTTTAGGCAATAAACACTCCCTTTTACAAAAATACTTTGAATGAGATTCATATCCAGATTCATATGAGCATCTGATGTCAACTCTCTCTCCTCTGTATCCAGTAATTGTCTGTGGAGCTCCAACAACAACAGCTGAAAACACAAATATCATTATATAGAGCTGTTATGTGTGAGCAAGAGACATAAGCAGGCCAGAATAATAACTTACAAATATCATCCATATGAGTCTGATGATCATGTGATAACAGAGGAAAAACAAGAGAAGATGTCAAACTCTGTGTAAAAGAGCTGAGAGTCTCAAACTCACCTGTACAGATGCTGGAAAAGAGCAGCAGGACGTCCAACATGATGAAATTTGACAAGCGTTTCGCTGAAATAAAAGACCAAACTCTGTGTGACAAACGTTACTGTCGTTCTCTTCCGTACTGAGTGAACAATGTGTGTCAGCAACTGAAATATATATTTCCTTCCCCTTCTGTATCTCTAACCACATCAGCTCTACAGGACATCAGTGATGATTCACCAAAGTATATTACATATATAAGCAGTGTTTTTATTTTAGCAACAGTACAACTTCTCAAGTATCAGTTCTCTTCCTGTGTTCATCGTCATAAGAAAGAAGAGTCTTACACTTGTAGTCCAGCCGGCAGTTCACATCACACTGATTCCCTCGACAAAAACACAATAGGATTTCCCCATAGGCTTTTGGATTATTGCAAAAAACAGCGACAAAAGTTCATGATACACACATGTTTCAGATGAACACAACTTTTATGAATATTGAAGCCTAAATGCAGTCGCCAGAAGTGAAAAGCTAAAGGTCGGCTATAAATGAACTACATCACGATCACATGACTTCAACGTCACCATCACTAAACTTCAGAAAACTCTTTCAGTTTCGATCTAGAAATATTTTCCCAGAAGGTTTGAGTTAGAGTAGTTTATAAAATCTCAATGATAAGCATATCGATGCTGTAAAAGCACTGAGTTTACATGTTCGGCTGATGGCGTTTAATCTCCTCGACTGACTCTGTCGTCACATTTAGACACTTGTTAGCAACCGCCTTTTTCAAGACAAGTAACAGCTTCAATAAATCACAAGTGGGGAAATACTGATGTGTTTTATGTCGTAGAATAAAGCGTGTCTTGAGCTTGTGTTCACCACAGACCTTATTTCAGCCATTTAACCAAAACCCATTTCATAAACCCACTGACTTCGGGACGATGAAACCACAAGTGCTTAAACTCGCTTCCAAGATTTGTCCTACAATCTGATGTCAAACCTGCACCTCTACAGCCATCTTACCCTGAGGGAACGTGAGGAGCTTCGGCACAGCGCCACCTAGTGTTGGCGGATAATGGACAATTTATATTTTAGCCTATAAATCGTTTGAACTTCAATAGTTTAATATCAAGCTGAACGACACCCAACTTTCCCATGTTGGCCATTTACTATTTTGTAGTAACATGATGTATTTTATGAACTCAATAGGATGTTATTACGAAACTTGGTTTGTGTGATCATGTCCTGAAGGAGCATGAGAAGATATAAAGAGCTGTGTAGTGTTTTATACGATATCTTGTCAAAGCTGCTGCCTTTTGCACTTAAACTTCATCATTGCTCTGATTCTCTGCTTTCTTAATGTTGCCTCTTGTGTGAATTGCCTCATAATCGCTGCTTGCTGCTGTATTTTACATTTTTAATAGCTTTATTGAACTTTAGATGAGGTGTACCAAAGAATATTGAATTTTGTGTCATTTTTACATTTTATTTATATAATTTTTTTTAGTTGTTAGTAACATTTCTGGTTAGTATATACACTTTGATAAGTAATATTATACACTTTATAAACTGATAATTACGGAAGCCCTGAACCGTAACGTAAAAAAAAAAAAAAAAAAAAAATTCTGAAAAAAAATGCTATCATTTCTAGATTAAAGTTGAAATGTTTCGAGATTAAAGTCGAAATGTTTCGAAATTAAAGTCGAAATGTTTTGAGATTAAAGTCGAAATGTTTCGAGATTAAAATCAAAATGTTTCGAGATTAAAGGGGGGGTACAATGGTGTTTCATGTATTCAGAGTTGTTTACAGTGTTAAAGAGATGGATTCTCATGCTAAACATGGCCAAAGTTTTAAAAAAATATTTTGGACGAACAACAGAGAATTTCTGTGCCGAAAATCTTACTTCCGGGTTGGTACAAGTTTCGGCTGTTTTTTTTTCGATCGTGGATCTAATGACGTAGACGAGAGTGGAACTCCTTATATGAGCATTTCTCTCGGAAAAGCGCGCCCGCGCACACGTCGACCAGAGGAGAGCGAGACCGCGCACATCAACGCGCTTCAACAGGAAATCATCGGCAGCGCTGCATAGGTTAACAAGGCCCAGTTCGACGCCGGATTTGCAGATCGTCTAATGCTTAAGGATGGAGCAGTCCCAACGATAAAGGTTCACGGTCGTGCGTTGGAACCGCAGGCGGTGAGTAAAACTGCTTCAAATGCCTGTGTGTTGTTAGCTATCGGCGCTCCGCCCACACGGCACACCTCCAGCCGCTCGTTTTTTTCCGGAAAGACTCGGTACAGCCTATCTTTCTTTTATAAATATAATTAAACTAAAGACTTTTTGGAGATATGAAGGATGCAATACTACTCTATAGGTACTCAAGATTAACATGAGATTGACTGAAACTGAGTGTTTCATCCCCCCCCTTTAAAGTCGAAACATTACGAGAATAAAGTCGTAATATTTTTTTTAGTAAAGACCTGCGCTCGTGAAGTCGAACTGCTTTTGACATGGATCTAAACATAATAGTAGCTTTTTACTTTTATCTGGGCTTTCAACAAAAGGAAATTCTACAGGTGCTAATCTACCAACATGGCATTACCATTTGTCTTAGGACTGTAGCGACTGCGAGGATGAACCAAACACAAACTAATCTTCTTCCAGAAGATTAATTCAAACTTTCCACTTCCCGCAGAACAAAGGGGCAGATTTGGTCAGGACTTCGCATCCTCATCAATCTTGTCATGGGGTCCAGGCGCCACCAGTCTGGCAATTCAAAAGAGCCCCCCAGCACTAACGAAATAACTGGCCAATGCTAGCTTTGTTGCCAAACACTGATTGGTTAGGAGAATGACCGAGACCAAGGTCCCATGAGAGATGAACAAAACAGCTTTCAGCAGGAAATATGCATGACCTCAGATTGGAATGTCTTAGACCCCATCTTTCGTAAGGACCTCTGAATGACACAGAGTAAAATCTCTTCAAACCACGAGAACTGAGATTTTACCCATAACAATAAATAAAATCATTCCAGAACAATTCTCGATGGACTAATAATCAAACATCATGCAACTATATGATTCTATTTTGTGTCTACAATATGTGTGTTTGTCTAATATGCTTAGATCCCATATAATTCATGTAATTGTTATAACTATTAGATGTGTGAATGAAAGTGTGTACTGTTTCATATCAATGCTATCTTACGAACACAACTAGCAAGATGGCTGGAATTAAATCTGTGTAAAATGTTTCGTATTCTGATAATTAGAAATCATGCCTAAACTGTTGCATCTGGTCTCCAATTAAAGCTAGAGAACTGACACCCCCAGAGAAGACATGATTTACGACTTTGAAAACAAAGCTGCAGTCAGAACTCCCATTTGTAGGAGTAACAAACCTTTTTTTGTTGTTTTAAAAAACCCTTTAAAAACCCAGCGCAGAGCGTTAGTTAAGTTGGGCAGAACAAAAATGCAGCGGGAGATGAAGATCTAAACCAGATCAGTAACCATGTAGACGCGAAGAGACAAAGAACCCAAATTAAGATCAGAAGAACGGGTTCAACAGCTTTTTCAAGCCTTCTTACTACTCTCGTCTCAATTTTCTTTCTTTTCTGAGTTTTCCTTTATTTTCCGTTGTGAGTCTCGGTTCTAAGTTAAGTTTTGCAGCAAGATTTCGGTCCACGTTTCTTCTGCAAAGCCACCTTCAACAAAGACTTTCATTCACACCACATGACTGGCCGCCCCATCTATCCAAGCACGGGGACACCAGCCAACGAACGAACTCGGGAAACCCCCGTTGACACCGACCAAAGGAATTCCCAAAAGCAAAACGAGCAAGTAACCTCCAGACTCTAAAGCTGAACTGGTGTATTTTGATATAGCTTTAATAACCTACGAAACGATAGAAAGGTTAAATTAATGTTTGATGGTTCGTTCAGGTCATGTCTGTAACACACAGCAGATGGTCAGATCACCAGCTCTATCTCTCTATATGTTAATGTACTGAAATTAGCCTGTCTTCTGCTCTGAGACCTAATTAAATCACTGGTGTCCTAATCCACAAACACCTCTATTGCCTCAAGATTCTGCCTTCCTGGACACCAGACCCAACGGCGCCGATAAATGGCGCAAATCATTAACTGCCTAATCTGAAAACAGAGATTCCTTACTGCTGACCTCGGAATTATGGCTTGGCGAACATCCGCTGACCAATAAGAGCAATCTCGAGAGAACCCCAAGGATCCTCTCTCTGACATTCATTTACATTTAGACACTCAGTCAACACGTAAGAAAACAACCAGACTCTGTTTGACCGCTAATCTAATCAAAACTAGTAACACATAGACTCTCATCCCGTGCTCGGGGACAAAAGTTCAACGCAGCAGGATGAACCTTCAGTGACTCTTCCAGCACACACACACAAGGAAACACACACAGAGGAGCTCAAATGCCCGGACATTGTGATCAAAAATCACCCTTTTCCAAATGTATTCTTGAAATGTATTTGTGTTATATGTCACGGTCCCTATAAATCAGACCGATATAATCTAGTTTTATGATATACTCAAAGAATGAAATGCTTGATATAGTGAAAAATCTTACATTTTCATGACTTTAGACCATAGCATGGTCGTTCGCGGTATTGTTCTCTTCCAAAAATCTCAACGGTGTTGAATCTTTGACCCAAAATCTCCGAAGACGCATTCTTTTATTAATTCCAGTGTTATTAACGTTAGGAACAAATTTAGCTTCTCCATAACTATTAGGAAGGGGCGTGAGCCTCCGCAAAACGTCAGGAGGTAGTCACAATCGCCCTTCCAGGCGATTGGGTCATGCACCTAAAGAGGCTGGGCTTAACCCCTTCAAAATGCCGCGCTTCTCTGATCTCAGGGCACATCGCCAGAGAGAGAGAAACGACACGCCTTCTTCCATCCTTGGAAGCTTCGTTCGCGTTTATTTTCATTTTTCTTCCAAGTTTTATTTTCTTGAAACTACTTTTACTTCAGTTGATAGTCTCCTTCAACCAACCAACGAAATCAACTTAAAGCTAAAGTCATCTTGCTAAGTTTTCGCTCGTTTCCAGTCGCCATAGCAACCAGACGCTGTGACCTCTGTTTCGGTGACCACGTGACCAGACGCTTTGTCTACTCCGACTCGACGCACGGACACACAAAGGCCGAGCTTCACCCCGAGTAACGTAGATTTTAAATTTACAATCTGAAGTGCTGTTTAAAGTGTCTAACATTACTATGTCTATTGGGGTTTCGTGTGAATGACTGAACTGTTCTACCTATCTCTAATTTCTCTTCACTCACACTTACACACTCTTTGACGCACACATCTGCACATACACGCCCACCTATTCACGTGGTCCTAGACAGCAACACACGGCCACGTGCTGCTAAAAGCGTGCTCCTACACACACACACACACACACACCTCTCCTTACCACGCTCTCAGTGTACACACACAAAACCCATTCTTAAAATTCTCTCTCTCTCTCTCTCTCTTATATTCTCCCTTTTTCTTCCCCTGCTCTAACCTTTGATCTTACGTTTATTTTGTTATATTCCTTATTTGCGATCGTATATTGTTTTGTTTATGCATATTTACTCCTGTGTGATTTAAAATTAGTATATGTAACCAGTAGCTCGTTTGAATAAACTTTGTTAAATCATTTGAATTAAGTTTGCCTGTTTGTTTCAATACTGAGTCCCTGAGTAGTGCAGATCTTTACCTCTTAACGCTCTACGATAAATTTTACTATTGAAAGAAATCTCAAATGGTCTAAAACACTAGGATAAGTTATTTTCTTGTGGCCACAGAAAAGAAATTGTCTATCAGTGTTAAAGACGTGAGATTTCCGTTCAGATATTGTACCTTTTGTGTGCTGGACATACAGTTCGTACAATAAATGAACATTCTCCAACTTATACCTACAATTTCCCCAAATTGAACCTATTCTACCCGTCTATATCAGGGAGTACTACAAGTAATTGTGTAATCGCTGATATAAGCCGAGGTTTTGACCAATTCCCTATTTGGTAATTCTTTAATTCATGTAAGCAACATATGCATATTCACATTAAGGCTAATTTGAGCTAATTAATTCCCTAACATAAGTCATTGTTGTTACATGTCTTATAAGTGCATATAGAAACTTGGGATTTCATCATCTCACTCTTAAAACTCATTTTTCCTCACTCTCTTTCTTGCTGCAACTCGTATGAATGTGTGTGTGTGGGTGTGTTTGTGTTAGATATTAGTTTTATGTGTTAGTAGCCTATATAATCAATAAAGTATTGTTTGTATTTGAAAAGAGAAGTATTACTTGTGTTATGTGCTTACGAATTTATTGTCTTGAACTGTGATCTAAGTTACCTATGCTTTTACCCTTGATTTATTTCTTAATTTACTGTTGGCTGGGGATTATTCTTTCTTGGCCAGGAAGATATTATATTTCCTAGAGTTAATAATTGTTTATGCTTTCTGTTCATTGGATGAACTGATAAACTGATCATACTATTGATTCTGCTACAGTAAATTCTGAAAATAATTAAATTATTAATTATTGATATAATAATCCGTTATGAATAATAATTAATTATATTTATACGGGCGTATAAACGCTACATTTTTGTTCCCCTGATTTTAAAGTAACCCCTTGAATTTCTGTGTTCTGCCTAATCCACTGGGCTAAGGGTTCAATAAACAAAGAGAAAAGTAGTGCCAATGTTCCACAACCCTGGCGGGTTCCTCTTTCTAATTTAATAGATTTGGATAAATCCCCGTTTATTTTAACTCTGGAAGTAGGTTTTTTGTACAGTGCACAAAATGTCTCAACCAAGTCAGAATGAAAGCCAAATTCATCCATTACTTTATATAAAAATGTCCATCGTACTGAATCAAACGCTTTTTCTGCATCCAAACTTATTTTTTCTAATTTGCATTGCCTGACATGTTTCATTATCAGAAGCGCTTTCCTAATATTGTCTTGCGTCTGTCTCTGTCTAATAAAGCCTGTCTGGTCTTTATGTATGAGTTCAGGTAACATTACCTCGAGACTTTTACATAATATGGAAGTAAATAATTTGTAATCGATATTGAGTACACTCACTCGATAGTTTACACAGTCTAGTTTGTCTTTATTTTCTTTGGGGATAATATAAATGATGGCTTCTCTCCACAATGGAGGAATAGTCTTCGTTTCAAGTACCCCGTTAAATGCTTTCATTAATGTCGGTGCCAAGTGATCTTACATGAGTTTATACCATTCGGAATTGAATCCGTCTACACCAGGGGCTTTTCCGTTTTTTTAATCTCTTAATTGCGGATATAATTTCTTCCTTAGTAATTTTGGAGATTAGCTTCTTGTTCTGGTCATTTGTGACTTTAGGTAAATTTAGTGGAGATAAAAATGAATCAATTTCAGTAGCACTTCTTAATTGAGGCTGAGAATATAGTTTCCGATAATACTCCTCAAAACACTGTTGTATTTGTTCTAGGTTAGTTTCGGGATGTTTAATTTTGAATATTTTTCTCTCTGCCTGTTGTTTCCTTAATCTATATGACAAAAGTTTAAGGGCTTTCCCTCCAGTATCGTAATATTGTTGTTTTGTAAAAAGAAGCTTTTTTTGAATGTCCTGTGTGTTTATTTATTTTATCTCCTTCTTTACTTCGAACATTTTTACTTTCACTGAGTCCTGTAGAGAAGATGAATGTTCTTTCTGTACTTCTTTAAGTTTAGTCTCGAGATCTAGTAATTTTTGTTTTTTTCAATTTATTTACCGTAAAAGAAATTGCAATAATTTCCCCATGAAGCACTGCTTTTAAAGCATCCCATAATATAACTGGTGAGACTGCATCATTGTCATTGTATTCCAGATAGGATTCAATTTCAAATTTCAATTTATTCATGATTTCCTTGTCATTCAGAATATTCCTATTTAATCTCCATAGAGTAGACTTTATTTTACCATTAAGGTTAAGATACAGATATACCGGATTGTGGTCCGAGAGTGCACTTATTCCTATGTCACAATTTATCACACGAAACATATCATTTTTAAACAGGAATAAGTCTATTTTGGAGTAGACATTGTGCGCCCCAGAATAGTGAGTGTAATCCCGCCCTGTCGGGTTAATTTCCCTCCATATATCTACTATTCCCACTTCTTTCATGAAATTATTTACTTTTTTATACATTTTTTTGGTGTCGGGTTTGCCATTTGAACTGTCCTTTTTCGGATTTAATCTAATTTTAAAATCTCCCCCACATATTAGAACGCCCTGACTCTTTGTTGTCAATGTTTCAAGTACTTGTTTGTAAAATGACCAGTCACTCCCTGGTGGAATATAGACATTGAACAGACTCACTAAGGTTCCCTCAATTTTACCAATTACCATAATGTACCTCCCCTCTTTATCTTTGTGTTCAGATATGTATTCGAAATTTACCGCACTGCACAACAAAATCGCCACTCCTCTACGTCTACCTGAGTCATGTGAGGAGAAATATACTTTTGTGTACCCCATTTTGTTTAATTTAGCATGTTCATAATCACTAAGGTGGGATTCTTGTATGTATGCTATCTGGACCTTGTCCCTTTTCAGCTGAGATAACATTTTTGACTTCTTAACTGGGTTAAGTATGCCATTTATGTAAAGTGATACAAGTTTTATAGGTCTATTAAACATGTGACTGTATTAATGGTTAACCAAACAATTAGACACGGTACTCTTCCCTTCTCTGTGCAGAACAGCAGAGTATAACAAACAAAGAAACATACGCAAAATATGAACATACAGAACAACATAAAATATACCAAAATGACAAAGAGGTGACTTCCTATGTAGGGGTCTACCCTTTAGACCCTAATAGGTCCACGGGCCGTTCTAAGGCAAAACCCTTCAACTGGGTTCAATGAAGGGGGTCCTTGTTGGTTCACAGCATCTTGAAAGCTCTACCTACATAACCCATCTATTCAAAAATCACAATCTACTCACCACCGTGTCTTAATAATAACTAAAATCGCTTGGAGGTTTTCCACATCACTTCGTTTCAATTTAATCCGTTGTCGTTCCTGGGGTGGTCCTCCGAAATGTGCGAAGTTTCTCCTTGTAGCTGGTGTCTCGAGTGGGGTCGTGTGTAGCCTTCGTAGCGCGCCGATTCACTCGATTCACAGGACAACTGTTTTATCCGTTCAGTCAATGATGCCGGTGGCAGTGCTGGCATTGTTGTGATCACGTAGCCTCTTTTCACAAGATCTTTGACTGCTTCAGTCGATGAATCGTATACCGGTTCCATCTTCGTGCATCACGCGTAGCCTGGCGGGGAATAGAGTTTGAAACTTCAGATTATTAGCTTTCAGAACCTTCAGAACTTCCGCATATTCCTTCCGTTAAGCAATGATGGATGGCGGATAATCATGATCGAGGTTTACATGATTGTCTCTCCACTTGAATCCTCTTATTTGCCACGCTTTATGCTGCAGCATCTCCTTCACTTTAAAACTCAAAAACTTGACCACAATAGAGCGAGGCGGTGCACCAGCTGCTGGCTGAGGGCCTAGCAAGCGATGTGCCCTCTGAATTTGCAAATCAGGTATTTCTTCAGACAGTTGAAGGCCCTCACAAAGAAGTTTGTCTACAAAAGATAGCATGTTAACGGAATATTATCGCGTCTGCTGTGGCTCTCCATTTCTGTTAGCTTCTCATCTAGCCTCATATGTGGCTTTAGCCTCTCCAATGCTGCGTCTTCTGAGGTACGTATCCGTTCTTCGGCCTTTTCGATCCGGTCTTCGGCCTCTCCCAGTCTTTTATTGAGACCTGATATGTCGCTTCTCAGTTCCTCAAATTGCTGTCTGTTCTCCTGGCGAAATTGCCTCAGTTCTTGCAAAATCTCTGCATCTGTCATATTTTGCTAAATACTATTAGATGTTAGTTAGCCTTGATCGTCGAGGATAAAACTGCATTTCACTGCTCAAATCGCCTCAGAAAAAAATTAAATGTTCACGGTAGTGTCTTGCCCTGTCTTCTAAGTTAAACTGTATTTTATCATCTTTATAAAAGGGGCTTTTGTTCGAATTTCGCAGGTTCTATCGAGAGCTCTCTACTGTGCGACCGTCATGGCTGATGTTCCAACCAGAAGCCCTCGGTAAGATTTTTTTTATGTTTTTAAAAGAAGTCTCTTCTGCTCACCAAAGTTGCATTTATTTGATTAAAAAATAATAATAAAAAAATATTATTACAATTTAAAACAGCTGTTTTCTATGTGAATATATAGTAAAGTGTAATGTATTCCTGAGATCAAAGCTGAATTTTCAGCATCATTACTCCAGTCTTCAGTGTCACATGATCCTTCAGAAATCACTCTTATATGATGATTTGATGGTCAAGAAACATATCTCATTATTATTCAATGTTGAAAAGGTTATTTACATTTTTATTTCAGGATTATTTGATGCATAGAAAGTTCAAAAGAACAACATTTATCTGAAATGGAAAGTTTTTGTAACATTACACACTACCGTTCAAAATTTTTGGGGTCAGTAGGAATTTCTATTTTGTTTTTTGGGGAAAATAAATAAAATAAATCAATACTTTTATTCATCAAGGATTAATTAAATTGATCAAAAGTCCTATTCATCAAAGAATCCTGAAAAAAAAAATACACAACTGTTTTCAATATTGATAATAATAATGAATGTTTTTTGAGCATCAAATCCACATATTAGAATGATTAATGAAGGATCATGTGACACTGAAGACTGGAGTAATGATGCTGAAAATTCAGCTTTGACCACAGGAATAAATTACATTTTAAATATATATATTTTTTGTATTATTTTATTTTAAAAATATTAAACAAAACTTTTGACTGGTAGAGTATGCATATATATATATATATATATATATATATATATATATATATATATATATATATATATATATATATATATATATATATATATATATTAGGGCTGGGCAAGTTATCGCGTACATACATACATATACACGTGTGTGTGTGTGTGTGTGTGTGTGTGTGTGTGTGTGTGTAACTGGAGAGATGGTTACTGAGTGAAATAACTATGTTTCTAAATATGATCCATAACATTAACGTTACTGTTAAAGGATTCATTTTAGTATGGCTAATGTACCTCTACATCCTTTCAAACCATTCATCAGAACACACACAAATACACGCATACGATGTACTGTGTACAGTATGTGTACATGTAAATATACTGAAATGAATCCCATTAACAGTAACCTAACGTTAATGTTATGAACATAGTTATTCCACTCAGTAACCATATCTCAAGTTTTTTTTTTTTTTTTACTAACCACAATGTTAATGTAATGCCGTCTCTCCAACATACATTTACAGAAATTTGCTGCAAATGGTCGTTGCTGTAACTGTATTCTACGTTATGGGAGCACCCCAATTCCCTCCAAAATTCAACACAAAATTGTATTAATGCTGTGTTTCTGCTACTCCCCAGATAAAAAAAATGCTATCATATGCAAGTCATTTAAAGGTATAGTGGAGGATTTTCCCAAATTTTAGATAAGAACCGCCCTCTCCACTTTTTGAAAAAATACACATGTGCAACACTCTACCTGCTCCCGAAAGGGAACGCCTATTAAACGTGTACACGAGCAACGCATTCTCATCCTAGGGCATCATATACTGACGCTTTTGACATTTCGTCTACATCGAACACACATGGCACCCTTTAGCGTCAATATGAGACGCACAGAGCTTTGTTCGGTTATGGGTAGGTTTAGGTCTAGGGTAGGGTTAGAGTTAGACCGCTAAGAGGCGCCCTCTGGCCCATATCTATTTGTGTCTCATATTGACGCTAAAGGGTGCCATGTGCGTTGGATGTAGACGAAATGTCAAAAGCATCAGTATATGACGCCCTAGGATGAGAACGGGCATGCACGAGCCTAGTTCTCTTCGTGCACGCTCTGTTTACAAGTTGCTGTCGGCATGCCTCATACAAGCCTACTTTCCAAAAGAAGATTTGCACATCGCTAAACATAGCTTAGCAGTGATTTTAAATGGATTTCTTCAAATAGCATGCCAAACTTTACCTGTCGAGTAGAAACTTCGCGACTGAGGCATCAGTGGGAAGCCCAACCTGTGCTTTTAGCGCATGCCAGCATGTGAAATATTCTCCCAAAAACACTCTGGGCTTGTTTCTTTCTTCAGAGGCCTTTCTCTTCTTGTCATACAATTCATAGACACTTTTTATCTCAAGCACTCAAGCAGTAATCCTTGAAACAATAATCTTATCTATTTCAATCTATTTTTCTCTCTCTAGCAATCTCAGTGTAATGGCCTTTAATATTTGTTATGCTGTTATTCTAATTTATTGAATGTCAGAAAAGTGTGGAATTTTACAACTAGAGCCTTATTGTTTTCTAACTTTTATTGGAAACATGAACAATATGGATACCCAAGTTTTAAAACATTAATAGTCTCAATGAAGTAAGATTCATACATCATAAAAAAAGCATAAAGAAAAACACACTATAGTGATTACACACTTTTACATAATTCGTAAACCATTTACTTTCATTATCGCACATTAATCTTTAAAATGATCGCCTGATTACTTCAGTCACACGTCATCATGGCACTCCTGTCAATCATTCAGGGCTCCTCCCACAAAGAGATGCATAAAGGCTGTAATATTTACTGTGTCCAAAACACTACAGCCTCTTCTTGTTAGGCTGAAAAAGAAAGAAAAAAAAAGAAAGAAAGAAAGAAAGAAAGAAAGAAAGAAAGAAAGAAAGAAAGAAAGAAAGAAAGAAAGAAAGAAAGAAAGAAAGAAAGAGAAAACATTAATATTTAAATATTTAAATAAAAGCATCAACAACATATGTCAAGAGGAAAGGCTAATATATTGGGTTTTGTCTCTATCTAGTGGGTATTTTTACTTACTGGAAGATTTTCATACAGAGACGAGTCCAGTTCGGGTTTACAATCATCAAGTTGAGCAGCCTTTATGAATGAAGATAAAGTAAAAACAGGAGTGTGTTATTTAAATCTCCATATACTTAGTCAATATAGATATGTTCACACTGTTCACACACTGCTTTTAAATAAAAGTATCAACAACATGTGTCAAGAGGAAAGGCTAATAGATTGGGTTTTGTCTCTATCTAGTGGGTATTTTTACTTACTAGTAGATTTTCATACAGAGGCGAGTCCAGTTCGGGTTTACAATCATCAAGTTGAGCAGTCTTTATGAATGAAGGCAAAGTAAAAACAGGAGTGTGTTAATTAAATTCCCATATTCTTAGTCAATATAGATATTTCCACACTGACATTGAGCGTTTAATTCCTTTTGGCTAAAGGTGAAGAGAGTTTAGTCTTCTGTAGGAAACACTTACCGTTACATTCTCATACACAGGATCACTCAATTCAACATCATAAGCGTTGCATCTGTCATGATCAGGTCTGTAATCATTCATCTTTGCCATTAAAGAAAAAAACAGAATAAAGAGAAAATAAATAACGTCTATAAACAACTCACTAGAAAAAGTCACTGCTACATTCAGACTTTCAATCATTTAGATACCAAATCATTTCCCTGATCAGTAAACTTCTGATAATTATTCTCACCTGAGATTCCTGAGTGTCATTTCTCTTCTTCATCCTCCTGATTCCCCTTTAAAGACAGTGATTTTACACAATTACAACCAATCAGATACAGAAATGATTTTAAACAAAAGAAAAACTCCAAGGCACTCTCCTGGAATATTAAAAATGCCTTTATTTTATGGCATAGTCTCAAAAAAAAAAAAAAAAAAAAAAAAAACTATGCTTTTTTTGACTATGCCATAAAATAAAGGCATTTTTAATATTCCAGGAGAGTGCCTTGGAGTTTTTCTTTTGTTTAAAATCTACTCTACCTCTTCCAAAAAGCACCTCTACCAAGATAAGTGAATCCGGGAAGCGCTCCTGATCTACATGTTTTAAGATTCAGAAATGATTTGATGTTTAATACACAGATATGATTTTAACTGAAGGTATTTCTCTGTAGGACATGGCACTGCCACTTTGAATGTGATGAAATCTGGTCCATCTTCAGGATTTATGGAGTAATGATGTGAGCTTCAGATTTCATTATTCAATAACTAACTGAGTAGCCGTCAGTGTGGAAAGAAAGAATGGGAAATTTTGCCTTAAGTTCACGTTCATCACGACCAGAGATGAACCTACATTAGAGGGGACCTATTATTTATTGAGGTTTCACATGCTTTTTTATTATATCCAACAAAGCAGGAAAAACAACGAAGAATAATGAATAACAGAACTGTAGTGACACACTAGATGTTGGCAAATTACAATTTAACAACACTCCCACTTAATTTTACAGTAGGACTAAGCCATCTCTTAGTAAATTATATTAACACACACACACACACACACACACACACACACACACAAAAAAAAAACATTTCTTAGTCCTTTTTTTCCATGTTAATCGTTTTACACCCATAACATATTTAACACTAAACACAGTTTAGCAATTTAAGATCAGACTAAAGAGAATTAAATGAAACCGAGTCCAATCTCACTCCTAAGATACTCAAACTTCTGTCTTACCAATGGTTTGGTCAAGATATCTGCCTTCATGTCATCTGTGGGACAATTCTGCAGTTGTATTTGTCCATTCTGCACACATTCACAAATGTAATGGTAGCGAATGTCAATGTGCTTGGTTCTTGAATGATCAACTGGATTCTTTGCGATTGCTATTGCTCCTTGGTTGTCCTCCAGGATCACCACAGGAGTAGCATCCATTCCAAGATCACTTAGTAGTCGTCTTAGCCAGACACATTCCTGAGCTGCTTGGCTAAGTGCCACAAACTCAACCTCTGCTGTTGAAAGAGCAACAGTTGACTGTTTCTTGCTGAGCCAACTCAGCGCTCCTCCACCCAGTAAGAACACATTACCGGTTGTAGAGCGACGATTGTCCTGGTCTCCAGCCCAGTCAGCATCTGAGAAACCGACCAAAGTTTCAGACTCTGACCGCTCATACTTGAGAGTGAGTTTCAGTGTTGACAGTCAGATGTGCAACACTTGGATTTGCATTGAACTTTGAACTGCTTGTGCTATGTCGGGTCGTGTGCCAGAGGTCCCCAAGATATACAGTAGGACAGTTATCTCATGTCCTTCATCTTGTAGTGCTTCTTAAGAGCGAGTTTCATCTCTTCCATGCTTTCCATCGACTCTATGATCAGAATTAGATCATCAAAATACGCCGCTAATATCTCCAGCTCCTGTCGAGATCTCACGAACACACGGGTCTGATGTACTCTGTTTGATGCCAATGTTCCTCATGAACTCTATGAAAGTTTTACTCCAGCAGCGAGGGGACTGCTTCAAGTCCATATACTGACTTCTTCAGCTTGCACACCAAACTTTCCTCCCCTGGTCTGATGTATCCCTCTGGTTGCTCCATATATATTTCCATATATATATATACTTTAAACACCCATCTCGATCCTATGGCCTTCCGATCCTTTGGCAATTTCACTAAATCCCACGCCTTATTTTCCAGCAGTGATTCATGTTCCAAGTCAGCCGCCTCTTGCCATTCTTTTGCATTAGGACTCATCATTGCCTCTTTCAGAGTGCTTGGTTCTGCAACACAACAAACACTTGCATAATGATCCACAGTCACCAGGTCGGCAAACTCATCATAACCATATCTCTTAGGTGGTTTTCTGATTCCGCCACCTTCTCTAGCAGTTTCATCGACAGTAGCATCGATTGGTGTTCTCTCGTCGGTTTTCACAATAACTTCGTTCTCCGAACAAGAAATGCCCACTTCTTGTTTCAAGTCAAAGTCTGATTTGTTAAAGATCACATCCCGACGAATTAGAATCCTCTTTTCTTTATCGAACAAGCGATAGCCCTTGGCATTGTTGGCATATCCCACGAAACGAAGCTTCACAGCCTTCTTGTCCAGTTTTCTTCTTTCTGTGTCTAGGACATGTGCATAAGCTACGCAACCAAACACTTTCATGTGACTCACATTTGGCTGTTTGTCGCACCTTCTCTGGTAGGGAATCACTTGTTTCAGTACAGATGTGGGGAGTCTGTTCTGTATGTAAGCTGCGGTCGCTAGTACAGCCTCTGCCCAGTACGACTTTGGTAATTTAGCGTGAGAGAGCATGGTTCTCGCCTGTTCAATTAATGTCCTATTTTTTCTTTCTGCAACACCATTTTGCTGAGATGTGTGAGGTACAGTTGTCTCATGGTGGATACCTTGAGCCTTCGAGTATTCTTGAAATTCTTTGGATGTGTATTCCCCACCATTATCCGTTCTTAGTCTTGCTATTTTCAGTCCGCACTTATTGGATAATATTTTCTCAAATTCCTTGAATTTGCAAAGAACTCCACTCTTCTGTTTCATAAAGTATACCTTGCAACATCTAGAATATAGTCATCAATAAAAGTCCGAAAGTACTTTGATCCACCTACAGATTCAGTCTGCATGGGACCACAGACGTCACTATGAACCAACTGTAGTTTATGTTTGGAACGGATCTCTCCCACTAGCTTATGTGGCTTCCTAGACAGCTTGCCTTCCACACATGCTTCACAGAAGGGAACTTCTTTCTCAGCAGGAAGGTCCACTCCATTCACCAGTTCTTTAAGTTCCTTCAACTTAGTGGTGTGACCCAGTCGCTGGTGCCACAAACTGGCTGCTATTAATGCACTTGATGCACAGTGACAGCCTGGCGAACTTCCCTCTTCATCCAGCTGAAACAATCCATCAGATCTTTGTGTTCCCATTCCTCTGAGATTTCTACATTTTTATCACGGATGGAACAGCGAGACTTCTTGAACTGCACCGTATTTCCGGATAACTTGGGAACATACAGCACATCAAACATTGTGACATTTTTTACATCACTGATTTTTAATGTCATTCTTAGTTTAACGTTACCAAGTCCTAGAGCGTCAACCACTCTGCCATCACCGAGTTTCACAGACTGTGCTTTTGGAAATTGCTGGTAGTCTTAAAGAATATCTTCATGACAGGTCATGTGCATTGAGGCTCCAGAGTCGATTAACCACTCGACCTGTTGTGTCATCTTATCCTTATCCTTATCCATCTTATCCTCTCTGGCGACGAAGGCACTTTCAGATGAGTCTTCATCATGTTCATATGTTAAATTTTTGGCTTTGTGTGTTTTAGTCTGTTTTTTTTTTCTTATTTGGACAGTCACGCTTGATATGTCCTTCTTTCCCACACTTGTAACATCTCCACGATCTGTCTGCTCTCACTGCGTTGGTGTTAGCCTGCATATCACTATGAACTTGTGTTGACATCGCTGACGCGCCACCGGACGCAGCACCAATGGACATAGCACCGCCATAGTTACCATCAGCAGACACTCGCTTTTGTTCTTCATTTATCAATGCTTGCTGAACAAACTGCAGCGTTAAACTGTCCAACTTAGTTTTCAGTGCAGTGGCAATTGTTGTATAGCTTGGTGGCAAGCTACCCAGTAGTGTTACAATCTGGTCCTCCTCTTCAATCATCGCACCTATTGCCCCTAGCTGGACAGTTAACTCCTTCATTCGTTTCAAATGTTCAGTTATGTTTTCTCCTTCCTTCATTTCACATCTGAAGTATTTTTTCTTCAGAAACAGTTTGTTTGCAAGAGTGTCTTTATCAAAATGTCCTTTTAGCGTGTCCCACGCTTCCTTAGGGGTCTTACAACTTGTTATCAGGTACAACTGGGGCGCACTCACATTCAGCACCAACACAGACAACGCCTTTTCTTTCTGTTTTTCAAATTCTGCTCTTGCCTGTGCATTTGCTCCTCCTGCCACAGCGTCAGTCTCCATCACCATGCCCCATAGTCCAGTTCTCTGGCCCACTCAGCTTTTCAATAAACAGTTTATCCTCCATTGTGAGTTCCACAACACTGTCTATTTCACACACACACACACACACACACACACACACACACACACACAAAGAACCTGTGTAAAAGTACCTCTTCTTTGCTTTAGCGAAGATCTGGGCCCATAACCTATTGAAGTTTCACATGCTTTTTTTATTATATCCAACAAAGCAGGAAAAACAACGAAGAAGAATGAATAACAGAACTGTAGTGACACACTAGATCAGGGTTCACCAATCTCGGTCCTGGAGGGCCGCTGTCCCTGCAGAGTTTAGCTCCAACCAGCTCCAACACACCTGTTTGAAAGTTTCTAGTATGCCTAGTGAGACCTTGATTAGCTGGTTCAGGTGTGTTTAATTGGGGTTGGAGCTAAACTCTGCAGGACAGTGGCCCTCCAGGACCAAGATTGGTGAACCCTGCACTAGATGGCAATACAACAGTGACATCTATTGGCAAATTACTAAATTACAACATTATGCTCCTTTTCACAAGATGTAAAATAAGTCTCTGATGTCCCCAGAGTGTGTATGTGAAGTTTTAGCTCAAAATACCCAACAGATCATTTTTTACAGCATGTTTAAATTGTCATTTTTTGGTGCTCAGAAAAATGCACTGTTTTAGTGTGTGCCCTTTAAATGCAAATAAGCTGCTGCTGCACGGCACAGGGGGCGGAGCTTCATGAGCTCGCGCTCAGTCTCTCAGGACAATTTCATCTCACGGGATGATGATAATATCAGAAACTCTCAGTAACGGTGTTCATTTCGACCCAGAGTCGGAGAATAATGGCTACAGAGTCAGAGTGCTGTATGGAGATGGAACAGGTATAGTTTAGTTTAATTACGGTTATAACGTATTTGTTATCTGCTTGTATGTATCCACTATTAATAGCCTACAATTCTGCTGTTTCGGACCAGCTCTAAATGATGATCAAACATACTGTATACTGATGAGTTTAATAAAGTTTATTGTAGATCACACAAAAGATGAAGCGTCAGTTTTACTTCAGAAAATCACCGTCAGAGCTGAGTAAACACAGTATAAGAAGTGCGTAAGTACATAAATGAATTTCGGTAGAGTTGAGGAAGCATTTTCATTGAAAACAAAGTAATTCTACCTCGTCTTCAGCGGCTGCCTCAGATGTCGGGAGTAAATAGAGAGAGCTATGTGGATTAATACATCCAGCCACACAACACCTACAACGCTTGGGAGACATTCTTGTCAGTGCAGCAATGGCGGATGTGTACAACTCGCAGTGAACTTGATCAGGGCGGGGCTATGTTGAAACGGCAGTGTCTGTCAACACTCGTGGGCGGGGCCTGTGCTTAGTGATGTCACTAAAACAGCATTCTGAAAACAAGTCGTTGGGAGACACTGCTGATGATTTATGGGAATTAATAAAAAAGGAGTGAGTGGATTTGTATCACTATTGGCTGGTTGTGTACACACACTGCCAACACACATTTATGTCCAAACAGCATGCAAAAGTGAATATTGCATAATAGGTCCCCTTTAAGTGTGTGGGTCACAGGGAAAATTAGTTAATGAGGCCCTTTTAAAAGATGTTTTTAACATAAACATAAAGCTTATTTTTTAATTAACAAAATGTCAATCTTCATCTTTATAGAAGAAGATACAATACATCTGATAATCTTCATATTTATGATGGACTGTCACCATAAAAACTGCGCTTTGTGTGGTGGTGACAGGAACAAGCTGTTTAATCTCTATTTTATTATTTGATTAGTTCATGACGTCTCACTGAATTAGCAACTTTCTTATTCAGTCATTCATTCACACACACACGAGAGAGTACCACAGACACACATCTTACCAAATCACTAACATCGTAATGATCACTGCAGCTCCACAAACTCCTCCAATGGATATGTATAATATCACCAGACGTCCTGCAACTGAGACAAAAGAGTAAAACGTCTGAATAGATTAATTTGCTTCACTATAGAAAGAGTAATGTAAGTATATGAGCCACTCTACCTTTAACAGACACAGTTACAGCGTCTGATCTCTGAGATCCATGTTGATTGTGAGCCTGACAGTAGAAGCGTCCACTCTGTAGTGCACTGAAACTCTGTCCAGATCCAACAGCTGAGGTTTCATTCTCCTTAAACCAGCTGAAGTTCAGAGCAGGAGGGTTTGAGTCACTGATGCAGTTCAGAGTCACTGAATCTCCCTCCACTATTACACCAGAAACAGACACTAAGACATTCTTTGGCGGGTCTAAAGCAGGAAAAAAAAAAAGAAAAAAAAAAGAAAATCACATCACTGACAATGTTTAGAGGATTTAATGTCACATTTACTGAACCATCATTAACTCACACATGACATTTAAAGTCACATTATCAGAGTATTTCCCTCCATATTCATTGATGGACTTGCACTTGTATTCTCCACTGTCATCAGAGCTGATCTTTGAGATGCTGTAGATTCTTCCAGATCCTACAATCGTTCCTCCTTTAAACCAGTCGATTAATGCAGGAGGGTTTGAGTCACTGATGCAGTTCAGAGTCACTGAATCTCCCTCCACTATTACACCAGATGGACTGATGGACACTGAGACGCTCCTGGGAGGATCTGTTGAAACAAAAAAAGTGTAAAATGACATGCAGTGAGACAAATTATTGCAAAAATACTCTTCCAGAAATAAAGGCAGACTTACACATGACATTCACATTCACAGCAGCAGAAGCCTGAGATCCATGATTGTTTCTAGCAGAGCAACGATAGCCTCCGCTGGCCTTAGACTTAATATTAATGATGCTGTAGGTTTCACCAGATTGCAAAATATTCCTTTTTCCTTTAAACCAGCTGATTTCTGCAGGAGGGTTTGAGTCACTGATGCAGTTCAGAGTCACTGAATCTCCCTCCACTATTACACCAGATGGTCTGATGGACACTGAAACACTCCTGGGAGGATCTAACACAGAAAACAAAATTGTATAATCTTTTTTTTTTTCTGTTCCAGGCTGTTTTCCCCAAAGCATTGTAAGCCTAGGTAGATTGTATAAATCACTGGTACCAATGGTCTATGCGACTGACTTTAGACCTGTTAAATCCAACACAAATCTTATACATGAAAATTCAGTCTTATTTTGTATACCAAAATGTCTTTTAATACTGATGTGGAAAAAAAGGCAGATGGGCTGAATGAAATGCAAATTCAAACACTGAAAATAGGTGGTCCTTACAAAAAAGAAGAAATAAGAATTTACTCTATTACTCTGGTACCAGAAGCACAAACTTTTGTTTTAGTGTGAACAAGAACAGATCTTCAGACTCACAATGCTTCGGGAAAACACAGTCCTATTTCTACAACTGTTACCGAACCATCAATAACTCACACATGACATTTAAAGTCACAACATCAGAGTATTTCACTCCATGTTTATTGATGGACTTGCACTTGTATTCTCCACTGTGACCAGAGCTGATCTTTGAGATTCTGAAGATTCTTCCAGATCTTACAATCGTTCCTCCTTTAATCCAGCTGATTTCTGCAGGAGGGTTTGAGTCACTGATGCAGTTCAGAGTCACTGAATCTCCCTCCACTATTACACCAGATGGACTGATGGACACTGAGACGCTCTTTGGAGGGTCTAAAAAGGACAAAAATTAAAACCCTAAATCATCTAATTCAAAACCAATCTCCTAGTTTTAAAAAGATCTAGTTTTTAAAAGTCAATCTGTACTTGTCACAGACTGGGTTGGTGAAAGGAGCAAGGACTCTAGTGCAGAAAACAAATGGGTATTTATTAACAAAGTAAATAAAACAGCACTAGAAACAAAAACTCCCCATGGGAGAAAACAGGACAGGCATCAGCAGGAACAGGAAACACAAAGTAACTTAGACAACAAACCAGCACAGGACTGCAAACACAGGGAGACTAAATAGGAAGAAAACAAAAGAGGGTAACGAGAAAGGCAGGTGGGGCAAATGAATCAATAATCAGGGGCCGGTTGCACCAGCTGTGCGTAAGTTATAACTTAGCCTAGTTTTGACGTAAATGGACACTAAGTTACGACTTACGCACTTCTAAATATTTTTGCGTTGCACCATTAAACTTAGTTGAAGCGTAACTCTACGTTTAAACTAAATATTTACGGCAGCCTCCGATCAGGAGTAACGGCTGGAATAAAATATCAAACACACTGAACTGCATCAATAAGCTATTCTTTTACCTGACAGACTTCAATTCTTAATACATATATAATGCAGACATTTACACTCGCTTACATTTTAAGAGAGAGAACATTATGTGAAAAGATTACTTTGTCAGAGGCTATCTTTAACACGAACCCATCCCAAACAGCGCGCCGCTGTGTGCATCGGTCCATGGTGTGCATGTCAAATAGCCTATCAGTCATAGTCAATAAACGTAATTTCTTATGCTTTTTGTATCAATATTTATTTATTGATCCTTATTCATTTCATTTCAAATAAAGTTTCTGAATGTTACATATAAAAACACTTATGCTATTCATGATCAAGTATCGTATTTAATGGAAACTTATTTTTACCGTTAGTAACGTGAGGCAAAAGAATGAAGGATAAACTGAAATTCACAGCATTTCAACACAACATCTGCTCACGTGTTTGAAGGCTGCTATTGGATAACCGAGGCTAAACGTCATATTATGCGACTACGAATTACTTTACGGAGAGCTTACGACCTACTAGCTACGTTCTGCCTTACGAACAAATGGTGCAACGGAATAAAGTACAGAGTTAGTTACAAACTAGCTAGTAGTTACTAAGCCTCTAGTGTGGACTTTACGTTCCAATTTAAGAAAGAACTTACGAACGGCTGGTGCAACCCTACCCAGGTAACAAGATGGGAGGGGCCAGACAATTGACAGGAGAGCACATGGCACAAGGAAATACATGATAAGCCATGTGCTCACAACAAGGGAGTTCAGGGAGTCCTCTGACCTTTCATGAGCACCATGAAATAGCAGAGAGTCAGAGGACAACAGCAGCAGCATTAGGGAACGTTCACACAGTTTAGGACTGTGAGAGCTAAAATATCCCCCCTGTGAACAGAGCAGGCAACATGATATTAAAGCAAAACGCCACGTTATTCATAAGGAGGAGCTGGGGAGGTGGCGGGCAGCAGTAGCAAGCAGCAAGCATGTATGAGCAAACTGAATGTGCTTTAAATAGGGCGCCTTGTTTGAGCTTGGCCATTGAGCAGCAAGGGGAGTTAACGAGCTAATGCAGCTCAGCTGGAGCAGATCAGCTGGCGGGACAGTGTTGAAGCTATAGCATTAGCAGCATCTTGACTACCTGGCCTGCCAGAACTGACGCTGACGCTCAAGATATAACCCAAACAGAAGTGACAGAACTCTGACAGTACTCACACATGACATTGATCTGAACATCAGGAGAGATGTGAGTGTGTCCGTCTACAGCACAGCTATATCTGCCTGAATCCTCTCTTCTGACTGACTGCAGCAGGAGTTCATTGTTTCTGTCTCTTCTCTCAGTTAATGGCTGTGAGTTTCTGTACCAGATGAATGTTGCTCTGTCAGTCAGAGCGCAGCTGCTTTTACATCTCAGAGTGACTGAATCTCCCTCTGTCACTCTCTCAGGAGACTCCACCTGAAGATCTGAACACAACACACACATTATATCTAGTGCTGCTGTCATACACTGATTATTATTCAACATAATGCACAGAAGAAGAGATAAACCTCATCAAAGTCACCTGTGACAGTAAGAGTCACTCCAGGATAACCAGTATATTTTCCATCATCTTTATCAGTGATGAATCTGAAATAGTACATGTGTGAATCCTTCAGTGTCACATGATGTAGTCTGATGTTGCAGTACGTCTGTGTATCTCCCAGATACTGAAGCCTCTGACTGTATTCAGGGTCCTCGGACAGATCTGAAGGCTCTCCATTATCTTTTACCTCTGTTTTGGTCCAGAACACTTTCTTGATCTGACGTTCAGTAGGGTATGTATAAGTGCATCTCATTATCACTGATGAGTCCTTTAGTGCACAGATGTGTGAAGGACTGTAACTCACACCCCAATCAACACTAGAAACCCCTGAAACACAGAATTCATCTCGAACAATTTAGCAGCAGCTTGTGCATATAAAATTGCAGTATCAAATGTATCTTGAGTGTTTCTGAAGTGTTGCATTGACTAACCATGAATCATGAGAAGAACGATCAGAGGAAGAGGAGGAGCCATTCTGACTGATGTCATTATCAACACCTACAACAAATGTACAGTGGCTTATTTTTCAACTTAATGTCTTGTCATTGTGGTCTCATTGTTACACATTTAGTTTTTCATATTCTCATTGCATTAAAAGTTTTATCAAATATATGATATATGTGTCAGGGGGCGTGGTTCAGTGAAGTCTACAGTGGGAGAGATCTGCCTTGTCCCACACTTATCCACACTTGCGGTCTTTGCACTTGACCACTTGTCTACTTGCATGACGTATTTCCTCTATTTGGCCTTTGTTTACAGAGCTTTTTTTATTTTAATACTTTGCATTTTAAAATAAATGTCTACATGTCTGTTCAGTAGTTGATATGTAACTAACAGAAGACACAAATTTAAAATTGTGTGCTTCTACACTCTAAATAATAGTACAGTACCGTCCAGTAATATTACAGTAATATTTAACTTTATTAACTTAACAAAAATCTCTGAATATCGTTTACTTGATTGTTTGAGTTAAACATCCGAAAAATAACTGACTTTTTTACTAAAAGAATTTAGTATTTGATTAACACATTATTTATTTATAATACACTTAATACATTAGTGAAATTTATATCAAAATATTTGAGGATGGAGAATTAAACTGATCTGTTTCAAGAAACAAAATTATTACTTAATTCAAATCAATATTATTAATATATTTAACACACTCTTAAGAAATTGAGTAAGTTTACTCAATTAAAACAATGAACCCCTCCCCCACCCTTGGTGCATTTCCTCTGTGAAATTCAGGTTTGTGTATGTTTTATTTTATCTATAAAATCATTACTGTGCTTTAAATCATTTTATTTAATGCAAAACATCATACAGAGGCGTAACTTGACACCTGAACGACAGTCGTGCCTGTCTTTTCGCGTGATTGAAACGATTTGCTTAAAAAAACAACTTTATTCCTAATTATAATGAATATAATTAATTTGGATGCTAAAATGTCCTCACAGCTGTCACTGTTTGTTTATTGGCAGGTTATGGAGTCAGTCGCGCGCAGAATCTTTCGGCTATGAATGAAATGCAGGACGGCGGTGGAAGTTCACCCGCAGAGCGTGAGTCCGTCTCTGGCACGAGAACCAGCGGAAATTGGATAACCGACTGGTTGATTACACTTGAATTAGGCTACCTGAATGTATGTTTCATTTTTACTTCTAAAATGTTTGTTAAATGAGTTTAATTCGACAATAAATGCCAATGTCATGTATACTGGTGGTTGTATGGAAAACTATTTACAAAGGTTTAGAGGAAATAACAAGTTAATATTACTCATAAATAAAATAAAAAAGTTAATATTACTCATAAATATTGTTTTTTAAATGTTTAAATGTTAAATTATTTCTACTCAATTTGAATCGTTAATATACCAGATGCAGTTACTCAAACTATTTTTTTTTTTTTTTTACTTGCATTTATTCAATTCATACAGTATATTTCATTGATTTCACAGCTTTAAAATTGAAAAAAAAATTTGGAGTGTAAAAATGTTTCACCAAAAAAATTTAGTAAATCATATTAAACCTTTTAGAGTGTAATTAAGTGATAAAAACAGTTGCAAATGTTGTACAAATTAGGCCTACACATGTCACCGGGTGACATAGAAGGAATTTTGGGAGTGGAACGAGTTGCCCTGGGGGGA
This sequence comes from Scardinius erythrophthalmus, assembly GCF_964197995.2. Taxonomy (NCBI): domain Eukaryota; kingdom Metazoa; phylum Chordata; class Actinopteri; order Cypriniformes; family Leuciscidae; genus Scardinius; species Scardinius erythrophthalmus. Next base: position 52,591,223 of record NC_138223.1, on the reverse strand, counting down.
GACTTCCGGTGCGACACTAAACCGGTTCCGGCGGCCTGTCATGGCCGACCGTGTTGACAAGTGGCAGCTGCAGTGGCTAATTCAAGCCATTGGAGCGCGTGTCTCCAGTGGGGGATTTAAAAGTGGCGGCTCGAAGATGCACGACGGGGGCAGAGGCAGAGCGGCCCCTACGGTAGGCAGAGGGAGAGCAGCCGCGATCAAAATGTGAGTCCCAAGAGCAAGAGAGGCAGAGCGGACACGATCAAAGTGTGAGTCACGAGAGCAAGAGAGGCAGAGCGGACGCGATCAAAGTGTGAGTCACGAGAGCAAGAGAGGCAAAAGCGGTGGGTCAGCAGCAGAAGTAAAGACGGTTGTTATTGTGAGAGAAATGAGTGGTCTTTGAATTTCGGATCGTTTGTCAAACCTGATGTCCCCCTTTGAAGATCATAACGGTGGATTTGCCGGTCCCAATGAGCTGGAGTGAAGGTACACTTTTCACTGTGAAGTGGTGTGTCATTGCAGTGTCTGATGATTGAAGTGAGCACGTGTGAAGATTTAAAGTGGTTTGATTCATGCATGAGTATGGGAAGATTAAATGCTACCAGCACTCTGAAATCTTCGTCAGGGATCGTCTAGCCCGGTCGGACGTCAGGGAGTAATTCGAACTGCTGTGGGTAAAGCTCTGTACAGGTGTCCCAGTTCATGCCGCCGTGGTAAAGAAAGGACAAGTTTAATTCTGTGTGTCGTTGTGAAGATATGCATTCTGTCATTGCTGTCCGGTGGTAAGAGAAGACTCAGTTATTAACTGCTGGATTCTGTACTCACTATTGTTGTTCTATGAACAGAGAAATCCCGATATCCGCCACTGCATTTTGCCATTGCTGTCCAGTGGTAATAGAAGACTCAGTTATTAACTGCTGGATTCTGTACTCACCATTGTTGTTCTATGAACAGAGAGATCCCGATATCCGCCGCTGCATTTTGCCATTGCTGTCCAGTGGTAATAGAAGACTCAGTTATTAACTGCTGGATTCTGTACTCACCATTGTTGTTCTATGAACAGAGAGATCCCGTTATATGCCACTGCATTCCGACTGCTGCTGCCCTGTGGAAGAAAGGTGACACTCAGTTATCTGATGCTGTCCTGTGAATAGAGAAAGCCCACTGTCTGCCGTTACCTACCTGTAGACCCTTGTCCCTGCACCTTATCTGATGGCCATTGCCCTCTACCCAGCACAAACTGTTGTCTGCTGTTCTTCATCGGAAGGTCCTGGCCCTTTGTCTAACCCCCCCCCCCCCCCCAACTGTGGTTCTACGAGCAGAGATACCCAGTCATCCGTTGCTACTTACCCGAAAGCTCACGTCCTTTGTTCCCCCCACACTGCTGTTCCGTACGAGTAGATGGCCAACTGGCGGCTGGCCTAAGTCTTCCTCCATCCAAGACTCCTTCGACCTGTTTCAACGAGCGGCCCCTACGAAGAGTTCTGCGTCAGTGACATTCCCTTTAAGTTGTTTTTAAATTCAATAAAAACAATCAAGCTTTTATATCACGTCGGTGCCTGGCCTCTTGTTGTGCTTTGGTGTAGCTCCTCCGGAGTGGTGGCTGTTCTCGGCCCGTGACAAATTTGGCGTAGTCAGCAGGATTCCACTTGGAGTTGAGCAGTCAAAGACCAACTATGGCGGACGAAAAGAGTTGCCGGCCGTCCGGCTTCCAATTACACCCGTGTTTATGGGTGCTATGTGGGCCCAGAAGTACGGTGGGCCCGGATCAGAGTTGAACCTTACCGAATGGAGAATGGGTGTCCTGCTCCAGTTCTAGGGACTAGAATGGAATGGCGAGGGAGGGGTCACCGGGTGACATAGAAGGAATTTTGGGAGTGGAACGAGTTGCCCTAGGGGGAGACATCCGGTGCGACACTAGGCTGGTTCCGGCGGCCTGTCATGGCCGACCGTGTTGACAAGCGGCAGCTGCAGCGGCTAATCAAGCAGCCATTGGAGCGCATGTCTCCAACGGGGGAGTTAAAAGCGGCATTTTGGAGAGGAAGGACACGCACCAGGCAGCAGGCGAGAGAGAGAGGCCGAAGCAGGGAAAGGCGGAGGAGGGGGAGAGAGGCATAAGTGATGGGGTAGCAACAGAAGCAGTGACGGGAAAGATAAAGTGCGGCTGAAGCACGGGGCACAATTGAGATCGAGAACGGACAAGAGACTGGCCAGTAGGACTTGGAGAACGGAACTGTAACTGTAGTTCAGCAAATACTGTCAAACAGGCATACAGACACACAGGCATGAAGCTTGAATTCTCTTCTTTTAAATGAAGTAATTTATATAAAAAACAAATATTCTCATCTTGTGAAATCTGTATTAAAAGAGAGCGATTCCAGTCGACCTAATTACAGCTGATTCAGATGTAATGTGACTCCGCCCACGGAGAGCGTGCGCTATTCAAACATAAATGGCTGAGGCAATCCACGCAATCCTGTGAATGCCCCCATCAGCTCGAGAAAACACACAAGTTTTTTCAGATCATTACTTGTTTACACCGTCTTGCAGCTGTGAGGAATAATAATGGAAAATGTCCCCCAGAAGTGCGGGTATATCGAGGAGCGAGCTGAGGAATACTAGTAAGTTTTTTTTTTCCTTATCACGTGAATTTCTTCACGTGGGTTTCTGTTTATGAATGAATGAACGGCAGAGATGCGCGCTGTTTACCACATCTGGCAAAGACAGTTTAAATTTAAATCGCGTGTGTGAATGAATGATGATGTTTTAGCAAACTGTATTGCTATACTGAGATGAGTAAAAATCGACTGAAATATGTTGAAATAAAATGTAGGCTATTTGTATAAGCAACGTATTAAACTGCAAATTAACAATATGCCCTAATATTTCATGAAAACAACGTTACAGTCAGGCGAAATATGAAAGTTTATAAAGTTTAAGAAATATACAGTATTTACTGTAGAATATACTGCCTCATCAAATAAGCTTTTGTTTAACAATTTCTATATATAAAATACTATTTTTGTCAAAAATAAAGTCATCAACTAAGATGTTAGCTGTTCCAATGTTGGCTATATTCAAACTAATGAATACATATAGATAAAATGTAGGCCTATAATCATTTTTTTACAAAGAAAGAGTACACTTGAAATATTGTTGAAATTGTAATTATTGTTGTAATTGTAACCTTTTTAATAAAATAGCAAAACATATTTACAAGATAGATGTAAGCAAAATCTTAAATGGTCAATATGAGTCTTCTTCTAAATATATCTTTTGTCCTTGCATTTGTGGCTCAGTCAGTTTCACACCTGAATGAATGGCTCATTATGCAGAGTCATTATCCAGAGTTTGTGGGACATTGTATTCTCAGGTGTAAACCACTCCTCTTTCACGCCCCCCTCGCATATTGGCTTTGCAAGCAAAACCTGTTTTACATCAATTTAAATCAAATGTATGGTTTTATGTGAACAATAAAGCAAGACTATTTTCACATAATTTTGAAGAAAAAAACTATAGGCAACGACATCCATTAGTCAAAAGTTTAGTTTTGTGGCCTTATTTCAAAAATTTTAATTTTTAGTTTTTTCGATAACCACGCATAAACATTATTCTCTCAAAAATGAAAACATGTACATACACGTGGCTCACATATTATTGTAGTCCTGTTTGTGCTATATAGAGTGAATTTACACCTTTGCCATTAATATGTTTATAAGCAACTGAAAAAAACACAAATGTCAGAGCATGTCAGAACATCTCAAGGGCCCCAAAAACAGCCCAGACCCCAGAGGGTTAATAAAGTTTTTTTTTTGTGTGTGTGTGTGTGTGTGTGTGTGTGTGTGTGTGTGTGTGTGTGTGTGTGTGTGTGTGTCAGTGTTGGGATGCAAAGATGAAGTTGACGATGCTCACTCTTCGCAGTGAACGCGCCTAGAGAGAAATGCACACTTCATACAGAATACATAAGCATTATGCTAATCGTTTTTTTTTCGTTTTGAATTGTTTTGTTTAAAAGTAGACAATTCAAGCTTTCTATAAGGAATTACTAATGGAATATTTTTAAATTCGCTGATAATCGGGTGACCAGATCGCAAACCAGAATTCAAAGCCGACAAAGCTTAAGCTTATGGGCTCACGTACAACTCTCTCATTCATCATGAATTCAAACTTTTCCATGGCTGCGATATAACATTTATTGCTAACCTATTATTTCTTTTGTAAACAAAGCTTTGTGTGTCATAATATTAATGTAAAGCAGCATTCATATACAAAATATTTTTTAGGCGAACCACTGCCGGTACTACTCATCAGCGGTTGTCAAGTTTACCAGCACAGCCCTACATGGGACCGTATTACACACTTACTTTCTGTCACGTGCACGCGATCTTAAGTGCCCAAGAACACAAGTGTGGGTATTTGGACAAGGCAAGAGAGATGGTGAGTAAGTAAGTGCATAATGATAAACATCTGTGTCTTGTTGCAGTAATTGGCATGGAGAGACCGGATAAAAGCCACTGGGAAACTGGGAGATTCTGAGAGAGAGTGGACTGAGGACTTGTGCGCTGTGTCTGTTCCAGAGCAGACTTTATGCTACTTTGATCTACTGAGAAATGTCTGTAAGCTCAGAGAACACGTGTTTGTTTTTGGTTTATTTTAAACTTATAATAGCACTAGCCTCAGCCTAATCTTGGACCTACAGACACTAGCTCAACATAAACCCCTTGTATCTTGATTATAGCTGTGCATGCACATGTACAAGTGTGTGGGTTACCTAATGTAGCATCAGTGAACTCATCTTCCTTTTCTTAAATTGAGCACCATCTGTTTTGAGATTGAACAGAGAACTAAAAGAGAAATACGCTGAGAAATCAATGAAATACTTTTATCTTTTATTTATGCAAGAAAATGACAGCAACCATCATTTTTGCACTGCTTGAGTACGGAACTGTCTAAAGCCTTTCCCCGTCCCCTTTGATTGACAGCAGCTTTCATTAAATAGTCAGCCTGTATTATACAGTTATCTGTTGTTAAAAGATTAAAGTTTTAAGGTGTTTTTCACCAACATACAAAACACTGCTAGAGAAAACATTGTGCTATTGGACTTTTGATTTCAAACCATATAGTTACTGAGACACAGCCCTGTGACAACTAGCCCCAACCAATCTCCCACACTTAAGATAAAATCATGCTCTTACCCGTTTCACCAACACCCGTGACCAGCGACAGCACTACAAATGATCAGGATGAAACCAGTATAGGTATTTTTACCCTCTGAATGACACGTGATTAACACCTCATACTTTCACATGAGCTTATGACACCTCACCTAGTGCAGATCGAGCAGAGGAAGAGTTTATCAGACAACATTAGACTAAGGCATAAACATTAAACTGAGAGCAACTTTACATCAGTCCATAAAGATGCTCATGTAACAATGTTTTCAAACTTGGGAATATCTATATTTAATCTGTTGCATATAGATAGTAATGACAAGTAACTTGTTCTTAAGAAACAGAGAAAATAATTGCATGAATAACTTTACTTTAATTTGCATATGCAGACCTTCCATATGCAGGAAGGTATTGCAGTAGCAGTGACGTCAAAACACACATTTCATCGCTAGCATCACCAGCTGTGCATTTGATAAACCTCCAATTTACTGATTCATTAATACCAATCTGGAAGTTAAATAAACAAAGAACTTAAAACAGAAACAGAATTGATTCATCTGAATGTTTTTATCATGAGAACTTCAAAGCATTATTTTTTTCAGCAGCCTTGTTCTTCTTGAATGCATCACGTCTCTAAAAATATCGTTTCCTCTTTAGTAAGTGAGACTTCAGCATCACAGTGTTGATCACGTGACCTTCATAAGCGATGGAGAGACACTGAGAGACATCACACCCAAGAGGAAGAGGAAATCAGTCCTGTCAGAGTAAAGCTTGAGGCCATCATGAGATGTGTCTTGTGTGACACCTTGGCAATGAGACCTTTTTGTAGGCCATCCGTTAGGACTGAACCAGCTGTTATTAATTTCCACTGACGGGGCTGGATTGCTTTTTAATTACTAGTTTTAAGCTGTTGTCTTGGCTTTCCATGCCTTTTTGTGCCTCCCTTTCTTCATGTGTTCAATACTTTTTCCCTGTGTCATTTCACATTATTACACATAACTTAATTTCTGAGCTTATTTGTTTTGGTTTCTTTGTATGTACTGATTCCTTGGGTTGTTATCAACATCTGGTGAAAATTTCATGTCAATAGCACCTTTGGAAATATATTTACTAAGAAAAATGGTGATGTGTTCAATATTTATTTCCCCCGCTGTATGAACAAAATTCCATTCCACTGGCTCATAAAAAAAAAAAAAAAAAAAACAATGCTACAACATGCATTCAAATATAACACTAAAAAGAGTTTGACAGCAGCATAAAATGATGTTGCACATGATAATTGGTGGCATGTAAATCCAATCGTTTGCTCTTGTTAAGTGGTGGCATACAGATGGTGGTCAACCAGAATGAGACTTTTACCGCCGCCGTTCCCGCGGCGGCAAATTTGGGATGTGTATTTGCTGCCTTTTACCGCTGAGTGGCGCTGTAATCACAGACTTTGAAAAGTGTCAGTTTATTCTCTTTATGACGTAATCTGCCGCGGCAGTAATTTGAGCTGAGGTCACAGATAAATTCAAGATAAATATTGTGGTTAAACGAATTCAAATTCATTAAATTTAAACAAAGTAGACACACGTTAACATTGTGTGCCCAGTTTTTCTATAATTTAGAAAGGCTATGTCAATAGGTTACTTGTCATTTTCTTCGTGTTATTTTAATGTGTTTGTAGATTTATTAACTGAAACATAACAGTGAAATAACTTAAAATAATTTACCGTGAAATTAAAACATTTTCAGGACTTGCAGCTCCTAACCGATGTAGTCGGTTTAAGCATTCTTTGTTATATTCAGAACTAAATAGCCTTACATGTTATAAACTTTTAAAACAGAGAAAATAGTAGACGTTGGCGATTCAGAAGGTAGCTCTGTGGTCAAAGCATTATCAAAAGCCTCTCGGAGCTTCAAACGATCTGAGATCGAATCTCAGTGTAGCCGACAGTGTTTATGTTTTTCCGTTCTTGATGCTTAAATATGCATCTGTTTATTAAAGTCAATCATCTTGTTTAATTATCAATTGTACATTACAACATAAATTTGCTACATTCCAGTTGAGCCGCTGCAAAGACGACACATCTGATGAAGGAAGACTGTCAGCCGATTGCACCAGAAAATGAAGATGATTCGTCTTTAATCTGCTAAATAATTTTTTTGTGTGTGTGTGAATCATTCACGAGATTGAGATGACTGACAGTGATACCCGGCCATAGCAACGGAAGACATTTTTTCAAAACAGATCGAACAAATCAGAAAAATACTTTCAATACAGTATTGCTTTCAATTAAAAAATAAACAATGAAAATGTAAAAGAAAAATAAAATTAATTAAGTTTGAAAACCCATCGCACATTTTAAGATATGAATAAAGTGTCGGGACAGTTTATTTATTTAAACAGGGTTGCATCGATAGAGTTTATTCCCTTTGTGATGCAAAATAAGAAACACAGAATCTTAGGCCTATTCTTGCAACATTTTAAATTTCTATTGTCAAAGAAATTGCAGCTAAATTAAAAAATTAAAACGGTACAAAACGGAAAAAGTTCAAAGCAACATAAATTAAGAACAGGCGTTTTTCTTTGCCTCTCTCGCGATGGATATTTTTTTAGTAAGTTTGGTCTCCCTCACTGCGCGCGACGGGTCTTTCTCGAAATTAAGCATTTCAGCGTAAAAAAACACCATACAGCTGATAATACTGTATATGTCGCTGTGTGTCATCCACACAAATCACGAAAGAAAAAACTGTAACAAATAGCTTTTGTTCCTTCAAAGATACAACATGCCTTGCTGAATTCACCTCACAATAAAACGAGGTGGGTCGCCAATAAAAGAGCTCTGTATCTGCTAAATTTAAATTGTTTGTGGAAAACCTATACAATCAATAAAACTACAATATATAATTTAATAAGATATAGGGCCTACTGTACATAGGCTATGGACTTTTGGAGATTTTGAGATTAATCCTTAAAAGAATTTTGCCTTTGCCTCATCAGGCTGGCCCCGACACTCTCCATATGAAAGACGGAACATTAACACCTCTGTCCTGCACCCCCACGATAAAGCAAAGTATTGCCTTCTCCAAACCTCCCACAGGCTAGCTGAGTTTGCAAAACAAAACAAAGAGTTTGCCACTCGTCGTGCCAAACAAATTATAAACTTCAATATTTAATTCAAAACAATCTCAAAACGCTTTGAGACATTTTGAAAAGCCGTGGATGCATTACTGCCACTGGAACCATGAACGCAACAGAATACTGGTTCTGATTTTATTGTTTGTCGTTTAAACGTCATATATATGAATTATTATAGGCTACAGAAGTAAAGTCATTGTATAATATTTGTTCCTTAGTGTAAAATGGAAATGCATGGCGATTTTATTTTGTAAATAGGAAAAAAAAAAATGTTTTAGAAGACAAATCTCTCTGCATCAACAATAGACTATAAAATGCATTAATGGGCTAATATAAAAACACCAGTAGTCCAAGTTAGTTCGGGATTCGAACCCGTGTCATCTAAATGATCGTAACGTACGTTCAACCACTCGGCCACTATTCACTCGTTGCGATACGGCCTAACGTTCCAGTGTGTGTTCGCTCGCACGAGCGAGAAACGCTCTTCATTCAAATGAACGCGCCGCCGCATTTGTTGAACACTAATTCAACATGCCAGAATAAAACCTGGCTTTAGAACAATGCATAGCGCCACTCGTCGTGGTGTGCCAAAAATTACAATAATTTAGTTTAATTTATTTCAGTGTTAATGTTTGAGTTAAAAAATCCTCTACAAATTAAATTAACCCAAAGTCGGCTATAAGAGTCCTTTAGGCTACGTAAAAAGCAAAGGGCTTACAGTCTTAACATTTAGGCTACTTTGCTTAAATTCGATACATTTATTTTCAGTAGGGCCTAATACATTTGTAGGGATGTAATTTCAGTATGCTTTACCAACGCTATGTATTCAATTAAAGTTCCAAGAGGTCTGGTCTCTATATTTCCCTCCCAGCTGACACTTATATGCAAGTGCACAGCAAAAATCACAACTTGTGCTTGCTGCGAACGCAAGTTATTTAAGGTGTCTCAACTGTACACAGTCTACCCTACAGTGTGAATTCGTTACAAGGTTTCATTTAATTACATTAACGTGCAGCAATTTGTACAAATAGAGTCTATAGGCCTACTGTTGTAGACATTAAATAATCTCATTTAGTATCATATTTGTTAAAATATTATAATGTTTTTTTTTCAATCTATGTTGAATATGAAAAGTGAACAGCATGAGTAAAATAAGATGCATTATATCGAGAGATGGATATGGAGTGGGTCAGACATGATTTTGACCACTTCATTAAGTTTTGTTTAGTAGAAACCTTTTTTTAAAGTGAATTTCGTTTTCTATAAATTGTATCTTAATTTTAATCATTTTTTCATCACCCAATTGTCTGGATTCAATAAGAGAAGCAAACAGACACTAATCATGGAGGCGCCCGCGCGGTCACTTGCATTGCACGTCAGCTGGAGCGCATCTCATCCTCCTAACTTAACGAAACTCAGCGTATGCCTCACACAGACATGATAAATACATCAAATACACAAAGCTTGAAATGTCTTCAAACGAAATAATTCAAAACGAAAAAGAAAAAGGCTACTCTCTGATTATGTCTTTGTGCATTTCTCTCTAGGTGCGTTCACTACAAATATGGCGATCGTCAACTTCATCTTTGCAGTCGACACTGTCAGAAAACACTAGTTCATTGATAAAAATCATATGAAGACAAGGCATATATTAAGTTATTTTAGCTGTTATGAGAAAAATAAATCTAACAAAACCTAAAATCTAAATCTAATAAATAAAAATAAAAAATATTAACGCCAATTCAACATGCCAGAATAAAACCTGATTTTTAGCAATGCGTAACGCCACTCGGCCTGGTGTGCCAAAACACTACATTTTAAACCTCAATGTTTAATTCAAAACAATCTCAAAACGAGTTGTGATTTTTTTTTAAAGCCTAGCCTATATACATTAAGGGCATTGAAACCAGGATCTTAACTAAAACGTGTTCCGCGTAATCTCTCAAAAATTATGCCACACTACTCCATGTAATTTTTTTTTTTTTAAGGACTGCTTTTGAAATCACTATAAATTGTATCGCTCACGAGAGCTCTTCGTTTATCTAATTCCTCAATAGAATAGTAAAAATATTCAGCGTCATTGCTCCTAACATCGTCTCTATTTTTAACTTTTGATTCTATTTTTTCAGCTGTAAAATTGATTCTATCTTTGGTTCTATTCTGTTGTAGCCTAATAGGCCTATTTATATAAATGAAAAATATGCCTATTATTTAACCCACTTACATTTTAAAATACGGCAATTGCTGCTGTTTTGCACAATGTCCCTTTGCGCCACCTGGCGGTCATTTCGGGAACGACTTTGAAATGCGGCTGGTTTATTTTCGCCGCGGTAATTTCAAGAAGTCCTGGCTGCAGCCTGAAGCACGATGACGTAGTTGGATCATGATCCAATACGTACTGAATGGGGAGGTTCGGATCATTTTGCTGACTCTCTTGTTCGATCTCGTTCATCAAAATGAATGAATCTTTTTTTGAGTCATTTCGTTCATTTAAGGGGCTTTAAATGTTATAGCCTACTTTTAACTGGCAAATTCCCCGAACACATCCACCTACGCAATCTTGATCATATTCTGAATTAAGAAATCATTATAATGCAGTCAAAAATAATTTACAGGGAACATAATAATTACTAAGAGTCTTTTGTTCATTTGTCACGTTCATGAACATAATTCGCATGCGCTGGTCTTAAGTGAGATGATGTTCTAACCTGTTTAGTAGCCTACTGATAAATAGTAATAAGTAGCCAAATTATTGATGAATAAGTAATTATTTAGATAAATGTGATGCTTTCCTAGTTTCTCTCTACATACATGCAAAATAGTTAATTTTACAACATTTTAAATTTAATGCGTGTATACAGAACATTTTAAAATAAAGCCATTTTATTTTATTCAGGTCATATTTTCTGTTGAATGAAAGCAAAAATGAGTCAAGTAATTGTCTCTGTAATTTTAAGAGGTAGGCCTACAATAGCCTACGGTCTGTAAACAACTTAAAATACCAGTAGGCTACACATTCGCAAACGCAAAACATAATAGCATCAAGAAACTAAATCTTGTCAGAAAAAAAAGTGCTTAATGATATTTTGCCTGGTAAGTTCCTTCTTTAATGGCTATATTTTTCCACAGTGCTCTGTAAGGTCCCTTAAAATACGAAATCGTCCCGTACAAGTAAGATGATGTGTCCCGTATCAAATCAATAATGGACAGGATTTGTCCCGTATTTTTCATTAGGCCCACACATAGTTGAATAAAAACATAAGGATTTTACAGTATGGATAATAATACTAATAGCAAATATAAAAATATCAATTTCACAATAGGTAACGTTAGCAGAGGCTCATTGCATGATTGCATTTTAGCGTCTTTGTTTCTATAGCAACGGAGTTTTATACATACATCATGCCATGCCTACATAAAAAATAAAAATAAAAAAACCTGAATTTAAGTTTAATATACAAACTGATCACATCAGTCAGATCACGCAGTTGTCACTCAAGTGATCATTTATATTTAACTTAAATTCATTTTTATTTTATTATTATTATTTGTAGGCTACAGACCAAAACGCACCACCGCGCATGCGCGTCCAGTACGTATTGGATCATGATCCAACTACGTCATCGTGCTACAGGCTGCAGCGAGGGGTGTCTCGGTAATTTCGCCGCGGCGGCTGGCGCGGCGGTAATAGGCATTCTGGTTGACCACCATCTGTATACTGGGTTATTACAATTATAGTATTTATTTATAATGTGGAATAACTATTTATACGCCACCAAAGCTGTTGCATTATCTGGCTGTTCTGCCCCGAATGCTGAGAAACCTCTTGCCAGAGGGCAGCAGAAAAACACTCCATGATAAGGATGGGTGAGGTGTTATGTAATGTTTTTGGCCGGGTCAGACAGCGTTTGAGTGCAGTGAAGAGCCGATGATCTTTTCTGCTGTCCTCGCCACTCTCCGTACAGACTTCCAGGCTGAGGGTTGCAGTCCCCAAACCAGACAGAGATGCAGCTGGTCAGTGTGTTCTCCATAGTGCCTTTGTAGAAAGTGCTGAGGATGGGAGGGACGGCACAAAAAGTATAGATGCTGCTGAGCTCTCTTTAAAAGAGAGGCAGTGTTGAGGCTCCATGTCAAACTCTCTGTGATCTGCACCCCCAGGAACTTGGTGCTACTGACTACTTCCACCGCAGTGTCGTTGATGAGGAGTGGTGTGTGGCTGTGTTGCTTTCTCCTGAAGTCAACAATGATCTCCTTCATTTTGTCGACATTCAGGAGCAGGTTGTTTCTGTTGCACCAGTCCACAAGCTGTCTCACCTCCTCCCTGTAGGCCTGTTCATAACCAGAAATATGGGGGGAATAAAGTCCACAAACAGCATTCGCACGTGAGTGTTGTCCTCTAGATGGGCCTGGCTACAAAAGAGTAGAGAGGAAATGAGCTCTTGTGGAGCGATTGGGGCGGTAAGCAAACTGGAAACACTCTCAGAAATAAAGGTACAAAAGCTGTCAATGGGACGGTACCCTTCAAAAAGGTTCAAATATGTACCATTTAGTTACTAATATTTACACTTTTGGTAATAAGACTTAAGACTATTTAAATACGAATCCTGCATGTTCTGCGTGTCTCTGTGTGAATGAGTGATGCAGACCCTCGGTTTCATTTCATTTACCTCACACACAAACACACACACACTGAAGCACGCATGATGCTTGCAGTGTTTTTCAGCCTCTCTCACTATATGAGAACATGAATGCATGAACTTCAATTCCAGAGCCGCTCTGAGAGTCACTGAAGCTCATCACCTTTTTACAGCATTTTACAGTTCCATTTAAGAAAAACTATCATTATATCATTAACACACGGAAACTCGCACAACCCATCAAAATAAATGTTCGGTTTAACTTGATAATATATTACTGTTGTACAGTAGAATTTAGATATCTCAATGTAATAATAATACTAACACTAATAATAATAATTATCAAAAAGGAATAATCACACTTTTTTTCTATGCTGTAATTTTTACAGTTTAAGTATAACAGTATAACAGTATAAAGTTGAGCCGCATGTTGCTTGACAAACAAGTTGAATTTCATATTAAAGATCAATTAAATGTATGTTTTATGTCTTCATTTGATTACTAGAAAATTCCTAAAACAGAATTTGAGGAAAACAAAACATTTCATAGAAATATATATATATATATATTTTTTTTTATAACTAAAATTGTTGTTTTTATTAATATTCAAGAATCACAGATGAGGGCAGACTCTATCATTATATCATTATGGTCGCTGTGACCAAGGCAGCTTTGGCATAATGTCAATAACACTTCTACAAACGAATTAAGTTTATTTACAGTTATTGAGGTCTAAATTACAGAAAAAAGGTATTGTTGGATACCGGCACTGAATCTCAGGTACCGTACTGGACCCAACCACTGTGGCATGAGTGATTCTTTTCCCCAAACCAGTTAAGCGCAAACCACGCCCCTTAACCGAAAACTTGTGTGTGTGTTTGTGTTCGTGTGTGTTCGTGTGTGTGTGTGTGTGTGTGTGTGTGTGTGTGTGTGTGTGTGTGTGTGTGTGTGTGTGTGTGTGTGTGTGTGTGTCTGTGTGTGTGTGTGTACCTGTGCTGGTGTGTTCAGTGCTGCTATACGGACTAATGCTGGATGTTGAGATCTGGACACGTGTCGTTGTCTCTGGAGCTGAGAAATGAAGAAGAGCCGTCAATCCATTCAAATTAAACAAATATATTAATAACACAATCATTAACCACAGCATGAAGCATAAACATGAGTGATGAAGCAGATTGTTGTTCAATAATGAATATCAGGCACCTCTGATCACATTTAGCTGGATGTGTGTGTAGTGTGTATATCCAGCTCTACATCCGTACGGTCCAGTATCTTCCATCTTCAGGTTACTGATGGTCACTGTAAATGATCTGGTCTGAGGATTATCCTTCAGCGAGAATCTGCCACTGATATATACAGTCTTTTTCCCATCAGTTTGTAGTATAAGGTCCCTCTTTTTAGAAAGTCCTCTGTAGAAGTATTTGAAATATTCTTTATATCTTTCTGGATAAGGGCAGGTAATGATCACTCGTCGTCCCTCTGTTCCTCTCACTGTAATGCCCTCAGACAGTGAACTGCTCACTGCACACACACACACACACACACACACACACACACACACACACACACACAGCTTTACTCATGTACACTGATAACATACACCATAATGTTAGATAATAAACACTTTTAGTAGAGATCTTCAGCTCTTACCCGTCAGCAGAAACACACAAACTATCAGTGGAAACTTCATTTCTTCATCAGTTCAGTTCAGAAAATCAGTCTGAAACTCTCAGTAGTTCCTCACACGACTCTCTGAAACTCAAACAGCAATAATACTGCTCTCATCTATATGTGGAGAGTAAAATAATACGCTTGTTTCTCGTCTCACGTGTTGAGAGTCAAACTCATACTGTTCACTGACTGTGTGTCTGTGTTTCCATGTGGCGTTAGATGTGAAAACGCATCACAGTTTTGACCAGGAAATCAATTCTGAATTCACGAATCACAACCTGTTTCCTGTCCTCTCTGTTTCTGTTCTGTCTTTAATATGTTTGAGTGCTTTCTGTTTTTTTTTTTTTATACATTGTTTTTAAATTAAATTTGTAAGCAATAATCAGATTTTAATAATGAGTAACAAAGAAACATTAAACATGTCCTTAACCAAATATCTGTGAGTAAAATAATGTAGCCAGGAGAGCAAATGAAGAGAAGAAGTGAGAGAGAGAGAGAGAGAGAGAGAGAGAGAGAGAGAGAGAGAGAGAGAGAGAGAGAGAGAGAGAGAGAGAGAGAGAGACAAGAGTAGAGCAATTCATGAGCTTTGCCAACACTTATACCAAAGTTCAGATCAGATCAGGAAGAGTATTTTAATCATGTCAAGAATATATTTTCTAAGAATCAGCTCTGGCCTCTTGGTTTCATATTCTGCAAGCGTAGCTCAACATTGTGGTTTTAACACTATAGAAGCAGCGAGAGCCAAATAAGTATTTTCATAATGTCTGGACTTTCTGCTAAACTCATGCGACAGCTAATATTACACCAGATACCAGACTTTGCAGGGGAACATGTCTCACTTTATAGAGAAGTGACAGCAGAATGTAGACATGTACTCTGTCAAAGCGGAGGTCTGGTTTGAATAGGATATATGAGTATATTATATCAAAATATACAATAGACAAAAAAAAAAATCATAAATTAATTAATACAAGAATAATATATTTGAAAGGATTAATCCTGCAAAATAACAATAAAAGAATAATCATAATAGACACAAGCATACTTTTTTTTTCTTATAAACCAATTTCAGAACATGTTAATTAGGCTACATGTTAAATGCTTATGAAAAAAAAAAAAAAGTAAAACATTTTAAAGAAACAATCATTGCCAAACCCTGTTTCTCCATCATATAAGTTCTGAGAAGAGTTGTATTGTGGAAATCTAGTGTGTTTAGCTGAAGCCTCAAAGCTCTTCCTGTGGCTGTAGTTTCACTTCCTGTTTGCCCAGTAATGCCACAATCTTCACATGTAAACTGAAGCTAAAGGCCTCCTAGTATTATAATGATATAATGATAAAGTAATTCATTAGTTAAAGCTTCTCAATAGCAGTTGTTTTTAACATCCTCCAAGAATCTGTGGCATTTATATGTTGTTTTCAATGATTTATCAGAATATGCAGCTTCTTTTGATGGTCATGAATGGAGAAGAACGCTCTTTGGCTGCAGATTATTGTAGTTACAACATCAGCCAGCAGGAGTGAACAGATGAAACTAACCAGACAAATCCATAAACACATTAATAACTATAGACATACAAAATAATAATAATGAAACAAAATGTATGCTTACTTGCAATTCAGAATAACATGGTGAAATGTGTCCATTACACTAAAGAATATAAACATCACATGAAGATTCAGCTTTAAACATTGAATAGATTTAGCTTATTTCTACACAGCAAAATCCCCAGAGTAAAATTAACTCTGTTCAGAGAACATTTGGTCCCTCTCTACAGAGAGTTAAAATAACTCTGAATCAGAGTTAAAGTTAATGAGATACTTAAGTGATTAATTAAGTGATGATTGGGCATTAATGATGAACACCTGCTGTCAACAAGTTCTCAGCAGAGGAGGATTCAACAACTCCATAAACAGCATTACCAGCTTCACTTATTACTAACCAGGGGTGCGTTTCCTGAAAGCATTGTTGGCCAACTATGGTCGCAAGTTCATCGCAATGTCCATTGAACTCTATTGGTAACGACGGAACTTGCGACCATAGTTGGCCAACGATGCTTTCGGGAAACGCACCCCAGACTGACTTTATTTCTGTCAGACGTCTACAGAAGTTCTTATTGAGAATTAACAGAGGTTTAGATGTTGATGATTTATTGAAAATGTATGATTACCATTATAGTGATGAGTGTTTCCTTCAGTTGGGCAGTTTGACTCTTCTTGCAAGTTTGTGGTTTTTGTAACAGCTTTTACCAAAACATGTAATTTGTTACAAAGAAAGCCAAAAAAAGATGATTGTGTGATATAGTGTTTAACAGCAGATAGTAAAAAAATGCACTTATATCATCACTGTCCAAAAGTGGTCATTTGATGTTAATAGATTATATTCACTAACAATACTCTCTTGCCACAGATTGGACATTTTGAATTTTTAAAATACATAATGGGGGAATTTTTTTTTTTTTTAAATAAAGACATCAATAATCAGCTTATGAATCTCAACAATGGTGACATGCTTCATGCTGCAATGCATGCTGGGAGCCACAATAGTATAAAACTCATGGCTCCCAGGATGCATTGCGGCATGAAACATGTCACCATTGTTGAGATTCATAAGCTGATTCTTGATGTCTGTGTCTTAGAAAAAAAAAAAAAACTGTTATGTATTTAAAAAATTCAAAATGTCCAATTTGTGACAAGAGAGTATTGTTAGTGAATATAATCTATTAACATCAAATGATCACTTTTGGACAGTGATGATATAAGCGCATCATTCTACTTTTTGTTGTTGAAACTAGATCACCTGAACATCTTCGCTTCTGGCATTCTTGGTACAAGCTGTTACAATAACCACAAACACTCAAAAAAATAAGCTAGAGTCAAACTGCCCAACTAAAGGAAACACTCATCACGATAATGGTGATCATACATTTTCAATAAATCGTCAACATCTAAACCTCAATTCTCAATACGAACTTCTGTAAACGTATGACAGAAATAAAGTCAGTCTGGTTAGTAATAAGTGAAGCTGGTAATGATGTTTATGGAGTTGTTTAATCCTCCTCTGCTGAGAACTTGTTAACAGCAGGTGTTCATCATTAATGCCCAATCATCACTTAATTAATCACTTAAGTATCTCATTAACTTTTACTCTGTTTCAGAGTTATTTTAACTCTCTGTAGAGAGGGACCAAATGTTCTCTGAACAGAGTTAATTTTACTCTGGGGATTTTGCTGTGTATGATCCATATTTCTGTATGTCAGCTGTAAACATATCAGGATCAAATATAACACTGCTACAGGACTGATAATTACATTTAACAAGACCATAATCAAGTCATAATGAATCTGGTCTTTCTGAATTATGAATAGAAAAGACAAAAGGAGATTGGTGAGGACCCAATTTCAGTACAAATATGAAAATTATGAGAAGGATGAAGATTTCTCGTGGTTCTTAATATGTTTATGAACGTTTATTATATAATAGGCTTATTAGTTAAAATGAAGTAATTTGTGTTGTGGTGTTGGTTGAGGAAACACAGCTGATGTAAACCACTGTTGTTTCTGTGTCCTTGTCCTCTGGATTACAGTGACGTCCAGTGTCTTTGATCTACAGTCACAGGAAACTTCAGTTAATTAGTTAAAGTGCCTCTATTATGCTTGTTGGAATGTTCCTCTCATGCAGTGTGTAATACACTCAAAAAAAAAAATTGTGTCTAAAAATAAGATTTATGTATTTGAATTGCATAACAAATTCCCATGCATTTGGATTACATAGTTTTAACATAAACCAATCAATAATCTGAATGTGATTCATATTTTTAAGTCATATCTAAATGAAACAGATAAGATTTATGTAATTGTATTAATAAACTGAATGTGTTTTATATTTGTCAGTCATATGTAAATGAAACGGGTAAGATTTATGTAATAGTACACAGAAAAACGCCCATGTTAAATTAACACTGCTCAGTGTTCATATGTGTGCACACTACAGAGTTAAAGCGGTGTTGAAGTTAATGAGATAATTAAGTGATGATTGAGCATTAATTATGAACACCTGCTGTTAACAAGCAGAATCACTGAAGGAAAGAGAAACACAAGAACTACAACTGACTTCAGCCACAGCCTTAGATGAAATCAACTGAAGAGAAAAGAAGACATTAAATCTGTGAAGATCTCAGCAGAGGAGGATTAAACAACTCCACAAACAGCATTACCAGCTTTACTTATTACTAACCAGACTGACTTTATTTCATTTCCGTTTGAATGAAATCAATAGTTGTATTTTAAAGTCACCATGATGGTGGTTAGCGTTTGCTTTAGTTGGGCTCTTGACCCTTGACTCTTTAATATAACATTTTCTCTGGCTGCTATAATTATGTGTTTATAAAACACATTTGTTGCAGCGAAAAAGCCAAGAGAAAATGAGATCAAGTGATATTGGCTGTTTATTGATGAAGGTGTAATCATAATATTGTGGCCTGAATCACTTATCTTTTTCAGTGTCTAATGCTTTGATTATTGGGGTCATGTGGTTTTGTTTTATTTATTATAGTAGCTGTGTGACCTGACAGCATTAGATCCAACAGTTAATCAAATAATATAAAGAATTTTAAAAACATTTAGTGCATTAAACTTTCTCTTCTACATTATTACTTAGACATCAAGAATCAGTGTATGACTCTCAACAATGGTGACAATCAATGAAATGTTTCATACTGCAATGCATGCTGGGTACCACCAATCAAAACTCACCCATATCTCCCAGCATGCATTGCGGCATTAATAAATTATGCATCAGGATTTTTTGTATCTTTTGTCACCATTGTTGAGATTCATATGCTGTTTCTTGATGTCTGTGTGAGTCTAAGTAATGCCATAGACGAAAGGTTTTTGTGCACTGACTATATAAAAAAAGTATATTATTTGATAAACAACACTGTTAGATTTCATGCTGTAAAATCAAATGGCTTCTGTTATGAATAAAACAATATTAAAAAGCATTAGACACTGAACAAGATCAGCGAATGAGGCAATTACATGATGATGACTTTGACATCATCATCATCATCATCATCAATAAACAGCCAATATTACTTGATCTCTTTTTCTCTTGGCTTTTTCGCTGCAACAAATGTGTCTTATAAACACATAATTATAGCAGCCAGAGAAAATGTTACATTAAAGAGTCAATGGTCAAGAGCCCAACTAAAGCAAACGCTAACCACCATCATGGTGACTTTAAAATACAACTATTGATTTCATTAAAACGGAAATGAAATAAAGTCAGTCTGGTTAGTAAGTGAAGCTGGTAATGCTGTTTGTGGAGTTGTTTAATCCTCCTCTGCTGAGATCTTCACAGATTTAATGTCTTCTTTTCTCTTCAGTTGATTTCATCTTATGCCGAGTTCAGACTGCATGATTTTAGCCCCGATTTTGGCTCGCCGACAGGTTTTGAGAAATCGCCGACAAATGCCCGAAATCACAGGCAAATCGGTGCTCGTTCACGCGAGTGACAATCACGCAGTGTGAATGAGCAAAGACGCGATCTGAGAGAATCACCGACGAGTCGCCGACGCTCATGAGATATTTGGCATGCTAAATATCTGGACCTGTCGGCGATTCCAAATCCTGCTGTGTGAAAGTGTTCTGACTGAAAACTACATCGGCGATGACCAACAGCCAATGAGAGAGCAAGATACAGAGCAGCGGGGAGTTCGGGGAGGAGTTATAGGCCTCAATATCAGTATTTTAATAGATATATTTACAATTATATCAAACAGAAACAAAGCACAAACATTTGCTTGACCAGCAGCAACAGCAGCACATTGCAACATTATTTATTTACCCCAAACTCTCTTTGCAGAACACACAGTCCTTGCTCCCCTTGTCTTCCCATCCATTTCCTCACGCATAATGTTTTTCTTTTTCTCATTTTCGCTGCAAATCAGTGCGCAGACAATTTGGATCGCAAGCTTCTTGCAGGCTATCATTTTTAATAACATTTTCAAACTCGCGCGAGAACTGCGGTCTTACGCACGCGGGATTTTGCGTTATTTCCTTATCACTTCTCGCGTGTGTTTGGTTGCGAAACGTAGTTTGCGGGCCAGACAGGAGTTGTCGGCGATTCTTCCTCCTGAAAGTCATGCAGTGTGAAACCTCCTGTCGCCGATGCATCGTGGAGTGTGAACACACCAGCAACTGAATGTTACCCTGGATAGTCATGCAGTGTGAAAAGAACAGTGACCCGACTACTTTGAAAATCGTGCAGTCTGAACTCGGCATAAGGCTGTGGCTGAAGTCAGTTGTAGTTCTTGTGTTTCTCTTTCCTTCAGTGATTCTGCTTGTTAAAAGCAGGTGTTCATAATTAATGCTCAATCATCAGTTAATTATCTCATTAACTTCAACACCGCTTTAACTCTGTAGTGTGCACACATATGAACACTGAGAAGTGTTAATTTAACATGGGCGTTTTTCTGTGTACTATTACATAAATCTTACCTGTTTCATTTACATACGACTGACAAATATAAATCACATTCAGTTTATTAATACAATTACATAAATCTTATCTGTTTCATTTATGTATGACTTAAACATATGAATCACATTCAGGAGTATTGATTGGTTTATGTTAAAACTATGTAATCCAAATGCATGGGAATTTGTTATGCAATTCAAATACATAAATCTTATTTTTAGACACAAATTTTTTTTTTGAGTGTAGAGCTGTCGGTGAATGTAAACGGTCTGCAAAGATCTGAAGTCGAAAGTGCACGATAAATAAGTTACTGTCTCCCAAAAGAAAGAATCGACTCTGAAGCACCTAAACGAGTCGTCAGTTACTCCAGTCTCACTTCTGTGACATGCATACGTAACGCAGTAACACATTTGCATAATGCCTGCCTATGGTTTTCATTGGCTGCACCACATTCAAAATGTGGAAATAAACATATTCCTTTGTGTCTGAAGAAAAGTCTTGAGAAAATAAAACAACTGATTCCCTCCACACTGACCTCTGATTGACAACATGAGAAAATGAACCAATATTCCACTTTAATACATCTTTATTTCATCACTGAGGCGACAGAAACAAACTAGATCAAGGTAAAGTGATGCAGTGGAACGTTAACCTGCTGAAGACTTCATAATGACTGATGTGACAGACTAAGTGCATGTATGAAAGACACACTGACCTTTCCATTCTTTTAGGTATGTAATTGTATTTTAGAAAAAAAAGCTTTTGTTGTAAATCTATTTCATGAGTACTTCAAAGCAAAGGGAGATATTTTCTTTTAAAGAAATTGCTTTTTAAGGACTACAACAAACGGCTGGTTGGGACTACACGACATTCCACCAGGGTTAGTGACATCACCAACTCTAGAATTTACATAACCCCTGCTGGTAGATGTCATATTAACCCATTAACCCCTGCTGGTAGATGTCATGTTAACCCATTAGCCCCTGCTGGTAGATGTCATATTAACCCATTAGCCCCTGCTGGTAGATGTCATATTAACCCCATTAAGCCCTGCTGGTAGATGTCATATTAACCCATTAACCCCAGCTGGTAGATGTCATATTAACCCATTAGCCCCTGCTGGTAGATGTCATATTAACCCCATTAACCCCTGCTGGTAGATGTCATATTAACCCATTAGCCCCTGCTGGTAGATGTCATATTAACCCATTAACCCCTGCTGGTAGATGTCATATTAACCCATTAGCCCCTGCTGGTAGATGTCATATTAACTCATTAACCCCTGCTGGTAGATTTCATATTAACCCATTAGCCCCTGCTGGTAGATGTCATATTAACCCCATTAAACCCTGTTGGTAGATGTCATATTAACCCATTAGCCCCTGCTGGTAGATGTCATATTAACCCATTAGCCCCTGCTGGTAGATGTCATATTAACTCATTAACCCCTGCTGGTAGATGTCATATTAACCCATTAGCCCCTGCTGGTAGATGTCATATTAACCCATTAGCCCCTGCTGGTAGATGTCATATTAACCCATTAGCCCCAGCTGGTAGATGTCATATTAACCCCATTAACCCCTGCTGGTAGATGTCATATTAACCCTCTGAGGTCGGCAAACGCGCGGGCGCGTTTTGCTGGATTTTCTCCACATTGTAGCACTATAAACTTAAATTACTCCGTCATTTATGGTCATACAGAAAAAAAGAAATATAGAAAAAGAATCTGTGATATTTCTACTTTTGTATGTGTCCACTTACAATCAAATCAAAACATTGTGCTTTTGTAAAATAAAGAAAATAAACAGGGTGTGCGTTCTGCCTCTCCGTCACGGTGAACTTTTTTTTCTTGAGCACGTCTATAAACTGAAACAAAACTCAGCGAATACTTGTCACACATTTATGAGCCATATACCTTTATAAACATTTAAGTGTGTACTTTTAAATGATCGGATTCAAAACGAAAACAAATATTCTCTGTTTAAGTAATTTGTATAAAACCAACAAGATGTCCAGCTTCTCAAACGCATCCTCATTACAGTTAATTTGGCCATGCCCACTCGCGCAAAAGATATTCACATGCAAATCTCCACATGGAACGTGAACGCGCTCATTACCTCAACAACAAAACACCAAAACACTTCACTTCACTTTTCGTCGAGTTTGAAAGACGCGCCTGAGCTTACATTGGATTTAGGCTACCTCAGAAGAAGAAGAACGCGATTTGAAGACAAGAAAGATGTAAGGTAAGAAATTCTTACATGTTTGTTATTGTTGCATAAATGTCACATTGCAGTTGAACTGTTGCTAGATATATGGGGAATATTATAATATTTAGACCCGTGTTTACTGTTAGGCCTACTGTGTTTGTGGATATCTGGTCAAACGTAGATATGTATATGGTAACCATAATGTTTTATATTTGAGCGCGATTGCATTTGAATGTATCAGATTTCGCAGCGCGATCGCGTTTGAATGTATCAGATTTCGCAGCGCGATCGCGTTTGAATGTATCAGATTTCGCAGCGCGATCGCGTTTGAATGTATCAGATTTCGCAGCGCGATCGCGTTTGAATGTATCATTTGAAAATTTGAAAAGCAAAACACACCAAACGGCTTCATGTTTTTACTATTATCTCATTTCATATCATCATAACGAATGGAAACATTTGAAGTAACATGATAATCAATATATTTTTCTCTAGCTTGGTTGTTACTGAAATATTTTGGAAGATTTATACTGCTATCTATTGTTATTATTATTTTACCCAGCACTGCGCATAGCCTATGCCTACAAGGCACAACAGAACTGGTGTTCATTATATTATATATTGTTGGAAACATTTGTGTGTGTGTGTGTGTGTGTGTGTGTGTGTGTGTGTGTGTGTGTGTGCAAGTGTGTATTTTGTGAATTTTAAAAAGCAATTTTAACCAGAAAAATCTAATATTTATTTCCAAAATCGTGCAGGCCTTTCTCTTGATATCAGTATGTTCACTTTTTTTTCAGGGCCCAGATGCCACTGAGTCCTGCCGACTTCAACATTCACATGAGTCTCTGGAACATGAACATGGTAAAGTGAAAATCAAACACCTTGGAAATGAAAGGTATGTACAATGTTTTTAGGAATGGCACAAAGGTCTCTGTCTTTCAATAAGTGCTTTTTTGCCATTTGTTGTGTCTATTTGGATTATGTTGTGTAAATAAATCCAAACAATCTAAAAGCCATTCTTTTTTAAATCTCCTCATTTACAGTATTGTGCAAGGTTGCTCAGAATGAAAGGGGCCTGATAGCTCATAATAGGGCCGTTAGGGGTGGGTCTTTGTCTTTCTCAGGTGAGAAAAGCCATACATATTAATGAGCTCTCGCATAAGGCTTATTCACACAAAACACGTCGTAAAAAATTTAAATCAATATATTGTCTTCTCTGAATGAGCAGTCAGGGTGATTTTCACATAGTTTTGCAGCAAATATTCTAGGCTACGTCATACAATTTTCAAAAGTCTTGTGAAGAAATAATCATTATGGGTTTCATTGCCTTATTTCAGTGAGAATTTTTTTTTGTATTTTCACAAACCACGCATAAATGTCATTATCTCAAAACTACAAACTTTTACATACATGCTGTTGATATATTATTGTAGCAGAGTTTGTGCTGAATACAGTGTAATTAGACTTTAGCCATGAAAATGTCACAAGAAACAGAAATAACCAGAAATGTCAGAGCATGTCAGAACACCTCCAGGGCCCAGAAAACAGCTCAGACCTCAGAGGGTTAACCCCATTAACCCCTGCTGGTAGATGTCATATTAACTCATTAACCCCTGCTGGTAGATGTCATATTAACCCATTAGCCCCTGCTGGTAGATGTCATATTAACCCATTACCCCCTGCTGGTAGATGTCATATTAACCCATTAGCCCATGCTGGTAGATGTCATATTAACTCCATTAACCCCTGCTGGTAGATGTCATATTAACTCCATTAACCCCTGCTGGTAGATGTCATATTAACTCCATTAACCCCTGCTGGTAGATGTCATATTAACTCCATTAACCCCTGCTGGTAGATGTCATATTAACTCCATTAACCCCTGCTGGTAGATGTCATATTAACTCCATTAACCCCAGCTGGTAGATGTTGAAACTACACTATATGGCTTTCTCCATTGACGGCCATTCTAAAAAAAATTCTTTATCGTTTGTTATATATGAAGTTATATATGAACTTTATTTATACATTATACACTTTATAAGCTGTGTTTTGTACAGAAAAGTGTGTCAAAAGATTGAATAATTAAAACAATGAATATTTTACAAAGAGTCTTTTTCATTTATGGTTGATCACTGAATATATCGTTTGACCCTCGTTTGTTGAGATGTTTTGTGGATGTGTTGAGATGTTTTGTGGATGTGTTGAGATGTTTTGTGGATGTGTTGCTGTTACGTAGATCAGTTCTGTCCCGCTGTCCTGTGTTGCTTCAGAAGACTTTATATTGGCATAATAATCACCGGCTGTATCTGTCACCTGATTGGTCGAGTGGGTGTGACTGGGGTTTGAATCAGGCTGGCGATTGCTTACTGTGGCGTAAACAGTAGAGACTTCTGTACAGTTGTTGTGGTGTGATGCAGGCCTCTGATTGGATGAAGATGTTACCGTAGCGACATCACTGTTTGGAATCTCCTCATACATGCGTTCAGTCTGAAAAACAACACATACATCAATAATTGAATAGTTTATGTAGATAATTCTCTCTGTTGATCAATAATCATTGAACATGTATAAATTTGAACACTCACCTCTGTATTGTGCTGCATGTTTTGCTGAAATAAAGCTGCATGAAAATAGAGAGTAAGTTAATTTACACACTAAAATAGAACTAAATAATAACACTAATAATCACAAACCAACTGTTACCCGTCCCAGATTTCCTCTTCCTCTTCTTCAGGATGATGAAGGTTCCAGAACACAGAGTCAGAACCAGCAGAACCGAACCCAGACCGCCAGCAACAGAAGCCAGATCTGAACATATTATATTGTATAAAACACAATGCTGATTCTGATATTACTGTTAAGTGAACAATAACATTCTTATCATTTATATAAATAATTTGTATTATAGTACAATAGAATATTATATTGTGTAACTGAAATGAAACTGTAATGGTAAACCTCAACTCTTCAGAAGGAAACGCTTCTGTCTGGTTGATGCCAAAGCAAGTTAACCACACGAGTATGTGCCTCTACAAATGTTCAAAGCAATTTCCTTTCAAAGAATGATCATGTGATCAGATAGTTGCATTATGGGTAGTGTAGTTTGTGTGCTTACTAATGTTTGTCTGATAGAGTTGAACTGTAGTAATTCCTGTTGTTGTTCTTGTTGTTTCAGTTTCTGTTTGATGAGTCTCTGACAGAGAGAAACACCAGTGACTGTGAATCATGCAGTGAGAACATGAACACATAAACTCTAAAGCTCTACATTCACACACAAACCATTCACATCATGTGAATATGAACAAACGTTTATTGATTTACACTGATTACTTTCAACTGAAAGTATTTTAATGTTCACTCTAAAGACACTCTTATCCAAAGCAATTTGTGCATTTTAATAACCAGGAGCAAACATCTGAGGACTGAACCTTCAGTCTTCAACAACTTTAACACATTTAATCTCAAAGGAATCATCTAATATATATAAATGATTTCAAGTACATTTAGAAGCACAATATTCAAGAAATAAGAGTCATAAAGAGCGACAGACAGAGGAACTGACCTGATTGTGGACTCAGTTCTGTTGCACTGAAAGATGACGGTGTTTCTGAAGAAGGGCTGATGGTTGAAACTTCAGTGGTCTTTTTACCTGAAGGGTCACAGGAAAGATCAACTTAAAACACTGACACTGAAGTTCATTTAAAATACATACAATCTTTCATTCAATCTCTGTTTTAATCACCCTGTTTCTTGTTGTGCCAAAGATATCCAGTAAAGTCACTTTAACGCACTACCAAGTCATAGTTATAGTGACAATTGGACCCTAATATGAAGTGTGACCAAAACATGGGAAATCTTTTCTTTGTACTTTTGTCAGTAAAATAAAGTTGAAACAGAATTAACAAATCACAGATTCTTCATTTGTATTGTGTTTTACAAAATTATCCAACTTTTCTGGATCTGGGGTTGTACAAGATTAATGACTTGATCTCTCACTCTCAGCTTGTTTCCATGCAGTTCATTTCTGCTATTAACAAATGTAATCACTTACCTTCTTCAACCAGCAACACAATCTCTGAATAGACATCAGTTATAGACACATCAGTAGTCAAAGCCCTCTCCACACCACACCAGTATTGGCCTTTATCCTCTGTTCTCAGATCAGTGATGGTGACGGTGAAAACCCTGGCCGTCGTGTTGTCAGTCAGAGAGAATCTATCGTCTTTAGCTGGAGATCCTGATTTAACTATGATGTTTCTAAATCCATATTTACACTCCCCTTTACACAAATACTTTGAATTTGATTCATATCCAGATTTATATGAGCATCTGATCTCAACTCTCTCTCCTCTGTGTCCAGTAATTGTCTGTGGAGCTCCAACAACAACAGCTGAAAACACAAATATCATTATATAGAGCTGTTATGTGTGAGCAAGAGACATAAGCAGGCCAGAATAATAACTGACAAATATCATCCATATGAGTCTGATGATCATGTGATAACAGAGGAAAAACAAGAGAAGATGTCAAACTCTGTGTAAAAGAGCTGAGAGTCTCAAACTCACCTGTACAGATGCTGGAAAAGAGCAGCAGGACGTCCAACATGATGAAATTTGACAAGCGTTTCGCTGAAATAAAAGACCAGATTCTGTGTGACAAACGTTACTGTCGTTCTCTTCCGTACTGAGAGAACAATGTGTGTCAGCAACTGAAATATATATTTCCTTCCCCTTCTGTCTCTCTAACCACATTCAGCTCTTCATGACATCAGTGATGATTCACCAAACTTTATTAAATATATAAGCAGTGTTTTTATTTTAGTAACAGTACAACTTCTCCAGTATCAGTTCTCTTCCTGTGTTCATCGTCATAAGAAAGAAGAGTCTTACACTTGTAGTCCAGCCGGCAGTTCACATCACACTGATTCCCTCCACAAAAACACAATAGGATTTTCCCATAGGCTTCTGGATTATCACAAAAAACAAGCTCTGTGATCAACAAAAGTTCATGATACACACATGTTTCAGATGAACACAACTTTTATGAATATTGAAGCCTAAATGCAGTCGCCAGAAGTGAAAAGCTAAAGGTCGGCTATAAACGAACTACATCACGGTCACATGACTTCAACGTCACCATCACTAAACTTCTGAAAACTCTTTCAGTTTTTATCTAGAAACATTTTCCCTGAAGGTTTGAGTTATAATAGTTTATAAGATCTCAATGATAAGCATAACGATGCTGTAAAAGCACTGAGTTTACATGTTCGGCTGATGATGTTTAATCTCCTCGACTGACTCTGTCGTCACATTTAGACACTTGTTAGCAACCGCCTTTTTCAAGACAAGTAACAGCTTCAATAAATCACGAGTGGGGAAATACTGATGTGTTTTATGTCGTAGAATAAAGCGTGTCTTGAGCTTGTGTTCACCACAGACCTTATTTCAGCCATTTAACCAAAACCCATTTCATAAACCCACTGACTTCGGGACGATGAAACCAGAAGTGCTAAAACTCGCTTCCAAGATTTGTCCTACAAACTGATGTCAAACCTGCACCTCTACAACCATCTTACCCTGAGGGAACGTGAGGAGCTTCGGCACAGCGCCACCTAGTGTTGGCGGATAATGGACAATTGATATTTTAGCCTATAAATAGTTTGACCTTCAATAGTTTAATATCAAGCTGAATGACACCCAACTTTCCCATGTTGGCCATTTACTATTTTGTAGTAACATGATGTATTTTATGAACTCAATAGGATATTATTATGAAACTTGGTTTGTGTGATCATGTCCTGAAGGAGCCTGAGAAGATATAAAGAGCTGTGTAGTGTTTTATACAATATCTTGTCAAAGCTACTGCCTTTTGCACTTAAACTTCATCATTGCTCTGATTCTCTGCTTTCATTTTTACATTTTATTTACATTTTTATTTTAGCTGTTAGTAACATTTCTGGTTAGTATATACACTTTATAAACTGATAACAGTAAAAAACAAATATATATTATCAGCAGTAAACGTAGAACAAAAAGGTAGGGATCAAACACCAGCAAAAGAGATATCCAAGGCTGAACACAAACGGACACGGTAAAAAATTGCTGTAAAATTTACAGAAACTTACTGGCAATTTTGGTTGTAAAGCCTGTAAATGTACAAGAGTACTGTAAATCATAAACTACAATTATACAGCACACCTGTAAAAGCAGCAAAAAATGATCAGCTGTGAATTTACAGTTCTTCAATGTAATCTTTACAGTATGTTACTGTTATTAATAACAGGCAGAGTTTCAGGGTGTCTGGGCAGAACAAGACTTCGCAGTGATGGAGTGGAGAGAGACTGAATAAATAGTCGGAATGATGAGCGGCAGGTGTGCAGATAACCAGTGCCAGGAACGGGTCATGGGGAACGGAGTTTAAATGGATAATGTCAATATTCTAGTGATGGCCGGTTCGTGAACGAATCGTTCTTTTGAACCGGTTCTTTTTAGTGAACTGGTCGAACCAGTACACTAAATCGGACTGAATCGTTCGAAACAGTTCGCGTCTTGCGTCAGCGCTGATCCACAAGTTAAGTTACTCACTTTCGGACATGCCTGAGTCCTGACAGTCCCTTCGACTCAAAATAAACCAATATCCCGAAATAGGCATATATGTTACTCTAGTAAATCCAACAGTTCACTGAACTGAGACATGTTGTGCTGAGAGAAGTGATGAGCACGAGCAGTTGATACTGAGCATGCGCGCACTACCGAACGTCCAGGTATACAGCGGTTCTCGGATCACCAGTACAGAACTGAGAACTGTTTCTTTCGGACACGTTCGATACGGAGAACCGGTGAGCTGATGAGCTGAGCATGCGTGCAATTTTTTCAGAGGGACGAAATGCATGTTTCTTAAGTATTTTATTGAACATCAATAAGTGTAACAAAATAAAACATGTTAGAAACATGTTTATCACATAGGCTACTACCTTTTCACTGTATTATTTTAAAGATTGGAAACAATGAATGGATTATAAAACTAAACATTTATTATTATACTAAAACATTATTTTCAGGAACAGATCATTTAATTTCTAAGTAAGTTGATATACATTTTTGACGTAAACTCTTTCCAAGGTTTTAAAGGGTGCAAATTAAATGTTTATAATGTGTTAATCAAAACATAACGTATTAAACATAGCCTACTGGAGTCAGACATGCATCGAGTTTTTAGTTTTGTCGACTGAATTAGCCTAGTAAGGTTTCAGTAGTTTTCAGCTCACACACAGGCATATGCTACGGTTCTCGAGTCAAGAACTGGTTGTTGCAGCAGTTCTCGGATCACCAGTACAGAACCGAGAACTGTTTCTTTCGGACACGTTCGATACGGAGAACCGATGAGCTGGAGAGACTGTGCATGCGTGATCGCACCGTCTCTGAACCGAACTTTCTTTTGGCCAACTGATGCTGTGTTTATATACTGCGTGCTGTGCTGTTACATGAGCACGGGTGAACCAAGGACTTGAATGAGGGGCCGAATGTAAGTTTAAGCGGCGAAATGTAAGTTTATTTAATTACAAATAAAATAAAAATGATGAAGACCAGTTTATTCACTTTAAGACATGTAAAACATCCGCGTTTGCGCATTGCCTTGGGCCTACTGGGTTCATTTTCAAAACGTAAATGTAAGAAACCTATCCAAGATGATTATGACGATGAGTACTATTATTTAACTGAAGTTATGATTACAAATGCCTTTATTTGAATGTATATTTATACGCCGGGATGATAGAATTGACGTCATTACGTGATGACGTAAAAGAACTGGTGAACCGTTTTTTTGAACCGGTTCATTGAAACGAACTGTCCGAAAGAACCGGTTCGCGGAAAAGAACCGGACTTCCCATCACTACAATATTCGGGAGAGGGAGCGCTCTGGAGGCGAGTAGGAGGAACCACAGAGGCTCGATTCGTGACACAATGTCTGTGGACTGTCTTTTTCATTTACGGTTGATCACTGAATATATCGGACCCTCGTTTGTTGAGATGTTTTGTGGATGTGTTACTGTTACGTAGATCAGTTCTGTCCCGCTGTCCTGTGTTGCTTCAGGAGACTTTATATTGCCATAATAATCACCGGCTGTATCTGTCACCTGATTGGTCGAGTGGGTGTGACTGGGGTTTGCATCAGGATGCTGATTGGTTACTGTGGCGTAAACAGGACAGACATTTGTGCAGTTGTTGAGGTGTGATGCAGGCGTCTGATTGGATGAAGATGCAGGCGTCTGATTGGATGAAGATGCAGGCGTCTGATTGGATGAAGATGTTACAATAGCGACATCACTGTTTGGAATCTCTTCATACATGCGGTCAGTCTGAAAAACAATACATACATCAATAATTTAATAGTTTACATAGATTAACCACTCTGTAGATCAATAAACAATCATTTAACATGTCTGTCTGATCTTCTACAGGTAAAGATTTGAACACTCACCTCTGTATTGTGCTGCATGTTCTGCTGAAATAAAGCTGAATGGAGCATCAATAGAGAGAAAAAGACTAATCAATTTCAACCCTAAAAACAGGACTTTATAATCACAAATAAACTGTTACCTGTCCCAGATTTCCTCTTCCTCTTCTTCAGGATGATGAAGGTTCCAGAACACAGAGTCAGAACCAGCAGAACCGAACCCAGACCGCCAGCAACAGAAGCCAGATCTGAAGGCAATGCTAAACACATGATATTTACATGATGAAACACAAACTGATTCTGATTATACTGGAAAATAAACAGATATAAATTCCTTTGATTATTGTACCATTAGGAATATTGTAATATTGTAAATATACAGTTGTTATATTGTGTAACTGAAGTGAAACGGCAATGGTAAACCTCAACTCTACAGAAGAAAACACTTCTCTTTACGGTTGATGTCAAACCAAATTAACCACATGAAATCTGATATGTACATCATTTATATTTATACAGTAGATCAAATGTGTCTCCACAAATGTTCAAAGCAATTTCCTTTCAAAGAGTGATCATGTGATCAGAGAGTTGCATTATGGGTAGTGTAGTTTGTGTGCTTACAAGTGTTTGTCTGATAGAGTTGAACTGTAGTGTTTCCTGTCGTTGTTCTTGTTGTTTCAGTTTCTGTTTGATGAGTCTCTGACAGAGAGAAACACCAGTGACTGTGAATGTGTCGCTCATGCAGTGATATAATAACACATAATAATAACAGACGAACACACACTTAACACTGTTTGCTATTGCTGCATATCAACAAATGTTGTGTTTTCTGTTCACATCACTGAATATTGATAATCAGTATTAATAAAAGGTCAATTCTCTTCTTTTTACCCTGTTTATCCTCTTCTCCTCTTCTGTAGGCGCTGTGTGAAGTGATCCTGGTGTGTTTCAGAGGCAGGGTCGCCAGATCTGGGTAACAAAATAATAATAATAGACAAACACACTCATAACATTGTGGGGGTGGGGGTGGGGGTGGGGGTGGTGGCGCAGTGGATAAGACACATGCCTTTGGTGTGAGAGACCTGGGTTCGAATCCACTGTGAGACACCAATGTGTCCCTGAGCAAGACACTTAACCCCTAGTTGCTCCAGAGGCGTGCGACCTCTGACATGTATAGCAATTGTAAGTCGCTTTGGATAAAAGCGTCAGCTAAATGAATAAATGTAAATGTAAATGTAAATTGTTTGCTAGTATTCAGTTATTGTACATTTGATTCGAGTGTTGAGGAACATCACAACCTCTAAATGTTCAGTGTGATGCAATTTTGGTTTATTTTTCACAGAAGTTGAAGCTTTAAAGTTTCCAAGTTGATGCAAGTGTGTGTAAGACATGAATGATCTTGAATGCAGCATTACAATTGTGTTTAGAAGCTCTGATATCTCTGTGTTCACTATAATCAGACGAACTATTAATGTTAGGATGGAAGTTAAGTTCTGAAAAGTTGTTTATTCATTATTACTGTTCACCATAACAATTCCTTTAATTACGTAAATACTAATACGTTTATTACATTATTACAGGCGCATCTCAAATTTTGAATATTGTGGAAAAGGTCATTGTGCTGCACCACCAGAATTATAATATTAGATGTCAGGTCGTATAAAACATTCTTTGTTCTAAAATTCTAATACTACATTTTGAGATAGGCGTACTGGAGTTTTGATTTCCATGAGCTGTAAGCCCTTATCATCATGATTAAAACAATAAAAGGCTTGAAATATTTTACTTTGTATGTAATGAATGTAGAATATATAAAAATTTTACTTTTTAAATTAAAGTATGGGGAAAAAAAGAACTTTTCCACGATATTGATGCATCTGTACTTGGAATTGTTGTCATCAGGAGGAGGAAATATATTTTCTCATGTCTTTCTAATCTTCTTTATCACTATATTATCAATTATCCCACTAATGTGTCGAGATTAGCTGTAAAACATGCCCTGAGATAACTTGATACAAGCTGTGTGTTTTGGTTTTACGAGCCCCCCTCCCCTCGGTTACGTCCATATTAACTTCAGCCGGTTAGCCAGTAAGCTCGCTACGACGCCGGTGAAACATACAACAGCCCGCCAGCCCCTGATGACAACGACGAAGAAGAACATTTATATTCTTCTTCGTTAGTTTTTATTGGCAGTTGGCAAACAAGCTGATAGTGATGCGCGATGCATTACCGTCCGCCACCACGCACGGTAATAGAGCTTTTGTTTCATTTTTTGCCGCTCCAGTCAGAAAGACTGAGAGGAAATGAAACAAAGTTGAAGTTATTTTAAAAAAACCTAAAAGATTTGGGGCTTTTGACAAAACATTAGGGGCTTAAGCCCAATTAGCCACCCCCCCGCTCCGCCCCTGTTCACAGTATTAAATTAAAATAATACATCAATGTTTGTTTCTAGTGGAAAACGTCCACGTTTGGTAATGCTGATCAATAGTATTGTTGATTGATTAATTAAATTAAATATCCCCAAATATCCCCAACTGAGCAAGCCAAAGGCAACAGTGAGTGTGAGCTGTTGTGTGCTCACAAAACACATGTGAGTGCAGATGTCGGTGTGTGTGTGTGTGTGTGTGTGTGTGTGTGTGTGCGTGTGTGTGTGAGAGTGTAGATGTCAGTATAAATATATATGATGTGTGGCGTGAGAATGTGCGAAAAGTGTCAGTTGTGTGAGTCTCACGGTGAATGCGTGATTGACAGCTCTGGTGCAGATATCAGTGTGTGTGTGTGTGTGTGTGAGAGAGAGTGCAGATGTCAGTGTGTGTGTGTGTGTGTGTGTGTGTGTGTGTGTGTACCTGTGTTGGTGTGTTCAGTGCTGCTATACGGACTAATGCTGGATGTTGAGATCTGGACACGTGTCGTTGTCTTTGGAGCTGAGAAATGAAGAAGAGCGTCACACCATAATACATATATTCATAAAACTATAAACATGAGTGATGAAGCAGATTGTTGTTAAAGCTGCAGTCCGTAACTTTTTTGTGTTCGAAATTTACTAAATGTATAGACACAAACAGAGAGAAGGAGCTCCGGCTCAATGTTCTTCAGACGCAGCAGTTTATTAACCTCTAGAGCGCCAACAGTTTCAGACTGCAGATTTAAGTGTTGAGTATCAGGCACCTCTGATCACATCTAGCTGGACTTGTGTGTAGTGAGGAGACGCCCATCCAGCTTTACATCCGTACGGTCCAGCATCTTCCATCTTCAGGTTACTGATGGTCACTGTAAATGATCTGGTCTGACGATTATCCTTCAGTGAGAATCTGCCCTTGATCACTGAGGACTTTCCTCCATCAGACTCTAGTATAACGACAGCTTCTCTGTAAACTCCTCTGTAGAAGTATTTATAAGAGTTTTCATATCCTCCTGGATAAGGGCAGGTAATGATCACTCGTCGTCCCTCTGTTCCTCTCACT